>NC_091317.1:35232834-35438981 GCF_038502225.1 Cherax quadricarinatus | reverse complement strand
ATGTCTCCCCTGACCCTCCTGGCCTCCAGTGTCGTCAGGCCGATTTCCCTCAACCTTTCTTCGTAGGACAATCCCCGTAGCTCTGGGACTAGTCTTGTTGCAAACCTTTGCACTTTCTCTAATTTCTTGACGTGCTTGACTAGGTGTGGATTCCAAACTGGTGCTGCATACTCCAGTATGGGCCTGACGTAAATGGTATACAGAGTCTTGAACGAATCCTTACTGAGGTATCGGAACGCTATCCGTAGGTTTGCCAGGCGCCCGTATGCTGCAGCAGTTATCTGATTGATGTGCGCCTCGGGAGATATGCTCGGTGTTATACTCACCTCCAGATCTTTTTCTTTGAGTGAGGTTTGCAGACTTTGGCCATCTAAACTATATTGTGTCTGCGGTCTTCTTTGCCCTTCCCCAATCTTCATGACTTTGCATTTGGCAGGGTTAAACTCAAGGAGCCAGTTGCTGGACCAGGCTTGTAGCCTGTCCAGGTCTCTTTGTAGTCCTGCCTGATCCTCATCCGATTTGATTCTTCTCATTAACTTCACATCGTCCGCAAACAAGGACACTTCTGAGTCTATCCCTTCCGTTATGTCATTCACATATACCAAGAACAGCACAGGTCCTAGGACTGACCCCTGTGGAACCCCGCTTGTCACAGGCGCCCACTCTGACACCTCGTCACGTACCATGACTCGTTGTTGCCTCCCTGTCAGGTATTCTCTGATCCATTGCAGTGCCTTTCCTGGTATGTGTGCCTGATCCTCTAGCTTTTGCAGTAACCTCTTGTGAGGAACTGTGTCGAAGGCCTTCTTGCAGTCCAAAAAAATGCAGTCGATCCACCCCTCTCTCTCTTGTCTTTCTTCTGTCACCTTGTCATAAAACTCTAGTAGGTTTGTGACACAGGATTTTCCATCCCTGAAACCATGCTGGTTGTCACCTGGCTGTAACACCAGGCCTCATGGTCCGTGTTTGTGGACCTGGCTGTGACGCCAGGCCTCATGGTCCGTGTGTGTGGACCTGGCTGTGACGCCAGGCCTCATGGTCCGTGTGTGTGGACCTGGCTGTGACGCCAGGCCTCATGGTCCGTGTTTGTGGACCTGGCTGTGACGCCAGGCCTCATGGTCCATGTGTGTGGACCTGGCTGTGACGCAGGCCTCATGGTCTGCGTGTGTAGACCTGGCTGTGACACCAGGCCTCATGGTCCGTGTGTGTGGACCTGGCTGTGACGCAGGCCTCATGGTCTGCGTGTGTAGACCTGGCTGTGACACCAGGCCTCATGGTCCTTGTGTGTGGACCTGGCTGTGACGCAGGCCTCATGGTCTGTGTGTGTGGACCTGGCTGTGACGCCAGGCTTCATGGTCTGTGTGTGTGTTGACCTGGCTGTGATGCCATGCCTTATGGTCCGTGTGGGCCTGGCTGTGACGCCAGGCCTCATGGTCCGTGTTTGTGGACCTGGCTGTGACGCCAGGCCTCATGGTCCGTGTTTGTGGACCTGGCTGTGATGCCAGGCCTCATGGTCTGTGTGTGTGGGCCTGGCTGTGACGCCAGGCCTCATGGTCCGTGTGTGTGGACCTGGCTGTGACGCCAGGCCTCATGGTCCTTGTGTGTGGACCTGGCTGTGACGCAGGCCTCATGGTCTGTGTGTGTGGACCTGGCTGTGACGCCAGGCTTCATGGTCTGTGTGTGTGTTGACCTGGCTGTGATGCCATGCCTTATGGTCCGTGTGGACCTGGCTGTGACGCCAGGCCTCATGGTCCGTGTGTGTGGACCTGGCTGTGACGCCAGGCCTCATGGTCCGTGTGTGTTGACCTAGCTGTGATGCCATGCCTCATGGTCCGTGTGTGTGGACCTGGCTGTGACGCCAGGCCTCATGGTCCGTGTGTGTGGACCTGGCTGTGACGCCAGGCCTCATGGTCCGTGTGTGTGGACCTGGCTGTGACGCCAGGCCTCATGGTCCGTGTGTGTGGACCTGGCTGTGACGCCAGGCCTCATGGTCTGTGTGTGTGGACCTGGCTGTGACGCCAGGCCTCATGGTCCTTGTGTGTGGACCTGGCTGTGACGCCAGGACTCATGGTCCGTGTGTGTGGACCTGGCTGTGACGCCAGGCCTCATGATCCTTGTGTGTGGACCTGGCTGTGACGCCAGGCCTCATGGTCCAGGTCACGGCCGGGTCTCCACACTCGCATCAACCTTGTAGTAAGTCACAACATGGAACCTACGGCGTTACACATTCATACAATAAACTGAAACAGGAATATTGAAGAACGTAGTTATAATAATATAAGAGTTGAGAGTAAACCATATCAGTAACTTAACCTTAAAAAGCACAACACAGCAGCTGATTATCACTACGGAAAATAATATAATTACGCATGATAAGATATTGTCTAGAAAGATAAGAAGTGGTCAGTAGACTGAAAGTAATATCACTTCGCAGGCACTGGGTCCTTCTAATTACCGAGAACCGAGATGAACCGAGGACAACCGAGAACAAGCTCGGATATACCGGGAACAAGCTCGGATTTACCGAGAACAGCCGGGAACAAGCTCGGATTTACCGAGAACAGCCGGGAACAAGCTCGGATTTACCGAGAACAGCCGGGAACAAGCTTGGATTTACCGAGAACAGGTTAGATTTACCGAGAACAGGTTAGATTTACCGAGAACAACCGAGAAGAAACAAGAACAAGTCAGACTTGCCGAGAACAACTTGTGTCGTTTTTTACAAATATCTCACTGGATATCTGCATGTTGACAGACGCCATGATGCTCCCTGGATTGCAACTTCAAAATTGTAATTCTTACTTTCCTTGGACCATCTTCAGTGTAGGGTGATAAGGTATTTATCCAACCTAAATTTGAAACTTCCCAAGGTTTTCTGCAGTCATTACTTATCTGTACATCCAACAACTACAACCAGAACAATGTGGATAAATGCAAAGTTCTGAAGCCGGGAATGTCCATAACCCTAGCACTTATGGTTATGGTAAGCAGCAACCTTAAACCAAGACAGTAGTGCCAAGGCGTACGTAATAAGGCAAACAGATTACTGGGATTTATATCAAGAAGTGTAAGCAAGGTTGAGACATGCAACATATGGGAATCTTTATTGAAGAAACGTTTCGCCACACAATGGCTTCATGAGTTCAATACAAAGCAGAAAGGTGTCTGACAGATGTGATAACGCATCTGTTAGAGACTGCGGCATCATGGGATTTTGATACAAAGAATTCATCAACACTTGTCCAACCTTTGGACGAAGACCTACTTCGACTAGTGGATGGTACCACTATGACCCCGCCTCCTCCTGCTTCACCTCACCTGACTACAGTATATAAGCCACTGCTACGGTCCTATGCTGTACATTCTATAAGACTGATGGACTGAACACATCGACTCCAGGCTGAGGGACTGATTGCCTCAAACTCCTCTCCTTACACCTTTCTGCTTTGTATTGGATTGATGAAGCCACTGTGTGGCGAAACGTTTCTTTAAAGATTCCCATATGTTGCACAAGTGTCTCAATCATCAACTTGTTGGTTTTAAACCATTTATCACAAGCGTAAGCAACTTGTAAGACGAAGAATGAGGGGAGACATGATCGAAGTGTATAAGTGGAAGACGAGTACCTTTCACCCAGATAGATCTGAGGCGTTTGCCTAATCAGTGGGGTAATTAAGTAACCAACAAGATCATCTATAAGAAGGGCACGTTTTTCTGCAGGATCATTCTACCCAGAACCACGGAATGACAAAGGCACAGTACCGTGGCTGGAACAATACACGAATAACCCACATATAGAATGCTCCAAACCTGACTTTAGGCTTTGTACAGTGTGACTTGTTTTCGGTAAATCCAAGCTTGTTCCCGGTTGTTCTCGGTAAATCCAAGCTTGTTCCCGGTTGTTCTCGGTAAATCCAAGCTTGTTCCCGGTTGTTCTCGGTAAATCAAAGCTTGTTCTCGGTAAATCCAAGATTGTTCTTGGTTGTCCTCAGTAAATCTGACTTGTTCTTGGTTCATCTCGGATGTTCTCGGTAAATCTAACGACTTCTCGGTAAATCCAAGCTTGTTCTCGGTAAATCCGAGCTTGTCCTCGGTTGTTCTTCGTAATTAGTAGGACCGCAGACACGGGGGAAAGTAAACTCGCGCTGTGGCCTTCGTTTGGTCCCTTTCACATGAAGAGGACCAGGGAACATGATAATGACTAGCAAAATACTTTTGTACCAAAAGTACCTTAGGAAACTTACCTAAGGAGGCCTGGTCACAGACCGGGCCGCGGGGGCGTTGACCCCCGGAACTCTCTCCAGGTAAACTCCAGGTAACTTTATTATAACAAGTGCAATTTTATTTAGCATAATCCAACAAAATATATTTTAGATAAGTTTACAGTAATTTAATAAAAAACAAATTTATTTTTTCGTTAGCGTCAGAATGATTTTTGTGAAATTATTGCATACATAAATTTTGCATACATAAATTTTCGGCAAGAAGAGCGTTGCTGTTTAAGTCAAAATCGCAAGTTTTACCTGTTTGGCACAACATATGTATAACTCTCTTATATCCGACTACAGGGAGACTGGTAAGGTTCTCAAAGTGATGCTCTGCACCACTCGGCCACAAATCCCTCAAAAGCTGGACAGCCTAGTTTACAAGCCATGGTGCCGAGTGTTGTAGAGCGTCACTTTGGGAACCTTGCTAGTCTTCCTGTAGTGGGATCGAATCCTGCTGACTGTGATCTGTCCCTGGACATACTTTATATATTTCATGTACATATATTTCCCTGGTCTAGAAAATCCTCATTATCCATTTCTTAATTTTCTAGTCATCGTGATACTCGATTTATTGTGTTCTTGAAAAGAAAGGCCAGCTGACATTATTACACCCTGATCCTTCACATGTTCCTTTCGTTCCTTAATGAATTTTAAACGAACGAGACTCAAAACACTGACGGCATCTGAGTAATTTCTGATGTACCCCCTCTACAATTTATTTGGAAAAAGCCCTGGACAGCATGCCCATGTATTCTGCCCTAGGACCAGACTCTTCAAACTCCATATTCATCAGTAATTGCAAGAAACCACTTATTACCATGGGCTTTTAGTATTCTGTGGTTATAGAGCCCGGACACAGGTGTCATCCCACAAAGATCACTGATAATGCCCCGCCTCACAAAGGTGGTAATAAAGCAAACATGAAAAACTATAGACCAATTGCTCTAATTTCGCATATAAAAAAATTTGGAATAGGTCCTAAAAGGTAAGAGTGCCATTCACACGGAATTGCAACTTTGCACACCCCAGGGTCGCATGGGTTTAGAGCACGTCGCTGCTGCCTTTCACAGTTCCTAGACCATTATGATATAGTCTTGGATAAACTTAAAACAAGTTAAATGCTTATGTATTGTACACTAATTTTTCAAAAGCCTTCGACAGGTGCGACTGTGGCGTGATAGCACATAAAATGCATGCTAGAGAAATAACTGGAAAAGTGGGTAGATGGATATTTAACTTCTTTACAGAGAGACTCCAGAGTAGTAGTAGTGAACAGAATGAACTGAGATGCTGCCACAATGAAAAACTGCTTCTTAAAGCACAGTACTGCTGCACTTGTTTTCATTCTTACATCCGACATCGACAAGAGCATAAATCATAACACCGTAAGTTTCTTTGAAGATGACACCGGAATCTCTTCGTGGCGTCCATCGAAGACAGTGAATCTTCAAGAGGATAAACGTAAATCAAGTCTTGCAGTCGGCCTCAGACAGCAGTGTATAATCAATGAGGATAAGTTTCGGTTGTTCCAATATGGGAGAAATGCAGATTGAAATATAGTACAGGACAATAGAAAGTTCCTTGTCCGAGACTTGGGAGTGATGCTAGAGGATGACTTATTCGTCACAACAGTGTTGCTATTGTTACTGAAAAAATGATGGCCTGGATAACTAGAACCTTGAAGACGAGAGATACTGAGATAATTCTCTATGTTGTTCTGTCCAGGCTAGAATACTTCTATATATTAACGGATCCCTTCAAGGCAGGTGAGATTGCTGAGCTAGAAATGTTCAAGAACTTTAGCTGCCTGTATACGCTAAATTAAACATCTAAACTCCTAGAATAATTGAAATCTCTTCATCTTTACTCCTTTCAGCGTAGGCGAGAAAAGTACATCATAATTTACACCTGGAAAATCCTGGAGGGACTAGTCCCAAACCTGAACACTGAAATCACTCTATATGAAAACAAGATTTGATAGACTGTGCAAAATACCTCCAATAAAAGGAGGGATGCGACGAGTACACTAAGAGATAACCCGATGAGCATCAGAGGTCCTCGACTTAACACCCCCTTCCCCTTCGTCTCCCTTCGTTCATAAGTGGAATTAATAACAAACCTGTGTCTCTAAGAAGGAGCCTCACAAGTTGCTCAGATCAGCTCCTGGCCAGGCAGGGTGTGGTTTATACGGTGGACTGCGCGTCCAACAACAACCACCACCTGATCAAGCTTTGGTCCACCAGGAGGCCTGGTCTGGAACTGGACCATGGTGGTGTTGACCCTCATAAATATTTTTCAGGTGAAAGGTCTACTGCATGCAAGGACTATGTTTCAAATCCGTCCATTCTTCTGTTTATTGACAGTCTTTCATTGCTACTTATCTTCACCGTATGGACTGTGTAACTTTGAGTTATTATGCTTATTTAGCGAATGGAAGGCAGTTAAATTTAATCCATGGAGGTGGAGGACAATTCCAATGCCTTGGCTCGAGAGCCTCCCTGCCCCCTCGCATCAATGAGTCTCCCTACAGGGGTATGAGGGGCTGTTATGGATATGTGGACCAGCGGTTTGCCAACATCAGTAGCCTGATTGATCAGGCAAACACCAGACAAGCTTGGCTCAGGTCCAGACTTCGGGAATAAGAAAACTCTAGAAAGTGATTACAGGTAACTTATATCACATATATGCCTGACTTGCCAACATCAGTAAAAATACCGTGATAATGGTATCATTAAAGTATTTCACTTTCAAGGATCATAAGTGTTATTGTCACAACTGCGAAGAAAATAATAGGATGGACAATGAAACCTTCATAACAAGAGATGGCAAACCAGTGATGGTCTCCCTTAAATCACTGTTCTCAAGGCTGCAATATTGTTGTACATTAACAATTCCCTTGAAGGCAATTCATTTTAAGTTTGAAGCCCTTCCTGGAACGCAGGCGAGAAATATGCATCATAATTTACGCCCGGGAAATTCTAGAACGATTGGTTATAAAATCTACAAACAGATATCACTTCCCCAAGCATAAAAAAAACTCAACAGACGGTTAATTAATTAAAACACCCGTGTCATTGAATACACCGAGAAAGAACACTAAGTGTAGGAGGTCCAGAGCTATTCAACAGCCTTCAATCATTTATAAAGGGGACCACAAACAGACCCCTTGCTGTCTTTAAGAGGAAGCTAATAAGTTCCTTGAGTCAGTACCTGAGCAGTCGGGCTGTAGTTAGTACGTTGTAACACATGAGGCCAGCAGTAACAGCCTGGTTCATCAAACCTTGATCTACCAGGAGGCCTGGTCTGGGACCGGTCTGCGGGGGCGTTGACCTCTATAAACACCCCTTAAGGTATCCTTCAGGTAGGCCATAAGACAAGCTTCTTATAAAATAAATATGCTCTTAATACCTCCTCCTCTCCCCTCCCCCATTTATGGTAAGACACATACCTGGTTACCTGGAGGTTATTCCGGGGATCAACGCCCCCGCGGCCCAGTCCATGACCGGGCCTCCCGATGGATCAGGGCCTGATCAACCAGGCTGTTACTGCTGGCCGCACGCAGTCCAACGTACGAGCCACAGCCCGGCTGATCCGGCACTGACTTTAGGTATCTGTCCAGCTCTCTCTTGAAGGCAGCCAGGGGTTTATTGGCAATTCCCCTAATGCTTGATGGGAGGCTGTTGAACAGTTTTGGGCCCCGGATACTTATGGTGTTTTCCCTTAGTGTACCAATGGCGCCCCTACTTTTTATTAGGGGCATTTTGCATCGCCTGCCCAGTCTTTTACTTTCGTAGGGAGTGATTTCTGTGTGCAGATTTGGGACCATTACTTCCAGGATTTTCCAAGTGTAGATTATGATATATATCTCCCTCCTGCGTTCCAACGAGTACAAGTCAAGTGCTTCCAAGCGTTCCCAGTAGTTAAGGTGCTTGACGGAACTTATACGTGCAGTAAAGGATCTCTGTACACTCTCCAGATCTGCAATTTCACCTGCTTTGAATGGAGATGTTGATGTACAGCAGTATTTCAGCCTAGATAGAACAAGTGATTTGAAAAGGATTATCATTGGCTTGGCATCTCTTGTTTTGAACGTTCTCATTATCCATCCTATCATTTTCTTTGCACGTGCGGTCGTGGCACTGTTGTGATCCTAGAAAGTGAGATCCTCAGACATTACTACTCCCAGGTCCCTTACATTATTTTTCCGCTCTATTGTATGGCCAGAGTCTGTAGTATACTCTGTTCTAGTTATTATCTCCTCCAGTTTTTCATAACGGAGTAGTTGGAATTTGTCCTCATTGAACATCATATTGTTTACCGTTGCCCACTGGAAAACTTTGTTTATATCTTCTTGGAGGTTGACCGCGTCCTCAGCAGATAACAGCCTCATGCAGATCCTAGTATCATCCGCAAAGGATGATACGGTGCTGTGATGTATATCTCTATCTATGTCTGATATGAGGATGAGGAATAAGATGGGGGCGAGTACTGTGCCTTGTGGAACAGAGCTCTTCACTATGGCAGCCTCCGATTTAACTCTGTTGACCACTACTCTTTGTGTTCGATTTGTTAGGAAGTTGAAGATCCATCTCCCCACTTTCCCAGTTATTCCTTTAGTACGTATTTTATGGGCTATTACGCCATGATCGCATTTGTCAAATGCTTTTGCAAAGTCTGTGTATATTACATCTGCATTCTGATTTTCTTCCAGTGCATCCAAGGCCATATCATAGTGATCCAGTAGTTGTGAGAGGCAGGAGCGACCTGCCCTGAACCCATGTTGCCCTGGATTGTGCAGATTTTGGGAATCCAGGTGATTTGCAATCCTGCTTCTTAGCACTCTTTCAAAGATTTTTATGATGGACGTCAGAGCTATTGGTCTATAGTTCTTAGCTAATGCTTTGCTGCCACCTTTATGGAGTGGGGCTATATCCGTTGTTTTAAGTGACTGTGGAATTTCACCCATGTCCAAGCTCCTCCTCCATAGTGTACTTAGGGCACGCGAGAGGGGTTTCTTGCAGTTCTTAATGAAAACAGAGTTCCACGAGTCTGGGCCCGGGGCTGAGTGCACAGGCATGTTGTCAATGGCTTTTTCGAAATCTGTCGGAGTTAGGGTAATGTCGGAAATCTGGCATACATTTATGGAGTTTTGAGGCTCATTCATGAAGAAATCATTTGGGTCGTCGATCCTCAGACCGATTAGTGGTTCACTAAACACAGAGTCATACTGGGATTTCAATATTTCACTCATTTCCTTGTTGTCATCTGTGTAAGTCCCGTAGCAGTTTATCTTCATTGCATAGCAGGCTTATTCTGTCTAGAAACAGGCGAGACTACCAGGACTGTAGTCTGAGTCGGAAGCAGTTCTTGAGTTACTGGAGCTGGAATCGGTAAAATGTAATTAAAGGGGTTTGAATCGGAAGTGCCATAAATAAAGGAGTCGGAGTCGAAGGTTTTATGTGCCGACTCCACAGCCCTGGAGACAACAGTAGTAGGGGAAGTGTAGATATGAGGTGATCAGTCTCTCAGCCTTGATGTATCAAGTTTGAGTTGATCAATCCTTCAGTCTTAGTGTGGGTTCAGCTTCATAACATCAGTTGATGTGATGGAAACTGTAGAGCTATATATATATATATATATATATATATATATATATATATATATATATATATATATATATATATATATATATATATATATAAATAAATGTCGTGCCGAATATGTAAAACTGGTCAATTAGCAAGAACTCGTTTAAAATTAAGTCCTTTCTAAAATTTTCTCTTATACGTTTAAAGATATATATTTTTTTCATTAATGTTAATGTAAAAATTTTTAATTTTGCACCAAAAGAATCTTAGAAAACTTACCTAACCTTATTATAGCAAGAACAATTTATTTTAGCCTAACCCAACTATATATATTTTAGATTTGTTTACAATAATTTAATACTAAACAAACACAGTGAAATTTATTTTTTTTTTTAGGTTCAGAATGATTTTGGCGAGGTTATTGCATACACAAATTTTTGCTTGTCCTATATGGCAAGATGAGCGTTGCTATTTAAGCCAAGATAGCAAGTTTTACATATTCGGCACGACACACACACACACACATATATATATATATATATATATATATATATATATATATATATATATATATATATATATATATACACATATATATATATACATATATATATATATATATATATATATATATATATATACACATGTATATTATATATATATACATATATGTATATACATGTATATATGCATATATATATACATGTATATATGCATATATATATACATGTATATATGTATATATATATATATATATATATATATATATATATATATATATATATATATATATATATATATATATATATATATATATATGGGATATTCTAAAGAAAAACTAAGAAGGTTAGTGGATGAGTTTGGGAATGTGTGTAAAGGTAGAAAGTTGAAAGTGAACATAGAAAATAGTAAGGTGATGAGGGTATCAAATGATTTAGATAAAGGAAAATTGGATATCAAATTGGGGAGGAGGAGTATGGAAGAAGTGAATGTTTTCAGATATTTGGGAGTTGACGTGTCGGCGGATGGATGTTTGAAGGATGAGGTTAACCATAGAATTGATGAAAGAAAAAAGGCTAGTGGTGCGTTGAGGTATATGTGGAGTCAAAAAACGTTATCTATGGAGGCAAAGAAGGGAATGTATGAAAGTTTAGTAGTACCAACACTCTTATATGGGTGTGAAGCTTGGGTGGTAAATGCAGCAGCGAGGAGACGGTTGGAGGCAGTGGAGATGTCCTGTCTAAGGGCAATGTGTGGTGTAAATATTATGCAGAAAATTCGGAGTGTGGAAATTAGGAAGTGTTTACCTGGAGAGAGTTCCGGGGGTCAACGCCTCCGCGGCCCGGTTTGTGACCAGGCCTCATGGTGGATCAGAGCCTGATCAACCAGGCTGTTACTACTGAGGTGGTTTGGTCATTTAGAGAGAATGGATCATAGTAGAATGACATGGAGAGCGTATAAATCTGTAGGGAAAGGAAGGCGGGGTAGGGGTCCTCGAGAAGGTTGGAGGGAGGGGGTAAAGGAGGTTTTGTGGGTAAGGGGCTTGGACTTCCAGCAAGCGTGCGTGAGCGTGTTAGATAGGAGTGAATGGAGACGAATGGTATTTGGGACCTGACGAGCTGTTGGAGTGTGATCAGGGTAATATTTAGTGAAGGGATTCAGGGAAACCGGTTATTTTATATAACCGGACGTGAGTCCTGGAAATGGGAAGTACAATGCCTGCACTTTAAAGGAGGGGTTTGGGATATTGGCACTTCGGAGGGATATGTTGTGTATCTTTATACGTATATACTTCTAAACTGTTGTAGTCTGAGCACCTCTGCAAAAACAGTGATTATGTGTGAGGGAGGTGAAAGTGTTGAATGATGATGAAAATATTTTCTTTTTTTGGGGATTTTCTTTCTTTTTGGGTCACCCTGCCTCGGTGGGAGACGGCCGACTTGTTTTATATATATATATATATATATATATATATATATATATATATATATATATATATATATATATATATATATATATATATATATATATATATATATATATAGTATATACTTATGTACTCTCTGTATAGACCTACCTTTCACTCATTGTTTATATGATCATCTAAATATGATTATAATTTGTGATGCATTATTTTCAGAAGTGTGCTAGGAGCCAAGTGGCTGGGCAGCAGCAGCAGTAGCAGCAGCTAGGAGAGAGAACAGTGGCAGATCATTCTGGACACTATGTCACATCACAGTGATGAAAATGCCATATATACCTCCACAGACTCCTTCTGGGAGGTGAGTAACCTTTTTTGTTGTATTACTAACGAACTTTGTCCATGGTTTTTTTATCAATTGGCGCAAGAGATTTTATCCAGTGTTTCCGTTAAATCCAGGATTTACTTTATATATTTCTGCCATAGTGCTTAAAGGAACTTACAGTGAGCGGCGTGTCAGCATGTGGAGAGAGAGAGAAAGAGAGAGAGGGAGGGAGGGAGGGAGGGAGGGAGAGAGAGAGAGAGAGAGAGAGAGAGAGGGAGAGAGAGAGCGAGAGAGAGAGGGAGAGAGAGGAGAGGAGAGAGGAGAGAGGAGAGGGAGAGAGGGAGAGAGAGGGAGAGAGAGAGGGAGAGAGAGAGGGAGAGAGAGAGGGAGGGAGAGGGAGAGAGAGGGAGGGAGAGAGAGAGAGAGGAGAGGGAGAGGGAGGGAGAGAGAGAGAGGGAGAGAGAGGGAGGGAGGGAGAGGGAGGGAGGGAGAGGGAGGGAGGGAGAGGGAGGGAGGGAGGGAGAGGGAGGGAGGGAGGGAGGGAGGGGGGGGGAAGGAAGGAAGGAAGGAAGGAAGGAAGGGTGGCGACTATGGCTCAGTACAGTGAAAGTTATGGTGGTCTTATAAACCAATAACTATGGCATGGCTGTACCTCGGTTAAGATCGTACTTCCACAACACTTATTTAATTACTATTTCGCACAGTACACATCAGCCACAGTTGGAACAGGAATGTGCAATTATAAGAGTTACTACCTTCAGGCCAGGCCTCATGTCCAGCTTCAGCAGTAGAAAAATTCGATACCGTCACTGGTAAATATCAGGCACTATTCTTTAACTCTTTATATTATATAAGAGTGTTCATATCAATTTTGGAAAACACTAAATAGGTAATAAAAAATACTGTTTAGCGGATATATGCCTCCCGCTGATTCTTCAAAGAACAGTGGGAGGGTGGAAGCCACTTCTGGCACGGTTCGAAGCACAGCCCTGGGCACGGTGACCAGTGTGAAAATCTATGGAGGTTACTACCCAAATTTCGCGAAGCAGGAAAAAATAGTGTACTATCTATATTAAACCAATAAAACATTTAAACTACTGGCAACGCCTCAGAGAATTGTAAATGTACTCCTTGAAGAGAAGGTAAGAGATATGCAATAATATACACTTGGAAGATAGTGCAGCGCCTAGTCCCAGATCTGAATACTGTTATCACAGTGTACTGTAGTGAGGGATATGGGAAGATGTGTCAAGTAGAACAAGTGAAAAACAGGGTAGCCACAGTTTTCGTTGACTATTAAAAATTCTTCACTTTGTTTTGTATTTTTAGGTGGGCAACTATAAACGAACAACAAAAAGAATTGAGGATGGAAATAGACTCTGTGATGACCTGATGAAATTAGTGTCAGAAAGAGCAGAAATTGAGAAAATGTATGCCAAGTCTCTCAAAGAATGGGCAAAGAAGTGGAACAATATAATAGAAAAAGGTGAGTAGAATACTGTACCATAGTATAAACCTTGGTAATTGGTCCAGAACACTAGGACACACTCATTAGACAACATTTTGGTCCTGAAACCTTTATCAGAAGTGATCCAGGCCCCAGGCCCCGATCATTTTCTTAATGGTTGTGTCCTAATGTTTACTCGTGTGTGTTTTTGGACCATACTTTACCATAATGACCCTCATATTGTGTAATTGGCTGTGAATTTATATCTCATTTTGGTATAAAGGACTATGTATGTTACTGTCACATAAATGACTAATGCTTGAGCAGGTCCAGAGTATGGCACGACTGAGGCAGCATGGAAAGGGGTGCTCATGGAAGCTGAGCAAAGATGTGACCTACATATGCGAGTCAAAGAAAACTTAATTAATGAAGTACACAGCAATGTTAAACAGTGGCAAAGGGATAATTATCACAAGGTAAGACAGTTACTTTAGTAGGTCACTTCATATTTTTGCTTTTGTAAATGGTCTACCTATCTCTTGTACATGTTAGCTCTGCTTATTTATTCTCATCACCACTTTTAATCACTATTTATTATTATTTTTTTTAATTAACACACCGGCCAACTCCCACTAAGGCAGGGTGACCTAAAAAAGAAGACATGCTTTTATAAAGTTTTTCTTTTTTGTACATAGTAATTTATACAGGAGAAGGGATTACTAGCCCCTTGCTCCCATCATTTTAGTCGCATCTTACGACATGCATGGCTTACAAAGTGAGAATTCTTCACTTCCCCATGAAGTTATTATTATTATTATAGTAATTATCTTTATATTGCCAGAGGGTATATAATCACAGTATGCAAGATATATATATTAAAAAGGTAAACAGTACAACTAGGTAATGTTTTTTAGTAACATTTCTGCTCTTGACTAGTGAACAGAGAATAGTCTCTCCATTATATCTTGCATTTAATGGCCTACATGGGTTTAGTGCCTCAAATTTCTTTTTACAAACTGACCATCTCTCACTGAGGTAGGGTGACCCCTTAAAAAAAATCACCGCTCATTCAATTACTGTCTTGCCAATAGTGTGCTGATATCACAAAGCAGCAGAATAAGTTATAAATATGCAAGAAGAAATTTCTTGATCAAATGAATAGTGAATGGGTAAAGCAGAAGCTTAGCAGTAGAGGTTAACCACATACATGGATTAAAAAATCAATAAAAAATCCATTGGTGGTTATGAGTCATCACAGGAGTTGATTAGTATTGTGTTTTAGCTTCAGTAAGTACAATTAAGTTTAGTAGCACAATGTGTACTATTCCTCGGCAAGTATTAGTATTATATTAGAATGAAGAATTTAATAATTTTTTTTTTTCAGTCCATGATGGGGCAGCTGAAAGAGAAAAAAGATATTGAAGATATGTTCAAAAAAGCCCAGAAACCTTGGTCCAAGCTTTTTGAAAAGGTAAACAAGAGCAGAGCTGACTACCACAATGCTTGTAAAAGTGAACGTTCAGCACAGAACCAAGAAAGGAACGCTGGAGGAGACTCCTCGCTCTCTCCTGACCAGGTAAGCTCATGCTTGGCATGTTTGCAAGAAAACATGTATCATTTATGTTTTATATTGAAAGAGCATGAATAATGTGATTTTTCAAGGTTCTCTGAGAGAAACATAGGGACAAGTACCATGATTTGTCAATGGTTTTAACCTGTACATTTTTCAACCTATATACATTAGTTTATTGTATATTTTAGATTAAGATGTGCCTACTGACCTTCATTGGTCACTTTACCCTATACTACATATATGTAAATGGCTGCCTTCATGTATGACTAGAGAAAGTATCTTTGCATATTAGTGAATTTGTCATCTGCTTTACCATACTTTTAAATTTGTATGATACATTTATCGACATTTTTAAGAGTCCATTTCAGTAAACATGCATGACATATTTGATAACTGTATTATAATAGAATTAAAATTCTTCTTGCTTTATATTGCTTATTTTTAGGCTTCTAAGAAAGTCAGAATCCAGCAACTGTGTAGCAGCTTGTCATTTGGCTGCTTTTTATAATGAATGTGTAGCATGAATGTACGTATTTTAAAATGAAGTTTTAATAATGTATTTTGTTTTAAAGAAAATTATAATTTTTTTAGGGTTAACTGTGCAAAAGAGAATTGAGGCCAAAAAGATAAAATAATTCACTATCTGGTGTAATGAAGAAAATATTATCCTCAATAATATCAGAGTTTTTCTATTTTGAAGCATTTTAAATCAAATTTTTATTTAGTATAAGACTGCTAGTTAGAGTTTATGTTGATCACTTTCTTTTTTTTCACTTACTGATTCTCAGTAAATTTTTTTAATTAGATTTTGTACTAAATCTTTCCTTAAATTTTTTCAGCACTTAAAAATTCTTTTTAGGACAATTCCTAAGCAAGGTCAGCTTCCATGATAATTAGAGTTCAGAGAAGAGATTAACAGAGTACAGTGAACTTTTTATAACCCATCCTTCTTGAAACCATGACCATACTGATTTTTTGAAGTATAATCTCTTGATCAGTTTTGACACTACGTAAGTGTTATAAAGTTTGCATTCTATGTTAAAAATAATATTAATTCGTATTATACTGTATTTAAATACATGAAGCAGATTGAAAAATATCATGTATAGAAGGTTCTTAACAAGACTGAGTGATCAAAAAACCAAATATACTGTGGTGTGGTGGCCAGAGCAGTTAGTGATGCCAGGAGAAAATTGTGTATGCAGTGATTTCTCAAATGTAAATTTGTATGGGGTGATCTTTGTGTCACTGCCACTCAAGCTTGAGTTAACAGTGACAGTTCATATTTCAAAGCACTGTATGCCAATTGGAAAGGGAGGCCCACCAGAGTTTGTAATCTGCAGGGCATCTCTGAACCAGGTCTGTAGAGTGCAGTGCTTCTCTAAATTTCTGTCATAATAAAATACCAGACCACATCTGGATTCCTCTTCATCTCTGGATTTCGATAACTACTAGGCTAGTTAAAAATAAATAATGGCAGCTCCTGGGATTATCCATAGTATTCAGTAAGGCAGTGATCCTTGTAATTAATTTTTCAAGAATTCTATCTTTTTTAAGTGCCAGATTTTAAAGAATTTACTGTATTATATTAATTGAACTCTTAACTTAGATTCTTGTGGATTGAATACTATATGAGAGGTGGTCCACTTTAATTATCACTTGTTTATTCAGATACTTGTCATTCAAGAGAAAGACTTCCCTGCTAATTCATTTTGTGTTCATGGGATAAATATACAGTAAAAGTCCAATTAAACAGATCCCCATAAAGTAGATATCATTTAAATTGGACAAAAATGGGGTTGGAGGATGCTCAACATGTACATTTAATGGGATGTCCAATTAAAATAACCAAATCCATAATATCTAATGGCTGTCCAGTCCAGTCATACACATAATAAAATGGACCAACTCTGCTTAATCACAAGTTTGTACGGTCCAGGCATTGTCCAGGACCTGTCCATTTTCATTGTGGTGGTAGACACGTGCCTCTTGTGTCCGACCAGAAATTATGTTGCCAGAGACAAAATGCAGTGGAACTCCGGATTTCATACTTAATCCGTTCCAGAAGGTCATTCTAAATCTGAAACGTACGAAAACCGAAGTAATATTTCCCATAAGAAATAATGTAAAACCAATTAATCTGTTCCAGACACCCAAAAACATTCACAAAAAATTCGTCTTTTAAAAGAATATAGTTTTACATACAGAAAACAATGAGAAATAAATATAAAGCACTAATTTTAATGATGAATGAACATTACATACCTTTATTGAAGACTCTTGTTGGCATATTGAAGGTGAGGAGGAGAGAGTTGAGGTTATTGTTTGGAAGGGGAATCCCCCTCCATAAGGACTTCAGGTATCAAAGTCCTCTCTGGGGTTACTTCCCTTCTTTGTCTTTTACTGGCACTGGACCCCTGTCGCACTAAAAATCTGTCCAGAGAGCTCTGTTTCTGGCTTCTCTTTAAGATTTGCCTAAAATGGGACAAGGTATTGTCACTGAACATGTTGCAGATATGGCTTGTATCAGCTTGGTCAGGGCGATATTTTTCAACAAATGTTTGTACTTCATTCCACTTTGCACACATGTCCTTAATCACTGCAGAAGGCACCTTCTTCCCTCTCTCTTCCTCCTCCTCTGAAGCAATTTCCTCAGCTGCAGTCTGTTGCTTTTCCAGTTGAAGGTCTTGTAGCTCTTCAGTGGTTAGCTCGTCCCTGTGGTGTTCCGCCAACTCTTCCACATTCTGGCACTCGCATCCAACCCCATGGACTTCCCCAAGACACGATACATTCCACAACAGGCACAGGGTCAGCTTCAAACCCTTCAAAATCTTCGACCTCCCATACATCCTGGCAAGCTCGGCTAAATGTATGCCATATTTTTCTACAAGGAGGGAAGAGTATATGGAGAAAAAGAGAGAGGTTAAGAGAGTGGTGAAGCAATGTAAAAAGAGAGCAAATGAGAGAGTGGGTGAGATGTTATCAACAAATTTTGTTGAAAATAAGAAAAAGTTTTGGAGTGAGATTAACAAGTTAAGAAAGCCTAGAGAACAAATGGATTTGTCAGTTAAAAATAGGAGAGGAGAGTTATTAAATGGAGAGTTAGAGGTATTGGGAAGATGGAAGGAATATTTTGAGGAATTGTTAAATGTTGATGAAGATAGGGAAGCTGTGATTTCGTGTATAGGGCAAGGAGGAATAACATCTTGTAGGAGTGAGGAAGAGCCAGTTGTGAGTGTGGGGGAAGTTCGTGAGGCAGTAGGTAAAATGAAAGGGGGTAAGGCAGCCGGGATTGATGGGATAAAGATAGAAATGTTAAAAGCAGGTGGGGATATAGTTTTGGAGTGGTTGGTGCAATTGTTTAATAAATGTATGGAAGAGGGTAAGGTACCTAGGGATTGGCAGAGAGCATGCATAGTTCCTTTGTATAAAGGCAAAGGGGATAAAAGAGAGTGCAAAAATTATAGGGGGATAAGTCTGTTGAGTGTACCTGGTAAAGTGTATGGTAGAGTTATAATTGAAAGAATTAAGAGTAAGACGGAGAATAGGATAGCAGATGAACAAGGAGGCTTTAGGAAAGGTAGGGGGTGTGTGGACCAGGTGTTTACAGTGAAACATATAAGTGAACAGTATTTAGATAAGGCTAAAGAGGTCTTTGTGGCATTTATGGATTTGGAAAAGGCGTATGACAGGGTGGATAGGGGGGCAATGTGGCAGATGTTGCAAGTGTATGGTGTAGGAGGTAGGTTACTGAAAGCAGTGAAGAGTTTTTACGAGGATAGTGAGGCTCAAGTTAGAGTATGTAGGAAAGAGGGAAATTTTTTCCCAGTAAAAGTAGGCCTTAGACAAGGATGTGTGATGTCACCGTGGTTGTTTAATATATTTATAGATGGGGTTGTAAGAGAAGTAAATGCGAGGGTCTTGGCAAGAGGCGTGGAGTTAAAAGATAAAGAATCACACACAAAGTGGGAGTTGTCACAGCTGCTCTTTGCTGATGACACTGTGCTCTTGGGAGATTCTGAAGAGAAGTTGCAGAGATTGGTGGATGAATTTGGTAGGGTTTGCAAAAGAAGAAAATTAAAGGTGAATACAGGAAAGAGTAAGGTTATGAGGATAACAAAAAGATTAGGTGATGAAAGATTGAATATCAGATTGGAGGGAGAGAGTATGGAGGAGGTGAACGTATTCAGATATTTGGGAGTGGACGTGTCAGCGGATGGGTCTATGAAAGATGAGGTGAATCATAGAATTGATGAGGGAAAAAGAGTGAGTGGTGCACTTAGGAGTCTGTGGAGACAAAGAACTTTGTCCTTGGAGGCAAAGAGGGGAATGTATGAGAGTATAGTTTTACCAACGCTCTTATATGGGTGTGAAGCGTGGGTGATGAATGTTGCAGCGAGGAGAAGGCTGGAGGCAGTGGAGATGTCATGTCTGAGGGCAATGTGTGGTGTGAATATAATGCAGAGAATTCGTAGTTTGGAAGTTAGGAGGAGGTGCGGGATTACCAAAACTGTTGTCCAGAGGGCTGAGGAAGGGTTGTTGAGGTGGTTCGGACATGTAGAGAGAATGGAGCGAACCAGAATGACTTCAAGAGTGTATCAGTCTGTAGTGGAAGGAAGGCGGGGTAGGGGTCGGCCTAGGAAGGGTTGGAGGGAGGGGGTAAAGGAGGTTTTGTGTGCGAGGGGCTTGGACTTCCAGCAGGCATGCTTGAGCGTGTTTGATAGGAGTGAATGGAGACAAATGGTTTTTAATACTTGACGTGCTGTTGGAGTGTGAGCAAAGTAACATTTATGAAGGGATTCAGGGAAACCGGCAGGCCGGACTTGAGTCCTGGAGATGGGAAGTACAGTGCCTGCACTCTGAAGGAGGGGTGTTAATGTTGCAGTTTAAAAACTGTAGTGTAAAGCACCCTTCTGGCAAGACAGTGATGGAGTGAATGATGGTGAAAGTTTTTCTTTTTCGGGCCACCCTGCCTTGGTGGGAATCGGCCGGTGTGATAAAAAAAAAAAAAAAAAAAAAAAAAAAAAATTTTTCTACAATCTCTTTCTTGAACTCTATTGTGTTTCTCACTTTCTTTACCAAAGGGCTGGCACTAGGAACTTTCTTTGGGTCCATGGTGGCTTATTTTGCAGTCACATTCAATAAACAAGCACAAAAATTGTGAAATGTTTTGGATGAATGCTCACTCAACCAGTGACAGAGCCAGACTGAGGCGGTGTCCTGGCAGGCGGATGCATCTGATACGTATGATTCCCGGGACAAGGTATGAAATCCGGAGCAAAATTTTGTCCAAAAAAGTGTTCTAAATCCGAAACATCCGATATGCGGTGCGTGCGAAATCTTGGGTTCCACTGTAATTGTTTACAAGATGCGCAGACAGGGCAAGGAATAGCAAACAAGCATGCAGCCAGCCAGCCCGACAGTCAGTCGGTTGGTCAGTTGGTCGTTCGGTCGGTCAGTTGGTCAGTCAGTTGGTCAGTCAGGAAACCATACAAGAATGACCTGAGGCTATCTCCATACTTGTACAAAATATTTTACATGTTAAATGCAGATTCATAAACCTCGCTAAATAAAGCTAAGCATATTCTGTCTGCCGTGTAAGATTCACAAATACATAACTACTTAAAAAAAAAACCTCCTTTACTCCATAGATAACCCTGCAAGGAAACTCAGGGTAATATTTCACTTTTAAAAAAGTAATTTGTATATACTGATCAGGATTTTGCTGATCTGTAACCAAACTGTTTGATGTTTAACAGATTATTCTTCCTATATTTTCTCCACTCCTCTCTGATGGCTTTATTCATAGTTATTCATAGTTTCTTCAATATTTCCACAGTACATGACATTTTCCATTTGTCTACCAGCTTGCTAAAAACAAATTTCCAAATTGGGTAGCTCAGTTCATTGACTCTTTTGTAATCAGAGATAATAGTTTGTCTAGTTCCATTGCTTTGTCTTCATTATTATGTATTAGCAGTGTATTTATGTACTTTGCTTATTTCAGTAGAACTCGTTTAAACTGGTTGTTTGGGGTTTAGGTTCCAAGGCCAGAGGCTGCAGGGGTAAATAAGCCTTGAAACTAGTCACTGGTATATTGCAGGTATCACAGTGTATTTATTTACCTCTTCTGTTAGTATACTAGATATTTGTATTTAGGATCTTTTGTATACTAGATATATGTATTTCGGATCTTTTGTACTAGATCTTTGTATTTCGGATCTGTTTTGGCTATTTTGTTATTATTGTTGTTTTGTATTTTATAAATCTAAAAATGACTTGGTTCTGGCTTGCTCTTGCCCTTTATTCTTTCTTCATTGGCAAATTCTTTTTCATTTGTATTCATTTCTGGCTTGTTTGATGTTATGGTAAGTTTTGGAGTTAGGCAGTTTATATATTGATTTCAGTTTGGCTGCTTCTTGAATTTCCAGCAGCTTCTTTCTGTTCTTTGTTATGTGCTTTTATCATTTCTGGAATGAAGTGCTTGATTCCATTTTCATATATATATTCCAAAATTTCTCATGTATTCTTTTTTATGTCAGTCATAGTACTCCATTTGATTCCATTTACTTTCTTTGATATATTCTCAATCTCCAAGTAAAATAATTATTGATACTTAGAGACTGCTTTTCAGTATAATAGGTTTTTCTTATGGAATCCTTCATTTATCTCTTCTTCTTAGGTTCTCTTGTTCTTTATCTGGTCTTAATTAGTGGATTCACTGCATTTACTGTACAAACTGGAATTTATCATCTTTTGGATATCTACCACTAAGATTTTAATATCAGTTCTATTTTGGCATCTAATTGATTTACCTTGTGGTTTATTTTTTTTTTTCAAATATTGGTAAAGTGTCAGCTTTGTCCTTATGAAGATGTAGAATGGCAGATAAACCTTCCACATATTTATTTACATTCAGTATTCACTTTTAATGTCTTTTCTAATTTGTCTTATTCCTGTAATACAGTAAAACCTCCTATTAATGGACTAATAAGAGGAGACAGTGTACAATAATGCCAGTTATCTGCAACTCCCAAATTGTTAAATTAATATCTCCTGATCATCTGGTTGTCTTCTGAAGTAGTTGACTTGGTCCACTAATGCTGAAGACAACTGGATACTAAGAATTCAGTACAGTACTGTATTGTATAGTAATTTTATTGTACTGTGTGTAATTTACAGTAACTGTATTTTTCTTTTTATGGTGGAGAAATGAAGTGTAAACTACTGTGATTGATAATGGAGACTGAATAACTTGTATTCTGAGTCAGAGGACCTGTAAGGTTCTACTAGTGAGAACACTGTAGATGTCTAAGAGGACATAAATGGCTGGGAAGATTTAGATTTCACATACCCATGCCACTGAGGCACCAGACTAAACCTTTTTATTAATTTGAGTTCTGCTTAACACTGAGAACCACATGTTTTCCCTTGGCACCACCACTTGCTCTAGAAGCCATTTTTAATTGCACTTAACTTAATACATTAATAAAGTCATACAAAAGTCACACAAGAAACTCTAAATCCAGGGAAAAATTTGATTATGTGACAGATGGCTTTGGAAACAGTGAAAACGGACAGGTCCTAAATGTAGCTGCTTTGGCCCATACCGGACAAATGTTGGAGTAAGCAGACTTGGCCCGATACTTCAGAAGACAAACTGACACTTGCTACAGACAAAATATGAAATTACAGACTATTGTCTGTTTTGACCGACGTCTTTTTTTGTCGGAAATCCCTTAATGAGAGGTTGTTCTGTATTTTCTTTCCAGTAGAGGAGCTTTGGTATGAGCCCAGGCTGTAGGGCTCATGCATCTTCCAACATCAGCACATATATATAAAATCTGTAGGATTTTCTTTGTTTTCCTAGTTGTTTCCTTTCTTTATGATATATGTCTTTGTATTCCCTCTTCAGTGTCCCCGACTTGGCATTTGATGTGTTAGTTTAGCTTTGTTTCTCTGTAGATAAAATTGTCATTTTCATCTTGATTCCTTATATAATTTAGTTTATTATTGGATGTCTTGCCTAAGGGTTATGATTTTGCCATTTTTAATATTTCATATTTCTTTGGCTATTTTTATTAATAATTCTTTTTTTCTGTCATGATGTTATTTATAGAGAAGAAATTTTATATTTTTTATATTTGTCATTTCTTGAAAACCTTGCTATATTCTTCCAAACATTGCTATACGTATTCTTCCAAATCTTGCTATATTCTTTCAAACCTTGCTTTATTCTTCCTAACCTTGCTATATTCTTCCTAACCTTGCTATATTCTTCCTAACCTTGCTATTTTCTTCCTAACCTTGCTATATTCTTTCAAGCCTTAATATATTCTTCAAAACCTTGCTGTATTCTTTCAAACCTTGCTATATCCTTCCAAATCTTGCTATATCCTTCCAAATCTTGCTATATTCTTCCAAACCTTGCTATATTCTTCCAATCCTTGCTATATTCTTCCAAAACTTGCTATATTCTTCCAAACCTTGCTATATCCTTCCAAGCCTTGCTATATTTTTCCAAACCTTGCTATATTCTTCCAATCCTTGCTATATTCTTCTGATCCTTGCTGTATTCTTCCAGTCCTTGCTACATTTTTCCATACCTTGTTTTATTTCTGAACCTTGCTGTGTTCTTTTGAACTTTACTATATTCTTCTGAACCTTGCTGTGGTCTGACCATTGCTGTGTTTTTCGAACCTTACTGTGTACATTCATCAAAGCCTTTCTGTTATATTTACTTACGTGGTATAACAAGTATTTTGTGATTGTGCCTATTTGCTTTTTTTTTCTTCTGTATATTAGTTTTTCTGTGAGATTTTGTGTATACAGTTTCAGTTTACAATTTTTTTTTTTTACTGCTAGGAACTATGTTCCTAGCACTGCCTTTTTACTGTTAGTTGATTTGCACAGTTGGTTCTTATCTTCTTGGCCTCTATCATACCTAAGTTTGAATCTGTGTGTGTGTGTGCGTGCATGTGTGTTTGTGTGGGTGTTCTCACCTAATTGTGACTGCAGGGATTGATTCATAGCTCCTGGCTCTGCCCTTTCACTGGTCGCTACTAGGTCCACTCTCTGCCTGCTCCAAGAGCTCTATCATACCTCTTCTTAAAGCTATGTATGGATCCTGTCTCCACTACATCACTCTCCAGAGCATTCTACCTCTTAACTCTATTACTGAAGAAGTACTGTACTTCCTAACATCCCTGTGACTCGTCTGAGTTTTCAACTTCCAGTTGTGACCCCTTGTTGCTGTGTCACATCTCTGAAACATTCTGTCCCTATACACCTTTGTCATTTCCTCTCAGTTATTGTCATTATCATGTCTTCCCAATCCCTCCTGTCCTCAAGTGTTGTCAGGTTGAGTTCCCTTAACCTCTCATGCAGCACCAGTATGGTGCTGCATACTTCAGTATGAGTCTGACATGCATGGTTTACAGTGTCATGAATAACTCCTTACTTACTCCTTACTCAGGTTTGCCAGGGGCCCATATGATGAAGCAATTATTTGTTGATGTGTGTCTCAGGAGATGTGCTTGGTATGATGCACACCAAAAGATCCTTTTCCTTGAGTGAGTTTTGCAGTCTTTGACCACTTAGGCTGTACTCCATCTGTGGTCTTCTTTGTCCTTCCCCAAGCTTCATAACTTTGCACTTGCTGGGGGTTAAACTCCAGGAACCATTTGTCAGACCAAGCTTGCAGCCTGTCCAGACCCCCATGTATGTTTATCTGGCTCTTGTCCCCTTGTATTCTCCTCATTAACATCACATCGTCTGCAAACCAGGGACACCTCTGAGTCTATCCCTTCCATCATGTCATTCACATATATAAGAAACAGCATCACACCTAGGACTGACCCTAGTGGAACCCCGTTCAACACATGCACCCACTCTGACACTTCATCTCATACCGACACACATTGATTCCTTCTTGTCAAATATTCCTTGATCCACTGCAGTATTTTCCCTGCTATTCCTGCCTGCTCCTAAAGCTTTTCAGCCAGTCTCCTGTGTGGTACTGTGTCAAAAGCCTTCTTACAATCCAAAAAGATGCAGTCCACCCATTCTCTCTCTTTCTCTTTTTTTTTTTTTTTTTACACAGGGTTTGACAAGGTTAAGGATCCCTAGCTTTATTGACAAGCTATTTACAGGTTAAGGATTCCTAACTTTATTGGCACGCTAAGAGCTGTTACCTACATCAGCTCATTTGAAAGTATTTTTTGTTGTTATGATTCATACAAGTAGGGAACAGGATGAAGTTGGAGCCATCTGTGGACCAGCATTTTCATTTGATCAACTGACTTTATCTCGTGACATCATTATGCTGTACAAATATGTTCCAGACTCGAGTCGTCCTGGGTATATATGATCTCAGATGGAGTGATGTTCTGGAGAAGGGTACAGCCAGAGTGAAGTTGCTGCTTTCTGCCCGTCTTGTGGCATAAAAGCTTGTTTCACGCTGTCTTCGAAGTGGATCCAAGTGACAATACCTTGACAATATTGGCCTTGTACATAACAGTAAGGCCACCCACATCCCTCCTGTGTTGAAGGCTCTGCTGAAATGACAGATCTATCTAGGATGGGTCCAGGCGAGAGATGAGACGTCTTGCTGTGTTCTCTACTCTATCAAGCAGTCACAGATGAGAGGGGAGGGGGGCAGCCTCCCATGTGGCTCCAGATTTTTCAAGTCAATCTTCTTATGGTTGAAATCCCTGTCTTTCCTCAGGACTTGATATCCAGACGGGAAGATCGCATCTATTATCACTCCCGTGAGCTTTGTCTCTATGAGTGCTATGATGTCCAGGGATGCCGCAGTGATTCTTTTTTTGCCACTCCTCACTCTTATTTGTAATTCCATATGCATTTGTATACCAAACCTTCATCTTCCTTTCTTGAACTGTATTCTGGAGGGTAGGAGGGGTTGGTGCAGGCTGAGGGTGTGATAAGCAGTCTGGATATTATGTAGGCTGCTGTTGTGGTAGTATTAGTGCTGGAGGGGGGGGGGGGACTGTGTGTGTGTGTGTGTGTGTGTGTGTGTGTGTGTGTGTGTGTGTGTGTGTGTGTGTGTGTGTGTGTAGTGTGTGTGTAGTGTGTGTGTGTGTGTAGTGTGTGTAATGTGTGTGTGTAGTGTGTGTGTGTAGTGTGTGTGTGTAGTGTGTAGTATGTGTGTGTAGTAAGTAGTCTGGGGTGTGTGTGTGTGTGTAGTAAGTAGTCTGGTGTGTGTTTGTGTGTAGTGCTTGTGTGCATCAAGGTGTACACTGGTGATTTTATTTAATGCAGTTTTTTAGTACCGTAGTATATTCATTTAACCAGTTGTTTACTTATTGTAGTACTTGTGTTTCTATTACATTTCTTTTTCAGGACCATAAGAAAAACAGCATAATAGTTATGGTAGGCCAGTATTTGCAGTCTGTGTACATTGTCACCTCATTCCTTGTCATACTGCCTGTGATATTATCTGTTCCTTGTCACATTGCCTGTGATATTATCTGTTCCTTGTCATACTGCCTGTGATATTATCTGTTCCTTGTCACATTGCCTGTGATATTATCTGTTCCTTGTCATACTGCCTGTGATATTATCTGTTCCTTGTCATACTGCCTGTGATATTATCTGTTCCTTGTCATACTGCCTGTGATATTATCTGTTCCTTGTCATACTGCCTGTGATATTATCTATTCCTTGTCTTACTGCCTGTGATATTATCTGTTCCTTGCCATACTGCCTGTGATGTTATCTTTGTTCCTTGTCATACTGCTTATTATATTATCTCTGTTCCTTGTCATACTGCCTGTGATATTATCTCTGACTTTGCACAGAACATGAAGCTCTTTCATAATTATATGTAGTTACTCTGATAATCTTTCATTATAAATTGATTCATTTATGGTTAAAGTTTATTGAATTTGATTACATATGATGCAACTGTAGGTTATAAATATAACTAGTGAGGTACCTGGGCCTATCATGAATTAGCCAACCATGAATTATATTTATAAGAATGGGTGAATATTTTATTTTAACACTGACCATCTCCCACCAAGGTAGGGTGACCCCAAAAAATTAAGAAATGCAGTTACTGTCATTCAATCGCTGTCTTTCCAGAAGTGTCTAATGTTAGTCACAACCCTTGGACTGCGACATCCACACACCTTCAGAGTGTGGGCAATGCTCCTCCAACTTTGCTTACACTCCACCAAGATGCCACATAACAAAAACCACTTGCCTACACTCACTCCAATCCAACACTAACAAGCCCACTGAATGTCCAAGCCCCTAGCATTGAGAGCCTCCTTTGTCCTCTCCTTTGTCCTACCCTCACCTTCCCTTTCCAACACCTGGTTTATATAACATAGTCATCCTGTTTTGTTCAGTCTTCTCTGATGAAGCAGAATAGGAATTATATTTTTGGTACTTCCTCCTCCTTCTAATCATCATGCTTCATAATATTCCCATTACACATTGTCTTCAAATTCTCTCTCTCTTTCTCCTCTCTCAATCTCACTTTTTTTACACAGGGTTTGACGAGGTTAGGTTAAGGATTCCTAACTTTATTGACATGGTGTTGACAGGCTAAGGATTCCTAACTTTACTGACAAGTTAAGATCTGTTTCCTACATCAGCTCATTTAATAATCCTTTTTTATTATGAGACATACAGGTGGGGAACAGGATGAAGTTGAAGCCATCTGTAGGACAGCAATTTCATTTGATCAGCTGACTTTATTTCGTTGATACCATTATGCTGTACAAACATGTTCCGGACTCGAGTCATCCTAGGAATAAATGATCTCAGTTGAAGTGATGTTCTGGAGAAGGGTATGGTCAGAGTGAAGTTGCTGCTTGCTGCCCGTCTTGTGGTGTAGAAGCTGGCTTCTCACTGTCCTCGGTGTGGATCCAAGTGTGGTACTTTGACAACGTTGGCCTTGTACATAACATTAAGGCCTCCCAAATCCCTCCCGTGTTGAAGGCTCTGCTAAAAATGACTGATCTATCCAGGCTCTTTCACACACTCATCTCTCTCTCTCTCTCTCTCTCTCTCTTTCTTTCTCTCTCTTTCTCTCTTTCTTTCTCTCTTTCTTTCTCTCTCTTTCTCTCTTTCTTTCTCTCTTTCTCTCTTTCTTTCTCTCTTTCTTTCTCTCTTTCTTTCTCTCTTTCTTTCTCTCTCTTTCTTTCTCTCTCTTTCTTTCTCTCTCTTTCTTTCTCTTTCTTTTTTTTTTTTTTTTTTTTTTTTTTTTTTTTTTTTTTTTTTTACACAGGGTTTGACAAGGTTAAGGATCCCTAGCTTTATTGACAGCTATTTACAGGTTAAGGATTCCTAACTTTATTGGCAAGCTAAGAGCTGTTACCTACATCAGCTCATTTGAAAGCATTTTTGTTATGAGACATACAAGTAGGGAACAGGATGAAGTTGGAGCCATCTGTGGGCCAGCATTTTCATTTGATCAACTGACGTTATCTCGTTGACATCATTATGCTGTACGAATGTGTTCCATACTCGAGTCATCCTGGGTATGTATGATCTCAGATGGAGTGATGTTCTGGAGAAGGGTACAGCCAGAGTGAAGTTGCTGCTTTCTGCCCGTCTTGTGGCATAAAAGCTTGTTTCACGCTGTCCTCGAAGTGGATCCAAGTGTGGTATTTTGACAATATTGGCCTTGTACATAACAGTAAGGCCACCCCACATCCCTCCTATGTTGAAGGCTCTGCTGAAATGACAGATCTATCCAGGATGGGTCCAGGCGAGAGATGAGACGTCTTGCTCTGTTCTCTACTCTGTCAAGCAGTCGCAGATGAGAGGGGGGGGCAGGCAGACCAAGAAAGTGGAGCATACTCAAGGTGTGAGCGTACTTGTGCCTCGTACAGGATCTTGCAACCCCCTACTGTCAAGCAGATGCGAGATACGGCGAAGTGCTGTAAGCTTCCTGGCTGCCTTGTTTGCAAGATTTACAACATGGTTCTTCATGGTTAGTTTGGAGTCAAATTTCACCCCAAGGATATCAACTTCTTCTCCAGGTGCCAACATCGTCCCATTCATCCTTACTACTGCGCCAGCATTACCATCATGGTGCCTAGAGACGAACATCATTTGCGTTTTTTTCAGGTGCAAAATGTTACTTGCCATCTATTTCCCCAAGCTGATATAGCTCTCAGCTGGTGATTGATGTAGCTTAGAGCAGCTGGCATTTCTTCTCTTGGATAAGTGAATGTCAGTGTACAGTCGTCTGCATATGCATGTGATTCTGGGATGAGATGAAGAAGGTCGTTGAAGTAGACATTCCATAACAGTGGACCCAGCACACTTCCTTGTGGAACGCTTGCCCCAATAGGATGCCTTGCTGATTCCGTTCCATTGAGGACTACACTTAGAGATCTACCATGAAGGTAATCACTGAGGAGACATAGCGTAGAGCCTGCAATTCCCAGTGCTTGAAGTTTTGCTAAGAGGCCCTGGTGCCACACCCGGTCGAAAGCGCCAGCAATGTCCAGTGCTACCACACAGCTGACTTTGGATTCATCCAGTGACTGGTGCCACTTAGTGGAGAGGTTTAACAACAGATCAGCAGCAGAGTAACCTTTCCTGAAGCCATATTGATGATCACAAAGTAGTGAGTGGTAGTCAAAAAAATCTGTCATTTGTCTTGAGATTATTGTCTCAAGGATCTTACCAGTGATTGACAGGAGTGACACTGGTCTGTAGTTGCTGATTTCTGCTCTGCTCTTCTTTTTGTGAACAGGGACTACATTTGCCTCTTTCCATGGAGAGGGCCATTTACACTGTACTAGGCAGTGCTGAAAGATGCGAGTTAGAGGTGCTGCTAGCTGGTCTGCACATCTTCTCAACAATCTTGGGCTCAACTTGTCTGGGCCCACAGCCTTTTCTTGGTCAAGTGATTTAAGAAGGAAATGCACCTCCTCCTGCCTTATTGTCACCACTGACAGTTTTGACACAGTTCTTGCAGCTAGCCAAGGAGGGTTCCTTGCTGGATCAGGAACTTGCATTTTGGTAGCAAAGTGTTCAGCAAAGAGGTCCGCCTTCTCTTGACTACTAGTAGAGGTGGTCCCATCCTGTCGATTTAGAGGTGGAATAAGTTCATCAGGCAGATAACCTTGTCTGTCCTTGACCAGGGGACCACCAGGTTTTTGGAGCCTACCCTACCTGATGCTAACTTTCTTTTAGTGTCCACCTCCCATTTAGTAATGGCCCACTTTTGAACATCACCCATATGCCTACAGGCTTGCATGTGCAAGTTCCTGTTATAGGTGGTAGGATGTCTCTTATACCTTCGCCATGCTTTGTACTTAGCAGTAGCAGCCTCTCTACAACGAAAGCCAAACCAAGGCTGATCTGTAGGCTTTGTCACATATTGCCGGTGAGGAATGTGTTCTTGTTGCAGATTAAGGATGTGTCCAGTGAAGGCTTTCACTTGGTTGTCAACATCCCCCTGGAGAAGAGCATTCCAGTCGGTGGTGGCGAGCTCAGAGCAAAGGGCTGGCCAATTACCCCTTTCCCATAGCCAGGTTGTGCGTGTGGACTCCTCACCTCGTTCTGTTGGGATCTTAAGTGTGGTAAAAACAGCCTTGTGGTCAGACGATCCAACGTAGCCGAGGGGTTGACAAGTGACTATGCCTTCTGCCAGATCACTCACTACTGGGTCAAGGGAGGAGCCAGAGATATGAGTAGGGAAATCAACAAAGTTTCTCATGTCAAACACTGCAAGAAGGTCATCAAAGTCCCTCTGTATAAGGTGCTGGTTGAGGTCACCAACAATTATAATATGTTGACAGTTGTGTTGTAGCAGAAGGGAGTCTCTCTCTCTCTCTCTCTCTCTCTCTCTCTCTCTCTCTCTGTCTCTCTCTCTGTCTCTCTCTCTGTCTCTCTCTCTGTCTCTCTGTCTCTCTCTCTGTCTCTCTGTCTCTCTCTCTGTCTCTCTCTCTGTCTCTCTCTCTGTCTCTCTCTCTGTCTCTCTCTCTGTCTCTCTGTCTCTCTGTCTCTCTCTCTGTCTCTGTCTCTCTGTCTCTCTCTCTCTGTCTCTCTGTCTCTGTCTCTCTCTCTCTCTCTCTCTCTCTCTCTCTCTCTCTCTCTCTCTCTCTCTCTCTCTCTCTCTCTCTCTCTCTCTCTCTCTTTCTTTCTCTTTCTCTCTTCCCTCTCTCCCCCCCTCCCTCCTAAGGTACCTAAAGTCGGTACCTGACTACTGACCACCCGGGCTGTGGCTCGTACGTTGGTTTGCGTGCAGCCAGCAGTAACAGCCTGTTTGATCAGCAGTGGAAACCGGAAGGACTCCAGGAAATCAGAACAGGGAGGTACACCAACAAGTGCTGGATGAGGTACACATAACCAAAGAGGAGGTGATGAAGCTGCTATGTGAACTTGACACCTCAAAGGCGGTGGGACCAGACAACATCTCTCCGTGGGTCCTTAGAGAGGGAGCAGAGATGCTGTGTGTGCCACTAACAAAGATCTTCAACACATCCATTAAAACTGGGCAACTCCCTGAGGTATGGCAGATGTAGTCCCAGTTTTTAAAAAAGGAGACAGACATGAGGCATTAAACTACAGACCTGTGTCATTAATGTGTATAGTATGCAAAGTCATGGAGAAGATCATCAGGATTAGAGTGGTGGAGCACCTGGAAAGAAACAAGTGTATAATCAACAACCAGCACGGTTTCAGGGAAAGAAAATCTTGTGTCACAAACCTACTGGAGTTTTATGACAAGGTGACAGAAGTAAGACAAGAGAGAGAGGTGTGGATAGACTGCATTTTCTTGGACTGCAAGAAGGCCTTTGACACAGTGCCTTACAAGAGGTTACTGCAAAAGCTAGAGGATCAGGCACACATAACAGGAAAGGTACCGCAATGGATCAGAAAATACCTGACAGGGAGGCAAGAACGAGTCATGGTACATGACGAGGTGTCAGAGTGGGCGCCTGTGACAAGCGGGGTTCCATAGGGGTCAGTCCTAGGACCTGTGCTGTTCTTGGTATATGTGAATGACGTAACGGAAGGGATAGACTCAGAAGTGTCCTTGTTTGCAGACGATGTGAAGTTAATGAGAAGAAACAAATCGGATGAGGATCATGCAGGACTAAAAGAGACCTGGATAGGCTACAAGCCTGGTCCAGCAACTGGCTCCTTGAGTTTAACCCTGCCAAATGCAAAGTCATGAAGATTGGGGAAAGGCAAAGAAGACCGCAGACACAATATAGTTTAGATGGCCAAAGACTGCAAACTTCACTCAAGGAAGAAGTTCTGAGGGTGAGTATAACACCGAGCATATCTCCTGAGGCGCACATCAATCAGATAACTGCTGCAGCATACGGGCGCCTGGCAAACCTACGGATAGCGTTCCGATACCTCAGTAAGAATTCGTTCAAGACTGTATACCATTTACGTCAGGCCCATACTGGAGTATGCAGCACCAGTTTGGAATCCACACCTAGTCAAGCATGTCAAGAAATTAGAGAAAGTGCAAAAGTTTGCAACAAGACTAGTCCCAGAGCTACGGGGATTGTCCTATGAAGAAAGGTTGAGGGAAATCGGTCTGACGACACTGGAGGACAGGAGGGTCAGGGGAGACATGATAACGACATATAAAATACTGTGCGGAATAGACAAGGTGGACAAAGACGGGATGTTCCAGAGAAAGGACACCGACACAATAGGTCACAACTGGAAGTTGAAGGCTCAGATGAATCAAAGGGAAGTTAGGAAGTATTTCTTCAGTCATAGAGTAGTCAGGCCGTGGAATAGCCTAGAAAGCGACGTAGTGGAGGCGGGAACCATACACAGTTTTAAGGCGAGGTATGATAAAGCTCATGGGGCAGGGAGAGAGAGGACCTAGTAGCAATCAGCGAAGAGGCGGGGCCAGGAGCTATGACTTGACCCATGCAACCACAAATAGGTAAGTACACACACTAACACACACACACTAACTCTCACACACAAACTCACACACACACACAGTGTGTTGACAAGGTGGACAAAGACAGGATGTTCCAGAGATTGGACACAGTAACAAGGGGACACAGTTGGAAGTTGAAGACACAGATGAATCACAGGGATGTTAGGAAGTATTTCTTCAGCCACAGAGTAGTCAGTAAGTGGAATAGTTTGGGAAGCAATGTAGTGGAGGCAGGATCCATACATAGCTTTAAGCAGAGGTATGATGAAGCTCACAGTTCAGGGAGAGTGACCTAGTAGCGATCAGTGAAGAGGCGGGGCCAGGAGCTCGGACTCAACCCCCGCAACCTCAACTAGGTGAGTACACACACACACACTAACACACACACCAAGAAAACAAGAACACAACCATAAATACTATACGAAAATACACCGCAAAGTAGGCATTTTAATCCAAAAACATGGTTGGAGTTTTTTTTTCTTATTATGCACTGCCTGCTGCAGAATTTTTTTATATTGTGCACACTGACCACACAGACTCATTCTCTCACATGTGGGCCTACCAGCCTTCTCCTGCTTGATTTGAAGCCGCTAGAATTTGAGTATATGTCAAACACATTGGCTCGAAGACATATATATACAACCAAAACAGTCAAAGGGTTAATCACGAAACTTGGGGGTCCACTGTAGATCCAATAGAGACAGGTTGAGTGTTTTATCAGAAATCTGAAAATCGTAATGACACGATTGCAAACAAACTACAGTACTGGTGGGGATTGAACTTGCGGCTAGCCATGAGTTCAGTCCCCATCCATACCGTGGTTTCTTTTATCAGCAATTTCTAACTGTGGAGATGTTAGATGGGGAGGTGGAGGTACCAAAGAGATGGAGAGGATATTTTAATGAGTTGTTGAATATCAGTAATGAAGGGAGAGTGGGTGATTTCATCATTTGGACAGGGAGGATAATATTGTAAAGGAGTGATGAGGATTCTGAGGTGGATATGGAGAAAATACATGAAACATTGGGTAGAATGAGAGCAGGTAAAGAAACTGAGACAGATGGAATTAAGACAGGGATGATAAAAGCAGTTAGCAATATTGTATAGGAGTGGTTGGTATATTTGTCAGAATATGTATGAAAGAAGGGAAAGCACCTGAGACAGTATGCATAGTTACCTTGTATAAGAACATATGGGACAAAAGAGACTGTAAGAAATATAAAGGAGATTTATTAGCCTCCTGAGTATACCAGGTAATGGGTATGGTAGAATTATTATTGAAAAAAATAGGGTAAGATGGAAGTTGGATTGGAGAGGAACAAGGAGGATTCAGGAAGGAACAGAGATGTGTTGACCAATTGTTTATATTAATGCATGTGGGAAGTACAGTGCTGCACTCTGATGGAAGGGGGTGATACTGCAGCTTGTAGAGTCATTTGAATTGTGATGTCTGCACACTTATGGTAAGACAGCTATTAAATGAATTATGGAGAATGCATTTCCTGTTTTGTATGTCAGTATTTTAGTGGGAGATGGCTGGTGTGCTAAGAAAAAATAAGTAAGGGTAAGAAAAAGCATTTGATAGGGTGTAAGTGGGAAATGGTATGGCAGGTATTGAAAAAAAGCAGACTATGTAATTGATATTTCATTGCTGTATATTTTTGTTAAATAAGGAATATTGTCACAGAAAAATATTGGGTTGTGTGTAATTCATTTGGCCCAGGTAAGGGGGAGGCTGGAAAGAGACATTTAAAATGTTAAATTGTCGTTTTTGTGCACAAGTTTAGAGATGGTCATTTACTCTTTTATAGAAAACTAGTTTGCTGTGTGTTTACCAGTGTCAAGGTAGGAGGAATTTTGTGTTATAAACATTACAAAGTTTATTGTTTTAAATGTTTGCATGCCTAACAATAAATAATATATTTTTTTGTTTGACAGAGATTGCAGTTGGTAAGTGATGGAACATTGTGTTGGTTGTCTTGAGTATTAACAGCTCCCCTTAAGAATTTGTCTGCTTTCTTGATCTAAGAGGGTAATTAGTTGGCAATAATTATAAAGACAAGGCTTTCATTAGACCCTAGAACCACTATATATAAAAAATTACTGAATTCTTGTCTTTTATGTAAATATTATTATTACTGTGATAAATAATTAGAGTACAGTAGAGTACATAGATTCCTTAAAGTTAAAGAAAACCATTGTGTAATTTAGTTTATCATGAGTAGATGAGATTACATTTAACACTAAGTTAGGAGGTAAAGAGATCAATATCTGTGAGTGGCAGCATTGCGCACATACTTCAAAAATATGAATCAGTTTATGTACAGTTACTACTTCTATTATTTTGTTATTAATGGTTTATCTAAAATGTACAGTAATGCTCTCATTAATGTGGGAAATTTTTCATTTGCATTTAAAGAAAAAAGTCTGGAAAGTATCATTTTGAATTTAGAATTATCTCTAAGAATCAGTTTTAATTAAAAAAATTGTTTCTGAACAAGACAGAAATTTCCAGTTTCTTTTACAGTACAGTCTCTTGAATTTTTTGTAATTCAGATGATGAGTAAAAACCTGAAGCATTTTGTCCAAATAATAATCACTGTTATTGTTTTTAATGAGAATGACAAATATCTAATTTGCATATACTGTAGTAATTTGTTTGACCTTATAAATATCCACTTTTTTATATCACAGTTTCAAGTACAATGACTCACAGACATTGCTTGCTTTACCCATTTTTTCAGATAGTCTGAAGTATGAACAATATACTGTATGTAGGATCTTTTATTTTCACTCTAGAGTAAATTACTATTCTTTTTTTTCCCCTGTGGTGTGAACAGCACAACAATATGAAGGTATGAGTGAAGTGCCAGGAGTGAGTGGATGAACCCTCACTGTCTGAATTACTTTCCCTTTTCTCACACTCACTAGTCATATGAACACTTGGGCCTGAATTCTGAGAGCATCTGAAAGAGAGGTGAATACTTATGAGGCCTCATTCTCAATTATTTCCCCACCATTTCAACAGTAAAACACGTGTTTAACTCTTGTAAGAGTTGTATATCATTTAAATAAAGATATTATATCCATATTCAAGTATTTTAGAATTCTGGCCTCAGTAAGATGGTTCATCTATTTTACTGACTTTTGACATATAGTGGCTGGACCTATATTCACCTGTGACAGATTGATGTACATAACAGTAACTATGATTGCCTTTATATGTATCCCATCATGGGGTAGCCTTAAGCTTTTGTGTTCTTTAAAACAAAAAGTTCCGCTGCTTAATTTCCGGACATAGTTTGTGAATATCTTCAGATTGAGATGCAGGTGTAGGGTCATAATGTTATGTCAGATTCTTATTTTAATTTGGTAGTACTGCTCTTGATGACTTTTTTATTGCTAATTATTGCTTATGTTTGGCTACAAGATGTCATAAGTTTAGCAGATAGCAAACATGCTCTGCATGTTTGTTAACAGTACTAGCAAATATGGTACAGTACTAGCAAACATACTCTTCATGTTTGCTAGTACTGTATCTGATAATATAATGGATTGTGTAAATAAAAATTACTGTATAGGTCTATTATTTTGCTAGAGCCAGTTTTTGAAAAACAAACATTATTGTTTTGATATCCCAAATATTCTCAGGGCATATAATTTTGTTGAACATACAAGAGGTTTAGTGCTTCTCTTTGATTATAATAATGAACAAACAAGAAACCTCAGGGCTTCTCCTCTTTTGTTCCCACTGTGTAATTCTCATATAGAATAGGGTAGCAACATACTGCTAATATATTTAATTTATTATAAAAGTCTTTAAAAAAAATTACTTTCTCCCAGGCCAGTTAATGATCACCAACTAAAGGGATGTGTATACACTTGCTACCACTTTAGAGTGCATCACTGAGTATTTTCATACTATGTATTAATATTATTATTATTATTGTCACACTGGCCAATTCCCACCAAGGCAGGGTGGCCCGAAAAAGAAAAACTTTCACCATCATTCACTCCATCACTGTCTTGCCAGAAGGGTGCTTTACACTACAGTTTTTAAACTGCAACATTAACACCCCTCCTTCAGAGTGCAGGCACTGTACTTCCCTTCTCCAGGACTCAAGTCCGGCCTGCCGGTTTCCCTGAACCCCTTCATAAATGTTACTTTGCTCACACTCCAACAGCACGTCAAGTATTAAAAACCATTTGTCTCCATTCACTCCTATCAAACACGCTCACGCATGCCTGCTGGAAGTCCAAGCCCCTCGCACACAAAACCTCCTTTACCCCCTCCCTCCAACCTTTCCTAGGCTGACCCCTACCCCACCTTCCTTCCACTACAGACTGATACACTCTTGAAGTTATTCTGTTTCGCTCCATTCTCTCCACATGTCCGAACCACCTCAACAACCCTTCCTCAGCCCTCTGGACAACAGTTTTGGTAATCCCGCACCTCCTCCTAACTTCCAAACTACGAATTCTCTGCATTATATTCACACCACACATTGCTCTCAGACATGACATCGCCACTGCCTCCAGCCTTCTCCTCGCTGCAACATTCATCACCCATGCTTCACACCCATATAAGAGCGTTGGTAAAACTATACTCTCATACATTCCCCTCTTTGCCTCCAAGGACAAAGTTCTTTGTCTCCACAGACTCCTAAGTGCACCACTCACCCTTTTCCCCTTATCAATTCTCTGATTCACCTCATCTTTCATAGACCCATCCGCTGACACGTCCACTCCCAAATATCTGAATACATTCACCTCCTCCATACTCTCTCCCTCCAATCTGATATCCAAACTTTCATCACCTAATCTTTTTGTTATCCTCATAACCTTACTCTTTCCTGTATTCACTTTCAAATTTCTTCTTTTGCACACCCTACCAAATTCATCCACCAATCTCTGCAACTTCTCTTCAGAATCTCCCAAGAGCACAGTGTCATCAGCAAAGAGCAACTGTGACAACTCCCACTTTATGTGTGATTCTTTATCTTTTAACTCCACGCCTCTTGTCTAGACCCTCGCATTTACTTCTTTTACAACCCCATCTATAAATATATTAAACAACCACGGTGACATCACACATCCTTGTCTAAGGCCTACTTTTACTGGGAAATAATTTCCCTCTTTCCTACATACTCTAACTTGAGCCTCACTATCCTCGTAAAAACTCTTCACTGCTTTCAGTAACCTACCTCCTACACCATACACCTGCAACATCTGCCACATTGCCCCCCTATCCACCCTGTCATACGCCTTTTCCAAATCCATAAATGCCACAAAGACCTCTTTAACCTTATCTAAATACTGTTCACTTATATGTTTCACTGCAAACACCTGGTCCACACACCCCCTACCTTTCCTAAAGCCTCCTTGTTCATCTGCTATCCTATTCTCCGTCTTACTCTTAATTCTTTCAATAATAACTCTACCATACACTTTGCCAGGTATACTCAACAGACTTCTCCCCCTATAATTTTTGCACTCTCTTTTATCCCCTTTGCCTTTATACAAAGGAACTATGCATGCTCTCTGCCAATCCCTAGGTACCTTACCCTCTTCCATACATTTATTAAATAATTGCACCAACCACTCCAAAACTATATCCCCACCTGCTTTTAACATTTCTATCTTTATCCCATCAATCCCGGCTGCCTTACCCCCTTTCATTTTACCTACTGCCTCACGAACTTCCCCCACACTCACAACTGGCTCTTCCTCACTCCTACAAGATGTTGTTCCTCCTTGCCCTATACACGAAATCACAGCTTCTCTATCTTCGTCAACATTTAACAATTCCTCAAAATATTCCCTCCATCTTCCCAATACCTCTAACTCTCCATTTAATAACTCTCCTTTCCTATTTTTAACTGACAAATCCATTTGTTCTCTAGGCTTTCTTAACTTGTTAATCTCACTCCAAAACTTTTTCTTATTTTCAACAAAATTTGTTGATAACATCTCACCCACTCTCTCATTTGCTCTCTTTTTACATTGCTTCACCACTCTCTTAACTTCTCTCTTTATTAATATATAGATCCAAAATGACTAACTGCTAGAAAACAAGTGTTATTGTAATATATTCAATTAAAAATCATAATATATAAAAAAGCAAATTTCTTGACCAGTTTGCTTTAAACAAATAAGAACCCACCACACCTACACCAAACAATCATAGACCAGTGATAAACAAGTTTGATGACCTGAAAACTGAGATAAAAATAATGAATATGGAGGCAGTGTTAGTTTTGTAGACACTGAGAGTAATGGTGTGTGATTGTACTGCACGATGCTCTCTTCCCATCCTCCTGACTAAATGACATTATCATTATGAGTACAAGTTGTACAGTCAGTTCATGTGACATTATCATTTTATTCACAAAGAGTAATAAACTCGTAAATAGAGTGTTGGAAAGTGAAATTGTTAAGTTTGTCATTTTTGCTGCGACCAAAATCAGTAGCCATAGCAGCAGCAGTATATTCACACTGGACAATATTGCCTATCCAATACCTCCCACCCACACTGCCTCTTTGATCTCTTACGTGTCATGCCTTCATTAGGAGATATCTACATAATGAATTGTATTTATTACTGCCTTTGATCAGTAAATGCAAGGAAAAAATTACAAGTGAAAATTACTTGAGGAGATGGGGGAAGTGATCCAGAAGTAGTCCTTTATCCCTTCACCATTGCACATCATTACTGGCCTTGGTCATAAATTATAGTTGGGCAGACAATTTAAATGTGTGGTAGATTGATTTTTTTTTTTTAACACTCTGGCCATCTCCCACCAAAACACTGCATTTACAAGTGAAAAGTTGGAGTGTGACAGCAACATATGGTCAAAAGTATTGAGGAATCAAGTCAAGTTAACAGTGTTTACATAATATGCAATGTTTTTCTCACTGACTTGTATGTGTTTGCTTACTTGTAACCTTATAAGCATTCATTACAACATTATGAATTATCTATAATTGTATTTGATAAGAAATTATAACTAAAAGAAATTACTGGCAGTAAGTCTCAAAACGCCTCACCCGGTAGAGAGGGAGTACTATGCTGTACAGTGGACCCTCTTTTTTTGTAATCATCGGAATTCGTAATTTTCGCAAATCGTAACTTTTTTCATCAGAATATTGACTCTCGAATCATTGTTTGACTCGCAAATAGTTGTTCATCCCAAACACGTATGAGCGGCCTCACACACCATTCACTGTCAGTGTGCCATTGTTTATCAGCGAGTGAGCACAATCCCACGCGTTCATTTGATACATTTCGTAATATTCCATTTGTTTTAGTGCTTGCAACTGCTAAACAAGCCACCATGGGCCCAAAGAAAGCTCCTAGATAGAATTAACCCTTTGAGGGTTTCGGCCGTACTAGTACGGCTTAGGACCCAGGGTTTTTGATATACTAGTATGCCTAAATTCTAGCGCCCTCAAATCTAGTGAGAGAAAGCTGGTAGGCCTACATATGAAAGAATGGGTCTATGTGGTCAGTGTGCACAGCATAAAAAAAATCCTGCACCACACAGTGCGTAATGAGAAAAAAAAACTTTGACCGTGTTTTTGGAATAAAACAGCGAATTTGCACTGTATTTTTGTATGGTATTTATTGTTGTATTCTAGTTTTCTTGGTCTCATTTTATAGAATGGAAGACATATTACAGAAATTGAGATGATTTTGACTGGTTTTACAATGAAAAGTACCTTGAAATTGAGTGCAAAGTAGCAGAAGCATTCGATTTTTACCAAAGTTCAAAAGTAAACAAATCATGCCAGGCGTCCAATACACGTCAACTGGCGAGTCTAATATTATTTCACAAGTGCGCTGATATTATTTATACCATTTCTACACTAATGCAGTAGTCCGCATAACAGTAAATCTTCTGTTTTTTGTAAGAATAAAAATTCAAAGTGGAAAGTCAAAGAAATATAAGAGTCGCCTGGGGATGTGACTAACGAACAGAGAACTTATTTTAGTGCCAGGAATGTCTTTCTTGTTTATTCTGGACCCTATTTGGAAATTGGCATCTTTTGAAATTTGTGTGAAATTGGCAAAATTGCTAAATTCTGACCACTTTATTGGATAGTTGAAATTGGTAAATGGATGGTTTCTTGTACTCATTCGATAGAGAAAATGGAGCTTTAGCGAAATAGTTATGATTTTTGTCAACTAGTACATTGGAATTAGCCAAAAATAGGGCTCAAAGTGGGCAAAATTGCTGATGCGTAAACATCGTCGAGACCACTAACTTCGCGAGACCATAATTCCATAAGTTTTCCATCAAATTTCATACTTTTGGTGTCATTATGATCGGGAAAAGATTCTCTATCTTTTCATAAGAAAAAAATAATTTTTTTTTTTTAAATTTGGCTGACCCTGAGAACAAGTCTCGGAGAGGGCCTGTCGACCCTCAAAGGGTTAAAGAAAGAACTCGTAGCAAAGTACCAAGGCGGAGGAGGAAGAGAGAGGGGAGAATGTGCCTTCTTCAGTGATTCTACTTATGTATGATACTAAAGCAGCAAGAGTCGATAAAGGCTATAGCACGAGTCAGTGATAAAATGTAGCATTAACAGTGTAGCAAGTAAGTTAAGCGATTAATCAATAGAAAAAGGACAGCATGAAACTAACTCCTCTAATGTTATTGGAGATACAGTTGAGCCTCATATATTGAGCTTTCTTCGTTCCAGATGGCTGTTCGAGTGCTGTTACCAAACGAATTTATTCCCATCAGGAATAATGTAAATTAGATTAGTTCATTTCAGACCCTCAAAAATACACTTGTAAAAGCACTTACAAAAATACACTTACATAATTGGTTGAGTTGGGAGCATAATTGGTTGAGTTGGGAGCAGTTCGATATTTGAGGTTCCACTGTACTATATAGGGCCACTGACAACACTGCTGCCTCTGTTGCCACCTTCACCACCACTTTGTAAAGCTTATGCTCTCATTGGCCCTTATACACCCAACAACACCACCACCACCACCACAACACCACTCATGACATACATAAAGACATACTTTATTCATTCTAGAGTATATGTCATGTTTCTGTGTTATTAATATTGTTTATTATGTCATATTAGATGAATTGTGATAGATAAATAAGCCGTGAAGTTGATATTAGTGTCATATTGAAGGACTATCTTGTCCTGTCTCCAAACACCCTTCCCTGCCGCCGTCACAATTCCTAACATACGTAATGACATATTTTATTCATACATCAACAAGAGTCTTCAATAAAGGAAAGTGTGATGATATTATTGTTTTATTCTTCATGTATAATTGTTTTCTGTGTATGTAAATCTATATTTTGTGTAAAAAAAAAAAATTTTGTTAATACTTTTGGTCTGGAATGGATTACTAATTGGATTTACATTATTTCTTATGGGGAAAATGGTTTCACAGATCAACACTCTGGAATGGATTAATTACGAAAAATGAGGGTTCACTGTATATAGTTTTATTTTTGGTTTAAAAAGTTCATAAAAACTATATGCAAGATATTGTTTTTACCGATACATATCTTGGGCTTTAACATGGATGTTTTGAAAATTGGATCCACTTAGTGATTGTCAGACCATTTCTCTGTTCCCTGTGTAGGTTGTTAAGCAGGAATTAACTGTAATCCCATGTTATGAGGCTATGATATATAGTGTACATTTTTTGCATTAAAATCTTTAGTGTCAGTCTTGGGTGGTGCTGGTTGTTTGGTTTCTGGTCAGTATTTCACCTGGGCTCTTAATACACTTGTTTAAATATGGTATAGTATACAGTATTTATATTTTGGGTTATGAAATATGTTCAAAATTCTAATTCATAAAATAAAAAGTGATTCATTCTTTGAATTAATTTGTCATATATGCAATGGGTATATACTGTATTTTAGATACTCACCATATAATTATAAAATTATAAACGTAGGTTTAAATATTTTTTTTAACACTCTGGCTATCTCCTACTGAGGTAGAGTGACCTGGCAAAGTAGATACTTTCACTGTTACTCATTCAGTCACTGTCTTGTCAGATGGGCACCGACAGATGACTCTCCAAACTGCAACATCTTCAGAGTGCAGGCACTGTATTTCCCAAGCTTCAAGTCTGGCTAACTGGTTTCCCTGAATCTCTTCATTTATATAAATGTTACTTCACTTGCACTCCTATCTAACATGCTCAGACAAGCCTATTGGATGTCTAAGCCCTTGACACTTAAAACCTACTTTACTCCCACCCTTTCCTAGGATGAGGTCTACCCTTCCTCCCAGATTTGTATGCCCTTCTAGTCATCCTTTTTTGCTCCATTTTCTCTAAATGTCCAATCTACTTCAACAACCCCTTCTCAAACCTCTTATTGATATGTTAATTTTACTCCTCCTTAACTTCCAACTCTGAATTCTCTGCATAATGTTCACATCACACATTGCTTTAAAACAATATCTGTACTGCTTCCAGCTTCCTTACTGTAACACTCACATTCAGAACTCTTGCTTCACACCCATACAATAGTGTTGGTACTGCTCTATATACTTCTTCCATACTCCCTTCCTCCAGTGTAATATCCAATCTCTCATTACCTATATTTTTTGAAACCCTCTTCACCTTGCTCTTTTCTGTGTTTAATTTTAATTTCCTTCTTTTACATTCCTTCCCAAATTAGTTGTCCAACATTTGCAACTTCTCTTCAGAATCTCCCAAAAGAACTGTCATCGGAAAAAAGCAGCTGTGATAACTCCCACTATGTATTAGATTCATTACCGTTGTCCCACACCTCTGACTAACACCTTTGCAGTGACATCTTTTACAACCTCACCTATAAATAGGTTAAACAACCATTGTGACGTAACACATCCCTGTCTAAGGCCTACCTTTATTGGAAAATAATCTCCCTCTCTCCTACATACCTTAACCTGCACCTCACTATCCACATACAAGCTCTTTACTGGTTTAGTAACCTACCATCTATTCCATACACTTGCAACATCAACCACATTGCTTCCCTATCCACCCTGTCATATGCTTTTTCTAAATCTGTAAATACAAAGAAAAGTTCCTTTACTTTATCTAGGTATTGTTCACTAACGTGCTTCTATGAAAACACTTGAACTACGCATTCCCTACCATTCCCTACCTTTTTGTTCCTCTTCAGTCCTACTCTCTGGCTTATTCATAATTCTTTCAAAGATAGCTCTACTATACACTTTACCTGGTATATAAAACAGGCTGATTTCCCTGTAATTACTATACTCTTTAATCCCATTTTTTCTTTCATAAAGGAACTATGCATGCTTGCTGCCAATCCTAGGTACTTTCCCTCCTTTCATGCATATGTTGAAGAAATGCACCTCTGCTCAAATACTATATCCTCACCTGCTTTTAACATTTGGGCCTTAATCCCATTTATCCCAGCTAATTTACCCCCTTTACTTTCTTCCCACTGCCTCATGCACTTACCCCACACTCACATTTGGGTCTTCCTCACCCTGTAAAGGTGTTATACCTTCCTGTCTAATGCAAGAAATCACTGCCTCGCTCTCTTCATCAACATTCAACAATTCAGTTAAAAGTATTTATTAAAATCTGACTGACTTCAGTAAAATTTAGTTCTCAAAAGAAGTTAAGTCTTCTGATTTCCTATACCTGATGAAACAAGTCATTTCATATGTCTACTCTTACTCAGTTTTAAATCTATAGTACAATAAACCATCAATTTAGTAGTCTAATATGATGGAGTAGGTGCTCAGTAATGATATTTGTTGTAGGTATAAAATAATATTTTGCCATGATTGTAACTAACAAACAATCCTGTAAGCAGCTGCATTTGTTCCTTGTTTCTGAATCAGTTGATCTGGTGGATTTTGTTCCATATTTCTGAAATCATTTAACTCAAAAGCTTTAAATTGAGGATTTATGGTACCTATATTTGGCATTCAGTGTATTGGTTTCAAGCATTGTTTAGAGCAAAATTTGAAATTAAAAAAATTCAAAGCCTTTTATTATACTTCAAATGTGAGTATTTAATTGAATATCTCCACATGATATACCATATTTTGCGGCTTATAAGACTTGTTTTAATTTCAATGGCTCAGCATTGGATGTAACTGGGAGAGCTACAGCTCACCCTGGACCCCAAACTTGTAGCTCCCATCACTGACCTTCAGTTTATAGGATACAGGGTGGTTTTTGGAGACATTTTATGGAAAAAAAAAATTGCATCAAATAAGCCACGAAATACGGTAATAGAGTTATTTAATGGAATAATATTTTGAAAACTAGGCTTCAGTTTTTTTAAAAGGATGTAAAATTAAAAACTGTAATACACAATTTTGAAGAATGAAAAATTAATTTCTGTGGAGAGTTCCTTGAACCACTTTAGGAAGAGTTACTCGCCTGTATAACCTCAGTATTATATACCAGGAATAAATTCTGTCTCGCAGTTAAGCACTAGTTCATTTCTGTGAGCATATATCTGAGACACTTCAAATGTGCACAGTTGTGCACAGCATTTAGAGAAATAACTTGCGAAAAGAGGTAGCAGACTCTTTGGCTCGTGAAATCCCCTACGGAAATTAGTTTTTTCAGTCAAAACTGTGTATGTTTTGTGTGCTCAGGTTCCATAAGCCACGTTTGTACATAAGGAATCCTGCCATCGGTGGTACCCTAGATTATGGAGGTGGCATATGAGGACCAAGTGATTTAGATAGTTTTTAAAACCGAATCACTGGAGAATAAGAGGATCTTGTGGAACAGCACCAATAGTTGCTAATGAGCAAGTACGTGTATCAAAGAATTCATCTCTGTGGAAGACAATGTCAGAAATTAGAAAACCATCTGGTCTAGACTTGGTACCTTTGTCATTTTGGTATGTTATTTCCTTCATTTATACTGGTGTAGGCCATAACATACCTATGACTAAAACAAATACAAGTCAGTCATTGCAGTCAACTTTATTTTAGGGTCTAGGTCAAGCTGGTTGAGATGCCATGAAGATGAGCTTGAACCTTTCCATTGCCTGGCTGATGGACACCCTAACCCTGTTATGGTGGAGGGAAAATGACGTCATTGTTCCCTAAGATATACACAGAATAAATAAGGAACATGAAACAGAGTTGGGTAAACAATGATTGGCACTGACCTCGGAATGTAGCATGTTTATATCCTAGGAAAGCAATGTCTCTGTGTCTCCTCTATGCATTACTGTAATGCAATAAGGCCAAAGCATCCATGATCTTGGTATCCAAGATGAGGCCCAGAGAAACACGAGTTGCTAGTGCTAGGGACCTTGGCACACCCTTGGTGAGAGTACTTGCAATATATAGAGGAAGACCTTGAATGGTGTAAGCAGGTGTTGTTTTACTCAAGTGGAGAAGGACCAGGAGCTGATGTTACATCCTGAAACTAGATTAAGGAAGAGGCATTGTTGAAGAAAAGATTTTTGGGGGGGCCACCTTGGACAGTACAGCATAATCCCAGATTGCAATAACAGAAGAGAAAGCAAGACTGGCATCTTCACTAAGTTTGAAGAGTGGTGTAATGTGAGAGCTATGATGTATGTTGTATATGGGCAAGCACCAGATTGTTGCTCAGTAGACCTTCAGTGATAGTGTCTAGTAAGATGTCACTTGCAGAGATAGTTACATTACTACATATATGGCTTTCGGTTCATTCCAGTTATGTGAACTATCTAGGGAGAGTGCCTTGAGAGCCTGTCAGAGGCATTTAGTTCGACTCCCCAAATATAAGAGCATTCTATAGTGGGAAAAATTCACTGGAGTCCTGGAGATGTAGTTGAAGGTTCCATCACTGTAGAGCTGCTTGGTGGAAGGGAGAAAAAAAGAAGACTTCTCTGCAAAGTTACTGATAGTCTATATTGAGAGCTCAGAATCGTCCCAGCTGTATACAGAGTATATTATCCTCCCTCCATGAGGTGTGTTGAAGTTGAAGTAAAGAAGATACTTGTCAAAAGGGTGTGTTTTGCTGACTGACGAAAGACAATCAGCATATGGTAGCATAGGATATTCATATACGTATCTCAAAACTATAAGGAAGCTGTATGAATCTCGAGCTGAAGAAGTCCAAGAAAAAGGCAACATTAATAGGTGTCATTGTGGAGTTGATAATAAGAATGGATGACAAGGAAAGAACACCCACGTAGAAACACAAGGTTAAAGTCCTCATTTAGTAAGTATTCCATGCTAGGAGGGCAGTGAAAGGTGTGAAGACACAGTATGCACCAGCACTTAGTCTGGAGACCAAACTCTGAAATCAATGATGCTGGATAATCCATGCGATTATCCAACATCAGCCAAGTTTGTGAAGAAGAACATCCCACTATTATTGGTAGTCAGTTAATACTTTCTTGTGGTGACTTGACTCATACTTTACTCCCTCCAGCTAAAGAGGCCATGTGAAATGGAGTAATGCTACAGGTTCTCCTGTTTAAATTTGCCTATTAAAAACCTATTAACCTCTTAGGAGAGTTTGCCTCTCTGAATCTATGGTACATGTTAACATGTTCCATAAAGATGGAAACTTAGGTTTTCATTGAACTCTGTAGATTGACTAGTATATAGGAAGTATAATTGGAAGAAATAAGGATATAATCCTGGAACATGCATTGTAATAGAAATGGGAGGTAAAACCATGTAATATCTCGTGGAGCTATATTTTATTGGCAAAATGAGCATCAGCCATTAGTGGACTGGAAGGCTCATGGATCCAACCATTGGAAACATAGAACAAGAAGGGCAATCCCCACATTACACAACTTGGCTGTTTAGTATGGGACACTACTAAAAATCCTCTTTAATCTGTATGGCTCTAACACCTAATGTGGCAGTAATGAATGTTTCCAGTTGAAAGCGATAGTCTACTCTTTCGACGATCTTGCTGGATAGTGTATTGGCAAAGCTAAGTATGTCCCTTTCCTGACATCACCAGAATAAATATGTTGTAATTGTGTAAAGTCACAGGAGAGTGATGCAGCACTAGTGTGTGATCAGGGAGCTAGCAGAGAATGTGTCCTGGTATAAAGCACAGGAACAAGAGTCTTTTATTGAAATGGCACTTGTGCTATGTTTTTAAAGTTAACTATTCAGAATAAAATATAGACAATGAATATCTTTTCATCACACATTAATTTATTAAATGGGGCTCATCAAGTGCCTTTATTTTGTGCTTAATATTATACACTAAGGAAATAATTGATTTTTGAAATACTACTATACTGTTAATTGCTTAGGTATTAAACTGGCAATAGGGAAATATTTAATAATTTCATCATCATTTAATAAAATAAGCAGTTTATTGCCAGTGTATGGTTTTTATGAATTTTCTTTGTAAAAATTTTTCAGTTTCATGATATTACAGGAAGTATTTCTCAACATTTATATTGTATATAAATCAAGCTGGATTATATTATTATACAGTAGTTTTTTTTTTTTTTTGTGGGGGGGGGGGGTATGGAAGAAGTTAACGTGTTCAGATATTTGGGAGTAGATTTGTCAGCAGTTTGGTTTATAAAGGATGAGGTTAACCATAGAATTGATGAAGGGAAAAAGGTGAGTGGTGCATTGAGGTGTCTGTGGAGACATAAATCTATCCATGGAGGCAAAGAAGGGAATGTATGAGAGTATGGTGGTACCAACACTCTTACATGGGTATGAAGCATAGATTGTAAATGCTGCAGTGAGGAGGAGGAGGAGGAGGCTGGAGGCAGTGCAGATGTCATGTCTAAGGGCAATGTGTAGTGCCAGTATTATGCAGAGAATTTTTAGTGTGGAAATTAGGAGGAGGTGTGGAGTTACTGAGGTGGTGTGGTCATTTTGAGAGGATGGAGCAAAATAGAATGACTTGGAGGGTGTATAAATCTGTAGTGGAGGGGAGGAGGGGTAGGGGTCATCCTAGAAAAGGATAGTGGGGGGTGCAAGCGGCCTGGACATGCTGCAGGCATGTGTGAGCATGTTAGATAGTAGTGAATGGGGACGAATGGTTTTTGGGACCTGATGAGCTGTTGGATTGTGAGCAGGGTAATATTTTGTGAAGGTGTTCAGGGAAACCAGTTAGCTGGACTTGAGCCCTGGAGGTGGGAAGTACAATGCCTGTGCTTTAAAGGAGGGGTTTGGGATATTGGCTGTTTGGAGTGACATCTAAACTGTCATATCTGGGCACCTCTGCAGAAACAGTAATTGTGTGTGAATGGTGATGAAAGTGTTTCTTTTTTGGGTCACCCTACTTTGGTGGGAGATGGCTGGCATAAAAAAAAAAAAAAAAGTTTTTTTTTTCAAAAGTGAAGTCCTCTCTTTCAAATTGCTTCCAATTTAATGTACTGGTTTGGTTTAAGGTTACATAGCCCATTTTGGAGAAGACTGTAGTATTCTATTTAATATTCCAAAGTGGAATCATAATTTTTAAGCTGTTTCCAGCTACCACAGATGTATTAATACAATACCTTGCAGTGTATAATATTTAAATTTATTAAACCTCTTTGTGGCAGATTTGAGATTTCCAGTAATATGTTTTTGAGTATTTACAAAAGATTATGGTGGTGGGGATAAGATTATATTTTAAATTGGTTTTTGGTAGATATGCCATGAAAGGTGATGGGGGATACCTCTGGTATTGTTATTGTTACGATTATTACTTTTATTATCAGTTTTAATAATACCATATAATAATGCTGTTGTTATTATTATTAGTATTATTTGCAATTTGTTGACTAATATAATTAGTACCATTGTTGTTTATAAAATTATGGATGTTTTTTCCTAATTAACTTAGGGATGAGTGCTTAGGGTATGTGGGAGAGCAGTGAGTGTGCAGAAGTCAGCCAAGGTATCGGCCACTGCTGCTGGCTCGTGTACTGTGATGGTGTGCGTGTTTTCATCTTAAAATTATTTGAGAAAGAATCTGCTTGTCATCTTTGAATGCCCTTATTTTTTTATATACATTTAGCTTGCACTAATCAACTAAAGTCAGTCTAATAATGAAATATATGGTTGTCCATTTTGTTAAATTATTAGTGTAATGTTGAGTGGATATAGGTTCAGTCACTTTGGTGGTAAAATATGTCAAAATTTCAGAGAGTCAGATGAGGTTATCTTGTAAGTGAAGAGTTTCCTTTTGGCCACTGAAATTATATTTTTTTGAATTTGAGCTGGAATATTAGGTTTTTTTCTGCTAACATGTGTTCTGACATGTTTCATAATGTCATAAATCCTTCATATCCTGGCATGTATTTGTGTTGTGCAGATTTTAATGTTAGCTTTCATTAAATAAAAAGTCCTATTAATTTTCAACCTAGGAAAATTTCTAATAATAAAAGTTGCTATAACTAAAATGTCATTTTGACTATAAATAACTATTACTTATAAAAGTGACCAGAAAAACTTGAAGCTTTTCCTCCTGCATGAATGCGGATGTGATGGCAAATGAAATAAAGTATTTCATCTGTTTTTCTCTGCATCTTGATTGCTTAACCTCTTTCTCTCTCTCTCTCTCTCTCTCTCTCTCTCTCTCGCTCTCTCTCTCTGTCCCTCTCTCTAATGTGAAAATTGTCTTGTGAATAATTGCTTTCATATATAGAAAACTCTGGGTGTATCCTACACTTCCAGCAATTGTTGGGAAAAGTTTACATGACTTAAGTATTAAGAAACTAATTTAAGAAACAGCTTTTAATAAGAATGAACATATCTACTAAGAAATTTGGTAATAATGGGAGCACAATGTTAAATGAATTTATAATAGAGCTGGATAAGCGGATTTGGAGAACTTTTGCATCATCTCCATCTTGAACAAAATATTTTTAATACTTCACAATAATGCGTATCAATTAGTGATGTAAATATAGTCTTATACTAAATGTAAATAATTATCATATATAATTGAAATACTAAATGTTTCTCTGAGTACACTTAATAATTATTGATGACAATAATCTGAAAAACACTGAAACATTTTTCATGCACATTTATTTCTTTATTATAAATAAATATAACTAGGAATGCTATATTTAAATAGCATCAATTGGTTAGTTAGAACAAAGTGGTGTGTAATAAACCTACTTGTGTGAAGACTGCCAAATTTCAGTAGTGGCTCAAGCTATGTATGTACTACATGAATATTACTTTCATAAAAAAAATTAAATGCTAATTACCTAGAATATACATTGCATTACTTCCTATACTATATTTATATTGGGTGTTTTTTTTTTCTTTTTACTCAGCACATTTATACAGTGGTACCTTGGTATAAGTCCTTAATCCATTCCAGGACCTTACACCCATACCAAACAGGACGTATACCAAATGAATTTTCCCATAAGAAATATAGGGAAAATAATTAATCCGTTCCCATGAAAAAAAATTCTATTGTTATTGGCATATTATACATTGATGGGGTTGTATAAAATAATTTAAACACTGCTTAACCCTTTCAGGGTTCATGTCATAGATCTATGCCTTTACATTGAGGGTCCAAACTGTAGAGCTACGCCATGAGCTCAGCTCACTCTGATAAGCTGTGAGCGGTAAATTTGGGCCTTGATATGAGAGAATACATCTATGTGGTATATGTGCACCACATAAAACAAATCCTGCAGCACATAGTGCATAATGAGAGAAAAAAAACTGACCATAATTTTCAAAAAACGGTGACTTTGCAGTGTTTTTTCGTATGTTTTTTATAGTTGTATTTGCGATTTCTTGGTATCATTTAATAGAATGGAAGATATTACAGAAATAGAGATAATTTTGATTGGTTTTAGTACTGAAAATGGCTTGAAACTGAGCTCAAAGTAGCAGAAACGTTAAATTTTTGCTGATGTTCAAGAGTAAACAAATGACCTCACACATCTAATACACGCCAGCTGGTGGGTTTAATATATGTTCACAAACGTGCTGATATTATTTATACAATATTACAATATTGCATAACAGTAAATCTTCTATTTTTTGGTTTGAATAAAAATTCATTATGTGAATTAAAAATCAAAATGGAATTCATTTGTAAAGCTTGAAAAATAACTAATGAACAGAGGAAATGTTAGTTTAGTGTCAGGAATGCCAGCATTGTTTATTCTGGGCCTTATTTTGAAACTGGAATATTTTGAACTTTGCATTAAATTGGCCAAATTACCAATTTCCGATCACTTTATTTTGTAGTTGAAACAGTTGATGTGGCGATTTCTTGTGCTCAATCGATAGAATAGAAGTAATACTAGTGAAATAGCTAAGAATTTCGTTGACTGGAATAATGTAATTGGCCTAAAATGGGAGTCAAAGTCAGCAAAATCACCGATGCGTAAATATCACTGACACGTCAAAATTCGCAAGAGCATAATTTCATCAATTTTCCATTTTTTATTACCTTCAGAAAAAGATTCTCTACCATTTCTTATGAAAAAAATAACAAAATTATTTTTTGAAAATTCTTGGACCCTGGTGCACACTTTCAAATTTGGCCTTTGGACCCTGAAAGGGTTAATACTAAAATATGTAATTTAAACACTGCTTAATACTGAAATGCATAAATACAAAAGAATTAGATGAAATAAATGCAAATTTAACCTCACTTTAGGATAGTGCTGAGAAGGGAGGAGGAAATAATATTGTTTGGAAGGAGAGCCCCCTTCTCTTTTCTCTTTTTTCCCTATATGGACCTGGTTGAAGCTCACCAGGTTTGACTTTTACATTAAATGTCTTATTTTACGTTAATACCTGTATAGACATTTTCATTAATGCATCTATGATATTTTCTTCAAAATTATATGAGAAACATGTTACACAGCATATAAACATGCTATGTTTATATGCTGTGTAACATTTGTAACATGCTATGTGTAACATGCTATGTTTATATGCAGGGCAGAGGGAAAACATTACGTTTTCTCTGGTCCAGCACCAAAGAAAACGTGTATAAATCTGTGTATGGCCTAGTCACTCCGCTTTTGTTTACAATTCTCGGCATGAATTATTCTTTAACCCTCCTCTTGTTTATGATGGCATCTAAAGGTAGTTGTTAGAAACAATTAAACTCGGTAAATATGGTATATTGATGGTAATAATATGGCTCTTGGCTGCATTAAATATTGTATAGCTGTGTAGCCCAGGCTGCCTACATCTACCAACTACCAACACCTGACTTCCTACAAATAAATACTACTCACCTCTCATCCTACATTAAGACTACACATATTTTAAGGTCAATAACGAGTGTACTGTATGTGAATTTTAACTCTCTGGGCTGCTTTAAATCTCGTATATTAATTAAATTCGGGACGGGGAGCCAGAGCTACCTACACCTGACTTTCTACAAATAAGTACAAGGGTAGCGCATGGTGTCGTGACTCATTTTGACCCATACAAGTTTTAGCATGTGAGTCATATTCCCAAGAAAGGCCATATACCAGGCAAAAATTTTTGCATCCAAACAGGACATATACCAAGTTGGACTTGTTCCAAAGCAGATGTATACCGAGGTACCACTGTACTGTATTTGGTTTTTGCCACTCTTAAAAGCCAGAACCATTTTTATTTTTTTAAAATGATTGAGAATTTCTTATAAACTTGCCTCGCAACTGCAGTTAGATTAACATTTATTTTCTTATTTTTTTCCTCGTTTAAAATATTTTAATATTTGTAACAAAAAATCATCTGTACACTTGTGTTGCTGCAACCATCAGGATTTTATATTTTATCTGTGGAAAAATATTGATATCAGTATATCAAAATGTTTAAAAGATTGTGCTCAAAGTCAAAGAAATTTGTAGTACACTATGTATGCACCTTAATAATTGGTAACTGTTTATTAATGATAATTAGGTAAACACTGTTGGAATCATTGTGAGTAACTGCAGGTCAGTCACTGAGCATCTCTCTCTCTCTCTCTCTCTACATCAAATGTTAACCCAGGGATTTTGTTTCATGTGTTGAGTGAATTTAATCTAGGTTTAAGCATATTCTTTTTTTTTTTATGAAGTTATTAATTAATTTTTATAAATTCCTGCTTTTATTTTATTTGAAGACATTATCAATTTATATTTGAATAGATTTTTATAAATTTATTTGCTTCTTTTATTTGAAGATTGGAATAAGAGTGAAACCTTTTTGTTACATTTGAAATATTAATGGGGCCTGGGGAGTCTTTTTTTTATTCTTGCTCTTAATTCTGTTTAGTATTTCTGTGTAAAAAGAACTTTGTTTTGATCTTATCATTATAGCTCGTTCAAGGCTGTACATAATCTACTGTTAACATTAACATCTCTCCTTGAAATAACCTTCACTAATATTTTATATTATATTACTGCTGATCATTGTGTGTTTACCTCAGAACATACCAGGATCAATATAGAAGTACTACATTACATACACTGTTCATTGTATATTAGGTACACTACATCACATACACTGTTCATTGTTTATTACATTTTGTTCATTGTACATTACTCAGGTAAACTACACATAAATAAAAACTTTACTAAATTCTGTTTCTCCTCTCCTTTATTTTTCTGATATTGGCTTCAAAGACTTCCATATTTTTATTTTCTTTAAGTGAATATGTATAAAAAATTTTATTCTTCATTTGAAGTGCATAAAAAAATTGAACCATAAATACTATGGAAATCATTAAATGATGCTGAATATTTGCACCATATTAACAGATCATGATTAAAAATATTAAGGAGGTTTGGCAGCCTCAGGAAAATATCCAGAAAAAACTAACATTCTTTTAAAATTGAAATGCTAGAATGTGGGAAAGGGGTGCAAGCTTAAAGAATATTGAATATGACACTCTGGGAGTTATCCTGGTTGCTCTTTGCTGATGACACACTCCTTTTAGGGGATCCTGAAGGAAAATCACAAAGGTTGGTGGATGAATTTGGGAGGGTGTGTGAAAGGAGGAAATTAAAAGTTAACTTAGAAAAGAGTGAGGTAATGAGGGTAAAAAGTCTAGGCAGTGATAGAATATATTGGAGGGAGTGAGTTTTCCTATGTGGAGTCTACTTGAGATGTGTTCTGAGGGTTAATGCCCTCATGACCCAGTCCCAGACCAAGCTTCCCAGTGGATGGCCTGATTAACCAGGCTGTTGGTGCTAGCCATATGAAGTCCAATGTAAGCACCACAGCCTGGTTGATCAGGGAGTGACTTGAGAAACTTGTCCAGTTCTTTCTTGAAGATATCCAGGGGTCTGTTAATTCTTATGTTTGAAGGAAAGACATTGAAAATTCTTGGTTGCCAAACATTTATTGAATTTTCCCTTAATGTACTCACCACATCCCTGCTTTTCATTGGGGAGATTTTGCATTGTCTGCCAAGCCTCAAACTTTCATGGGGAATGATTTGTGTGTGCAGATATGAGACCAACCTTCTAGAATTTTCCAGGTGCAGTTAATAAGGTATCTCACCTACATGCCAAGGGGTACAGATTGAGGGACTTCAAATGTCCCCAGTAATTTAGGTGCTTGACTGAATCTTTGTGGGCAATGAAGGTTCTCTGCTTATTCTCAGGTTTGCAGTTTTGCCTGCCTTGAATTGAGCTGCTAGAGTACAGAAGTATTCCAGCCTAGGAACAACAAGTGGTTAAAGAGTATCATCATTGGCTTGGATACCTTATTTTGAAGGTTCTAGTTATCCAGCCTATCATGTTGCTTGCAGTTGTGATAGTGATACTGTTGTGATCCTTGGTAAAATCTTACATAATCGCATTCAGGTTTCTCACGTTAGTCACACACACCACTGAGTGATTCAAGTTTGTTTTACACTTGTATTCCATTCCATTCTTATTTCCTCAATCTTTCCATAACAGAGTAAGTGAAACTTGTCCTCATTGAGTGTCATATTGTTGACATTGTAACTGGAAGACTTTTTATGTCAGCTTGGAGGTTTGCTATGTCCTTAATGGATGCCACTCAGATTCTAGTATCGTCTGCAAAGGATATGATGTTATACTATGATTCATGCCTCTTTCTATATCAGATATGAAAATGAGGAAGAAAACAAGGATAAATACTATGCCTTGAGAAGCAGAGCTTTTCACTCTGGCATCTTCTAATTTCACTCTGTTCACTATTGCAGTTTGGGTTCTACTCATTAGAAAATTAAATATCCATCTATTCACTTTACTGGTTATTTCTTTTTGCATGCATGTTTTATGCTATTGCACCATGACTGCACTTCTTAAAAGCCTTTAGCCAAGCCTGTGTATACTACATTTATATTTTATTTGTCTTTCATTGCATCCAAGATCATGTCATAATGGCCCATTAATTGCAAGAGGCAGGAGTAACTTACGTTAGACCCTTGGGTTGCACAAATTATGTGAATCCATGTAGTTTGCTATTTTCCTTCTTAAAATTTTCAGATTTTTATAATGTGGGCTGTCAGTGCTGTCAATCTGTAGTTCTTTGCTTTTGCTTTGCTGTCATCTTTGGGGAGTGGGGGCTATATCCATTGAATTTAAAGACTGCAGCTCATTATTGTAATTTCATAATCTCAATGTAATCTTGCAAAGAAATTAAATTTGTTTAAAGTTCAGCAATTCACTAATGAAAGCAGAGCAGAGAATGCCAATTTTTACACTATTTCTGCATGCCATAGAGATCACATATCTGATATAGGCAGGAATCCCGGAGAATTCATAAAAGAAATAGAAAACATTCCCAAATGTGTAGCACCTGGATGCCAGATTCATGTAGTTCATTGTAAAGTGCAAAATACCACTAGCACTTGGTATCCTTTGGAGAAAGAGCTAAGATGTAGATGAAATCCCAGAGGCCCAAAGAAGTGCAGCCATAACTCCTCTGCACAAAGAAGGCAGCAATTAAGAATGAAAAGCAGAGATGTTTGGTGGGGAAGTGGTGTTGGAAAGATGGAGATACAGTGGTACCCCGAGTTTTGTACAGCTCCCAACTTGAACAGTTACGTAAGTGTATTATTGTAAGGGCTTTTGTAAGTGTATTATTGTAAGGGCTTTTGTAAGTGTATTTTTGGGGGGGTCTGAAACGGACTAATCTAATTTACATTATTTCTTATGGGAACAAATATGTTTGGTAACGGCACTCGAACAGCCTTCTGGAACGAATTATGGCCAAAACTTTGGGTACCACTGTATTTTGGTGAATAGTTGAACGTTGAGGTTACAGGAAAAAAATGTGATATCGTGAATAGGGCAGTGACGAATAACATTGTATAGGAGTGAGGAGGAGTCTGTGAGGGAGTGGGTAGAATGACAGGCTAGTAAAGTAACTGGAATATATGCTAAAAAAAAAAAAGTAGGGTATGGGGTTCTTGGTGTGTATGTTCAGTATATGCATGAAGAAGGGAAGGTACCAAAGGATTGGCAGAGACCATGTTTAGTTTCATTATATATTCACTCTAACCTAAATATAATAAAAAAAATTAACCCAGGAAAGTCATACACTCTGACTTATTTCCATGTTTTGAGGAGTATGACACCTTTAAAAAATTGTAATATAAGCATTCCTTGTACATTGTGTTAGAAGACCAAAGCGGTTAAAAAAAAAAATGTTTGCATCAATTTATATTGTCATGTATATTCCAAGTGGAACAGTGTTAGACTATACATTTCCCCATGATTAAAGTGTTATAACACCATGAAACACATCTAATATCATAAGAAACTAGTATACATAGTATTGGACATTATAAACAATAAAAAGGATAACAATGGTTATAACTTGGTGTCAGTTAATTGTAAAACATAAATATTGATGGCATATTTATGCTGCTGTTGCCAATGAGTGATCATTTTTTTGCCAAATTCAGCACACTATAAAATTGTAGTTTTCATCTGATTCTATTACTTTTTTCTTTATTCTACTTTGAAAAATACTCTTTCAACCTGTAAAAAAAAAAGTATTCAATATTTTGGGTGTGCCACAGTTTAGTGGTTAAAAGCATTACAATATTTTACACATTGTAGTAACAACATAAATATCTTATAGGAAAGCCAGACACTTGAGAATTTTTTTCATGCATATGCCTTTTTGTGATTTTTTAAATTATGTGGCAGCTGCACCTCCCTTAACTAATTCTGATGCAACCCCACCCCCTTAACTAATTTGACTTGTCTCCACACCCTTAGCTGATACCCACCCTCTTAAGTAATTCTATGGCAGCCCCACACCCTTAACTAACTCTGACTGCCCTCAACCCCTTAACTAACTGTGACAGCCTTACCCCATTAACTAATTCTGTTGCAGCCCCCTCCCCTATAATTAATTTTGAAACACCCATGCCCTTTAACTGATACTGAGGCAGCCACACTCTTAACTAATAGATGAGTAATAATTGGTTATATGTGGCTTCAGATATTTGTTAATGTGCACTGAGGTTGAAATAAAAAATCAAAAATTTTGTTTCTTTAAGATCACCAAAAATTAAATTTGTAATGCAGTGAAAGTAATAATTATTATTATTGTTATATCTTTTATTGAAATTCAAAGAAAATATCTTGTAAGTTTTATTATAAGTATGCAGTTTATAGTTTCCTTATTGAAATAATCTTATTTAAGGTTTCATGATATTTTAGGTGAAGAAGCTGCAGGACCGGGTGTCTAAAGCCAAGGAAGAAGTGTCACGAGGACGAGAAAAATATGACGTCTGTCTCAATGAAATCTCTGAGTACAACCCAAAGTATATCGAGGTGAGTCCCCAGATACTGTGATGAAATAAAGCATATAGTGATGAGTCCCCAGATGTATTGAGAAAGCACAGTAAATAGTGTCCATATGGAGAAGTGGAGCAGAATTCTTCCTGTGTAAGCCATGCATGTCGTAAGAGGTGACTTAAATGCCGGGAGCAAAGGACTAGTAACTGCTTCTGTATATATTACTAAATTTAAAAAGAGAAACTTGTTTTTCTCTTTGGGCCACCCTTCCTCAGTGGGATATGGCCAGTGCGTTGAAAGAAGAATTTTGAAATTTTACGAGACCATCATAGTGCTAGTTATTTCTGTTGGGGGTTTGGTGAATCAAGTTTGGGCTGTATGACAGTCTCTTTCTGGTAATGCAGCTAGGAAGTGAGGGATGATTTCTGTGTTTTCACTGTTCCTTATGGAAAATGCCCAAATATTTAAAACAGTGGCTTTTCAAATGATCCAGAATCACATGCAACGTAGTAAGTCAGGATAACTTCATTAGCTGGCAAGAAATATTTAGAAAAATTAAGCATGTGGAATTTTAAGTAGATAATTAAAATTATTGTAGTAAAATGAGAGAAAATAGGTGCAGAACATTTATTGTCACTCTGTTTTGCCACAGTAACAATAACAGCTTGCTCTGCAACCTGTTACTTTTCTTCAGTACTGTCAACAGTATACATCAGTATGCATTGTAGATAAACATCATCTATTGGAAATGGGGAAAAGTGAAAATAGACCCATAAATAATACACTGATTATGAACAAGTGGGTTTTCAGCATGCTGATCAGTCAGCATTGACAGTGCTAAGGAGGAACTTGGGGAGCTTTCAGCCTCCCTTCCCCAAGCCACCCAAATAATAATAATAATAATAATAATAATAATAATAATAATAATAATAATAATAATAATTCTTGAAAACAAGTCCTCTAGTCTCCCTTTCCAACCAGGCAGCCACTCCTAAGTCCCCCAGTATAGAAATTCTGGCACTACCCTTACCAGCCAGGCTGTGATGTTTATGGTGGACTCCATTCTGCCAGCCACAATAGCTTGATTGATCACATCATCAATCAGGAGGTCTGCTCCTGGACTAGGATGTAGGGGCAATGGCTTCCCCTCGCCACCCAGAAAAGCTGATTGCAATCTCATCTTTCTATGTTGCGTCTTGGTGATCCATTAAGTTTGAATACTACATGATCATTTCAGTTTATAGCAGGAAGCCTTCATCTAAGTTGTCCTTGGCATGTTGACATATTGTCATGAGCTGGATAATGCTTTGGCTAAGTCTCTGTATACAACCTATCCCCATTTGACATTGCTTGTTTTCTTACAAGATTCCCAGTATCAAATTCTAACCATTTCTTGCAGTTAGATAAATATTTTTTCTTTATTTTAGGTGAGAAGAGGATACATATATGAATGAAAAATATGTACCTACAAATAAGCAAATTAAATAATATTGCTGTAAAACATCTGGCAGTGAGGTGTGCGAGCAAGCCGAGGCAACCTTCAGATACAACCTCTCCTCACTTAGCGATGTACACCTACCATCCGACTTACGACCTGCTCGACATATGACGACTCGACTTACGACTGTGTTTTTTATGCCAAATTTCTGGGAAATAAACAAGTGTTTGTGTTGTACACAGTGTTTATCCTAAATCTTACAGTATAAAATGCAGTACTAACAACATAAAAAGTAAAGTAAAACATGAAATACCAAAATAAAACAATAAAATAGTCATTACAAAAATGTTATGTTGATATTCAGTAGTAAAGTTCGACTTACGTCCATTTCGACTTGTGACCGGTTTCTCGGAACCAAACTTGGTCATAAGTCGGATGGTAGGTGTACTTGTTTACTGATGACTCGGACTTATGACGGGCCCTCTGACCAGTATGCATACTTAAATAATGTTTATTAGAGCTGATTTCCTCTATTCTGTTTATCGTAGTATACAGTACACTACTGTATAAACATTTAAAAATATACTAAAAATGTTATAAATGGTGCAAGGGTGACATTGAAGCAATTTCAAAGATGGTCGACATAAACCCACTACCACTACAGTATGCTCATCGTTTAGCGACGAATTCGTTTATCGACGCGGTATTACGAATGGAACTCCGTCGTTAAGTGAGGAGAGGCTGTATGCACACTCGTTATGCATGTTACGATGAGTTGCTGTATAAGGTGCACTATATAACATGCTTTTCTTTAGCAGTGATTTTATAAGCAGCATTTATCAAAAGGTTGAAAGAAAATGACAAGCCTTGTTGATGGACCCTGCAGTTTAACCCTTTCAGTGGCCATCACATAGAACTGTCTCATTGAGGCCGGGTCCTTCACATAGTTCAGTGTCATGAGCTTAGCTTGTTCACATGAGCTGTGAGTGGTAAATTTTGGCCTAGATACAGGTACCGTTCGACTTACGACCGAGCTTGGTTCCGACCAACCGGTCGTAAGTCAAAATGGACATAAGTAGAACCTTAGAAAATTGCCGATAGGGATATTTCAAAAATTAAATCTTAATCTTGTGAAGCAATCATTCTTTTATGTTTATTGTGGAAATCACTTCAATCCATTCATTATTATTGATTGGTTTTCACAAAATAGGTGAATAACTTACTTCTGAGTGTTGCATATGGAGTGTTTAACATTAGGCCACTGATCTTTGATAGGGTATCAGTTGCTATGTTGGCTATTGTCTAGGGTAGAACTCCAATAGCAACAAGGTTTTAGTGCTGCAAATATAGCCTTATTAACCAAAGACATTCTTTAACCTTCTTTCCGTAGGATGACCAAAACTCAAGTAAAGTCCGTGTCTTCAATAACAATGAAACTTAGATAGGATCTTCATATCTCTATGAACCATAATCTTAAGTAATTTGATTGCTCTTTATTATCTTTTTTTCCTTTACACATAAAGGATACAATTATATATACACAGCTATTATTATGACATGAGTTTACTGGGAAGACATAATTCCCAGTAGTAGAGTTAGGCAATCGGTATATGACATGAAGTAACTGATACTTGCTAACATAACCCTTATCAATGTCTTCACCGAGACATTAAATTCAAATTATCCATGTAGGAAATTTTATCGATAATCCCGTGCAAGGGATATGTATATGAATAGTGAACTCTAGAAATCAGAGATAAGACTAGGTGTGAGAGTTCAAGGCAGAGTACTGCTCAGGAGTGAGTGTGTGAACCTACTGACCATACCAGTGAGCGGTAAGCTGACATCAGGCTGGATCATGTGACTTAGAGGGAGACAGGCCAGTACCTGAACAAGTAACCAGTGCTCTAACAGGTGGTTTCCCACTACATGAAAATCACATGCTTAATATAATGCCAAACAAAACAATATAATACAATATTAGCATTAACACACACATAATAAAATGTTGGGCAAGGGCATAATTCGCTACACACACAATAGCTGAAAATGCACACATACCCGAGCTCGGGAAATATTTTTTTCCCCAAAAAATCCCCCTTTTTTTTTTTTTTTTTTTTCATAAGCTATGAGTGTCTGTTACAGTTTGCCCTCGTTTTAGATCTGTTTTCTCTCATAAGAGTGACGAAAGAAGGAATAATAAGCCTTATGGTCGGTTTAAAAGAAACACTATGCACAACACAAACAGTTGTTTATTTCCATGAACATTTGCAGCTGGTACATGAAAAAGAAAGGTTACAACAGCTGTGGCTTGGGTAGCATAAAAAATAGGTTGGGAAAATGTACGCATATGGATGGTTGGATTTGAGAAGGCATGCCCAGAAATGGGCAACAGGCCTGCTGCAGTGTTCCTCCTTTCTATGTAATAGAGAAGGGACACTGAAACATGCCTTCTCAACTCCATCCATATACATTTGCCCAACCTATTTTTTATGCTACCCAAGCCATAGCTTTCGTAACCCTTCTTTCTCGTATATCATCTGCGAATCTTCTTGGAAATTGTTGATATTAGCGTCAGCTGCTCTCTCTTGCTTGTGTCAGCACTTCTACCCAGGAGGGATATACAGTGGACCCCCGGCTTACGATATTATTTCATTCCAGAAGTATGTTCAGGTGCCATTACTGAACGAATTTGTTCCTATAAGGAATATTGTGAATTAGATTAGTCCATATCAGACCCCTAAACATACACGTACAAACGCACTTACATAAATACACTTACATAATTGGTCGCATTGGGAGCTGATCGTAAAGCGGGGATCCACTGTATTGTGTATTTTTATACGTATATACTTCTAAACTGTTGTATTCTGGGCACCTCTGCAAAAACAGTGATTATGTGTGAGTGAGGTGAAAGTGTTGAATGATGATGAAAGTATTTTCTTTTTGGGGATTTTCTTTCTTTTTGGGTCACCCTGCCTCGGTGGGAGACGGCCAACTTGTTGAAAAAAAAAAAAAAGTACTGTATTTTATACTGCAAGGTTTAGGAGAAACACTGTGCATGACACAAACAGTTGTTTATTTCTGAGAACATTTGCATACACAACAATGTGTTCGAATTCACTTCGAATGTAAAAAAAATACACGAACAGAAAAGTACAATGGAAATACATAAATAGTATAAAATACCGACAAAATGGAAAAAATAAATACACAAGCAGTACAATGTGATCGTTTATTGACAACGTATTTATAGGGAGGAGTCAGGTGGAGAATGCTGAGTGAGAGGGGCTGTATTTGAGTGGGACTTGCACATGAGTAAACAGAATTATCAAAGCTTATGGCTTCGATAGCATTGAAAATTGGGTTGGACACATACGTAATTCTGTTAGTGGGATGGATTGTGAAGGACCTGCCTAGTATGGGCCAACAGGGCTGCTTCAGGGGCAGTATGAGGTGTGCGCCGCGCAAGCAAAAAAAAAAAAAAATTGAAAAATTATGGAAAACGAGTTAAGCATATCGAAAAATAGCTTAGCTCTTTGGCAACACTCTGGTACAAGAACCAATTTTCTGTAACGTTTCTACAAGGAATTATAGTCATTTATATCATGTATGGTGACGGCGATGTGCGTAGCACGTCTGCTCTCAGCCCGTATATTTTTTAATTTTTTCCGTGTTTTTTCTTGCTATTTCTTGCATTATTCTTTCTAATAATTGACTATTTGGCATCACATGAGAGTAGGAGGAGCTTATCCGTAGAGTGCCAGCCAATCAGGAACCATCTGGAAACATTGGCGGAATTCCCGCTCGCGAGAGGCAGGAGAAATTACGCTTATATCAACTCTATGGCTTATTTATCTATCAGAATTGATCTAATATGACATAATAAACACTATAAATAACATACAAATATGTTATATACTCTAGAATGAATAAAATAGGCCATAATATGGTGAGTGTCCACCAGCATTATTCAATATAAAATCATTTCCCCTCCTTCCCATGTCATATTCTTTGGCCTTTAGTAAGAGAAAATGGAGTTTTGAAGAGGATAACTGCAGCTTTATACTGAAAAAACCGAAACAAACGTGATTTTCAGGAAATTTTTTTTTTTCAAGACGGGGGGGGGGGGGGGGAGCCTGCATTCCAGGCCAGTATCTCGGAAGTAAGTTATTGACTTGATTCACTTCACTGCACCTTTATTACTTAACTAAGTGGAATAATATTCACAGGAATTGTAAAATAATGATTGTTCTTTTTTTTGGTGATGCATTTATGGAAATATTCCAAATATTTTGGGATTTATATGGGAATATAGGGCAGATATTTTGCAACAGTCCAAGAACTTACAAACTTTATTTTTTTGTGGAATAAAGATAAGATATTTAGAGGGAAGTAAGTCAAAAAATTGTACTAGCATTGTTCGCTCAGTACCAAGTCCTCAAACAACCTTACGTCGTACCATATAGGCCTATGATCCTGCCAAATGTCATTTTCAGTAAATCGTTCTTCTTTCAATTGTTGTTTGGGGTATCTTATTGACAGTTATTTACAGTAAATAGAATAAACACTTCGTCTTGTGCACCAGCAACGAAAGAAAACTGACGAGGAAAAAAAAAAAAGTTGTGCAACTGCCCCTTCAGTGTTTCTCCTTTTTTATGTTCTTAGCTTGTCATGGGACTCTTCTTCAGCATTAAGAAAATATTAAAGATTTTTTTATTTTTCTAAGGACAGTTCACATATATGCTTCAATGTAAAGACTTGATCTACACATCACCTACCCACTCTAATGCCTCCTTGCTCATCCACAATCCTGCTCTCTGTCTTACCTCTAATTTTTTTCAATAATAACCCTACTGTACACTCTTCCTGGTATACTCAGTAAACTTATTCCCCTATAATTTTTACAGTCTCTCTTGTCCCCCTTCCCTTTATATAAAAGAATTATACATGCTCTCTGCCAATCCCTAGGTACCTTCCCCTCTCTCATACATTTATTAAACAAAAATACCAACCACTGCAACACTATATCCCCCCCTGCTTTTAACATTTCTGTCATGATCCCGTCAGTTCCAGCTGCTTTACCCCCTTTCATTCTACATAGTGCCTCATGCACCTCCCACACACATCCTGCTCTTCTTCACTCCTAAAAGATGCTATACCTCTCTGGTCAGTGCATGAAATTACTGGCTCCCTTTCTTCATCAAAATACTCCTGCCATCTACCCAATACCTCCATCTCCCCATCTACAAACTCCCCCACTCTGTTTTTAACTGACAAATCCATTCGTTCCCTAGGCTTTCTTAACTTGTTTATCTCATTTCAAAATTTTTTCTTCATGAAAATTTCTTGACAGTGCCTCTCCCACTCTATCATCTGCTTTCCTTTTGCACTTTCTCACCACTCTCTTCACCTTTCTTTTACTCTCCATATACTCTGCTCTTCTTATAACACTTCTGCTTTGTTAAAACCTCTCATAAGCGACCTTTTTCTCTCTTATCACACCTTTTACTTCATCATTCCACCAATCACCCCCCTTTCCTCTTGCACCCACCCTCCTATAGCCACAAATTTCTGCCCCGTATTCTAATACTGCATTTTTAAAACTATTCCAACCCTCTTCAACCCCCCCCTTCCCCCATCACTACTCATATTTGCACTAGCCCACCTTTCTGCCAATAGTTGCTTATATCTCACCCTAACTTCCTCCACCCTTAGTTTATACACTTTCACCTCTCTCTTACTTGTTGCCATTTTCCTTTTGTCCCATCTACCTCTTACTCTAACTGTAGCTACAGCTAAATAATGATCCAATATATCAGTTGCCCTTCTATAAACATGTACATCCTGGAGCCTACCCATCAACCTTTTATCCACCAATACATAATCTTACAAACTACTTTCATTATGTGCTACATCATACCTTGTATACTTATTCTCTTTTTCATAAAATATGTATTACTTATTACCAAACCTCTTTCTACACATAGCTCATAGCTCAATTAAAGGCTCCCCATTTTCATTTACCACTGGCACCCCAAATTTACCTACTGCTCCCTCCACAACATTTGTACCCACTTTAGCATTGAAATCCCCAACCACCATTACTCTCACACTTGGTTCAAAACTCCCCACACACTCACTCAACATTTCCCAAAATCTCTCTCTCTCTCTCTCTTTCTCTCTTTCTCTCTTTCTCTCTTTCTTTCTCTCTCTCTTTCTCTCTCTTTCTCTTTCTTTCTCTTTCTCTCTCTCTCTTTCTTTCTTTCTTTCTTTTTTTTTACACAGGGTTTGACAAGGTTAAGGATCCCTAGCTTTATTGACAAGCTATTTACAGGTTAAGGATTCCTAACTTTATTGGCAAGCTAAGAGCTGTTACCTACATCAGCATTTTTATTGTTATGAGACATACAAGTAGGGAACAGGATGAAGTTGGAGCCATCTGTGGGCCAGCATTTTCATTTGATCAACTGACTTTATCTCGTTGACATCATTATGCTGTACGAATGTGTTCCATACTCGAGTCATCCTGGGTATGTATGATCTCAGATGGAGTGATGTTCTGGAGAAGGGTACAGCCAGAGTGAAGTTGCTGCTTTCTGCCCGTCTTGTGGCATAAAAGCTTGTTTCACGCTGTCCTCGAAGTGGATCCAAGTGTGGTATTTTGACAATATTGGCCTTGTACATAACAGTAAGGCCACCCACATCCCTCCTGTGTTGAAGGCTCTGCTGAAATGACAGATCTATGCAGGATGGGTCCAGGCGAGAGATGAGACGTCTTGCTCTGTTCTCTACTCTGTCAAGCAGTCGCAGATGAGAGGGGGGCAGGCAAACCAAGAAAGTGGAGCATACTCAAGGTGTGAGCGTACTTGCGCCTCGTACAGGATCTTGCAACCCCTACTGTCAAGCAGATGCGAGATACGGCGAAGTGCTGTAAGCTTCCTGGCTGCCTTGTTTGCAAGATTCACAACATGGTCCTTCATGGTTAGTTTGGAGTCAAATTTCACCCCAAGGATATCAACTTCTCCAGGTGCCAACACCCTCCCATTCATCCTTACTACTGCACCAGCATTACCATCATGGTGCCTAGAGACGATCATCATTTGCGTTTTCTCAGGTGCAAATGTTACTTGCCATCTATTTCCCCAAGCTGATATAGCTCTCAGCTGGTGATTGATGTAGCTTAGAGCAGCTGGCATTTCTTCTCTTGGATAAGTGAATGTCAGTGTACAGTCATCTGCATATGCATGTGATTCTGGGATGAGATGAAGAAGGTCGTTGAAGTAGACATTCCATAACAGTGGACCCAGCACGCTACCTTGTGGAACACTTGCCCCAATAGGATGTCTTGCTGATTCCATTCCATTGAGAACTACACTTAGAGATCTACCATGAAGGTAATCACTGAGGAGACATAGCGTAGAGCCTGCAATTCCCAGTGCTTGAAGTTTTGCTAAGAGGCCCTGGTGCCACACCCGGTCGAAAGCGCCAGCAATGTCCAGTGCTACCACACAGCTGACTTTCGATTCATCCAGTGACTGGTGCCACTTAGTGGAGAGGTTTAACAACAGATCAGCAGCAGAGTAACCTTTCCTGAAGCCATATTGGCGATCACAAAGTAGTGAGTGGTAGTCAAAAAACTCATTTGTCTTGAGATTATTGTCTCGAGGATCTTACCAGTGATTGACAGGAGTGACACTGGTCTGTAGTTGCTGATTTCTGCTCTGCTCTTCTTTTTGTGAACAGGGACTACATTTGCCTCTTTCCATAGAGAGGGCCATTTACACTGTACTAGGCAGTGCTGAAAGATGCGAGTTAGAGGTGCTGCTAGCTGGTCTGCACATCTTCTCAACAATCTTGGGCTCAACTTGTCTGGGCCCACAGCATTTTCTTGGTCAAGCGATTTAAGAAGGAAATGCACCTCCTCCTGCCTTATTGTCACCACTGACAGTTTTGACACAGTTCTTGCAGCTAGCCAAGGAGGGTCCCTTGCTGGATCAGGAACTTGCATTTTGGTAGCAAAGTGTTCAGCAAAGAGGTCCGCCTTCTCTTGATACTAGTAGAGGTGGTCCCATCCTGTCGATTTAGAGGTGGAATGAGCTCATCAGGCAGATAACCTTGTCTGTCCTTGACCAGGGACCACCAGGTTTTGGAGCCTACCCTACCTGATGCTAGCTTTCTTTTAGTGTCCACCTCCCATTTAGCAATGGCCCACTTTTGAACATCACCTATATGCCTACAGGCTTGCATGTGCAAGTTCCTGTTATAGGTGGTAGGATGTCTCTTATACCTTCGCCATGCTTTGTACTTAGCAGTAGCAGCCTCTCTACAACGAAAGCCAAACCAAGGCTGATCTGTAGGCTTTGTCACATATTGCCGGTGAGGAATGTGTTCTTGTTGTAGATTAAGGATGTGTCCAGTGAAGGCTTTCACTTGGTTGTCAACATCCCCTTGGAGAAGAGCATTCCAATCGGTGGTGGCGAGCTCAGAGCGAAGGGCTGGCCAATTACCTCTTTCCCATAGCCAGGTTGTGCGTGTGGACTCCTCACCTCGTTCTGTTGGGATCTTAAGTGTCGTAAAAACAGCCTTATGGTCAGACGATCCAACGTAGCCGAGGGGTTGACAAGTGACTATGCCTTCTGCCAGATCACTCACTACTGGGTCAAGGGAGGAGCCAGAGATATGAGTAGGGAAATCAACAAAGTTTCTCATGTCAAACACTGCAAGAAGGTCATCAAAGTCCCTCTGTATAAGGTGCTGGTTGAGGTCACCAACAATTATAATATGTTGACAGTTGTGTTGTAGCAGAAGGGAGTCAATATTTTCCATTAGGAAGTTGATGGGGTCTGCATGTTGCCACTGAGGTCTGTATATTGCACATGCTAGTACAGAGGTACTAGTGTTTATACAGAGCTTGAAGAACATCATTTCAAGATGTGTAGGGGTGGCAACATCAATGTGCTGGGCATGATCACTTTTAGAGAAGCACACAGCAACACCTCCTCCTTGCCCTTGCCTGTCTCTTCTCATCCATGAGGTGTAGCCAGCAATTCTTGCAAAATTTTCTGGAGTCCTGTCATCCAAAAATGCTTCAACAACAGCTATCATGTCGGGACGTCGAGTGTTCACAAAACTATGTGTGAGCTCTTCAACATTAGTAATGAAACCTCTAATGTTGGCCGACAGGATGCTGATAGACTGGCTCCTCATGATGAAGTGGTCAGCTTGAGGTGGTGGGGGTGTAGGGAATGTAAGGTGCCTGCCCTTGAGAGAGGTAGGGTACTGAGGCAGCTGCTGGGATGTAGGTCTGTGGTCTTGTATAAGGCACAATACCACCTGCTGGGCTGGGATAGGAGTAGCTAAGTGGGTGACGTGTGAGTTTGTTCACCAATTCAGAGATCCTGCTGGTTTGTTCTGAGAACAGGTCTCTAAACAGGTGGCCCTGTCTGTCAAGTTCCTTTTTCTTCCGACACTGGTCCTCCTGATGTCCTTTCTTGTAGCAGTAATTACACCTGGTATCTCGCAGGCAGTTGTAGGCAGTGTGCCCCTTCCGGTGACAGCGAGAGCACAGCCTAGGTGCCTGGGAGGGTGGACTAGGATTTGTTGCACCTCCTGTGTTTTGCAGATTTGTCCTCAGATTCTGCCACTGGAAATGTGTTAGTGGAGGGTGAGACGGCTGTAGATGTCTTCCTCCTCCACGTCCTCTTCCACGTCCTCTGCCCCATCCTCTACCAGTTCTGACAGATGTCCCTGCTGTTCGTACTTTGGCGCAGTAGGTGTTCAGGTGCAGTGATAGTTCCCTGATCATTAACTGCACCAATCTCTGGTGGAGAAACTCCTGGCTCAGAACTTGCTGATGAAACACTGTTACCGGCTTCTGGAATAGTGTCGGCAGGTGTGCTGACAGGTGTAGGATCAGAGATGGTATGTGCACTGTCAAGTGGACTGGCAGTGGCTGAAGCAGAGATGTCAGGTGTAGGAGAATTAACAGATCCAAGGCTTCCCTTGTTGCTGGGAAGAGGATTTGTTCCCTCTGTGGTGGTCAGAGGAATTGTGTTAGAATTCCCAAAGGTAGTGTTTTGAACTCTGTCAGTCTGTGGGACCTTAGCGATGACAGAATTCCACCAGTTATTTACCCCTGAGTTAAGCTCAGTGTGGGACTTCCAGTCTTTTGACAATAGTGTCACCATCAGCTGAGCAGCTTACGTCACTTGATGTAGGCTTGCACTGGCCTTCTACAATAGCTTGTAGGTTAATGATTTGAGGAGCTCATGAAATGCTTCCCTGTGATGGATTATCTTAGCTGCAACTTTACAACACAGCCCAAGAGGGCAGTCTTGATCTTTGGACAGGAGTCCCTGAGGTAGGACTTCTGAACCTTCCTCCTGTAGCTCCAGGCTTGTATCCACATATACCACAGGATTATGGATATCCTTTAGTTTTCTGAAATTTTCAACCTGGCTGCAACAAAATTCTTCTGGAATGCAATCTGTGTGGCAGTAGTTGGAACAAGTAGGCTCCTTACACCTAAGAAGAATTTTGTCCCGTGTAGTATACCTACAAACACTGCAGTAACTACTGGGACAATAGCCAGATAGCGTAGATATTCTTGCTATTTTGCGGTGTGAAGTCATCCCAGAGGAGGCTTGTAGGTTTGCAATGAAGTTCACAGGAGAGAGAGGGTGGGTGGTGGTATCGTGGGTGGGGTGGAGTATCGTGGGTGGGGGTGTTTATAGCGGGATTGGTAGTGATGGCGGCAGTGGGCCACGAGCTGGAAGTGTTGCCTTCTCACTATCACTTAATAAACACTGTTTATCCTATCCACTTTTCCACTAGAGGAAGATGTTACACAAATCACTATGTTGCATTGTACCAGTCACGTTGTTATAAAGCACCAGATGCTAGTACATAGCACAAAAACATATATAATATTAGATAATATTAGATGCTCACTCTGAAGGCAATAGTGACGTCACTCCTAAGGCCTGCCGCTGTCCCCTCACTCACACCATGTCTTCACCATACCACACTTAAATATCACTGATATTGCTTATATTCACTTCAGTGGAGGAGTTGGCTTACTTGTACTAATGTGTTGTAGTTAGTTCTTCGTCACTGAACAGTTTTTATCCTCACCAACCCTCGTATTTAAGTAATATTAAGAAAGTTTGACCACACTAACACGTCTTCCCCCCTCCCTCCCCCCCTTCTCTCTCTCTCTCTCTCCCTCCCCCCCTTCTCTCTCTCTCTCTCTCTCTCTCTCTTCTTCTCTCTTCTTCTCTCTTCTTCTCTCTTCTTCTCTCTTCTCTCTCTCTTCTCTCTCTCTTCTCTCTCTCTTCTCTCTCTCTTCTCTCTCTCTTCTCTCTCTCTTCTCTCTCTCTTCTCTCTCTCTTCTCTCTCTCTTCTCTCTCTCTTCTCTCTCTCTTCTCTCTCTCTTCTCCCTTCTCTCTTCTCTCCTCCCTCTCTCCTCTCTCCTCTCTTCCTCTCTCTTTTTTTCTCCGAGTGCATAAATGCTTACTATAACCCATTTTTCACATCCAACCCTTATTTTACTCCACATAATCCTTGAATTAATTCATTTATATTCCCTCTTTTCCTGCCATAACTTATCCTTCAACATTATTGCTACTCCTTCTTTAGCTCTAACTCTATTTGAAACCCCTGACCTAATCCCATTTATTTCTCCCCACTGGAACTCGCCCACACCCTTTGGTTTTGTTTCACTTAAAGCCAGGACATCCAGCTTCCCATTCATAACATCCACAATCATCTTTCTTATCATTCGCACAACATCCACACACATTCAAACATCCCACTTTGACGGTTTTCTTCTCTTTCTTTTTAGTAGGCTATACGGGGAAAATGGGTTACTAGCCCATTGTTCCCGGCATTTTAGTTGACTTTTATAACACGCATGGCTTACGGAGGAAAGATTCTTATTCCACTTTCTCATGGATATAAAAGGAAAAACAATAAGACCAAGAACTGTTAAGATAAAATCAAAGAAAACTCAGATGAGTGTGTATACATAAGTGTGTTAGGTAAGACACATATGCAACAGTTAGGTATCTTTATTTCGAAACGTTTCGCCTACACAGTAGGCTTCTTCAGTCGAGTACAGAAAAGTTGATAGAAGCAGAAGAGACTTGAAGACGATGTAATCAGTCCATCACCCTTAAAGTTTTGAGGTGGTCAGTCCCTCAGTCTGGAGAAGAGCATTGTTCCAAAGTCTGAAACAATATCATATTGTGACCTAAGTGTAAGTAGAAGTAGCAAGACATACCTGAAATCTTGCATGTTTATGAGACAGAAAAAAGACACCAGCCATCCTACCATCGTGTAAAACAATTCGCAGCCTGGAATTGAGGTCGACCGCTGTTGTCGTCAAGGTTATCAGGTCAAGGTCAGATGTTGCTTTCTTTTTTGAGGAGGGTATGCAGAGACACTGTGAGATCCAGCTCTGGGGCCCTGATGGTCATACTATTATTATTATACGTATTATTATTATTATTTATTAGTGCGAACGTATTCTTATAATAATTTTTTTATTTATTTTTTTTTTTAACAAGTCGGTCGTCTCCCACCGAGGCAGGGTGACCCAAAAAAGAAAGAAAATCCCCAAAAAGAAAATACTTTCATCATTCAACACTTTCACCACACTCACACATTATCACTGCTTTTGCAGAGGTGCTCAGAATACAATAGTTTAAAAGCATATACGTATAAAGATACACAACATATCCCTCCAAACTGCCAATATTATTCTAGGTAGTAGGTTGGTAGACAGCAACCGCCCAGGGAGGTACTACCGTCCTGCCAAGTGAGTGTAAAACGAAAGCCTGTAATTGTTTTACATGATGGTAGGATTGCTGGTGTCCTTTTTTCTGTTTCATAAACATGCAAGATTTCAGGTACGTCTTGCTACTTCTACTTACACTTAGGTCATATTACACATGCATGTACGTACAAGCATATATATACATACCTCTCTGGGTTTTCTTCTATTTTCTTTCTAGTTCTTGTCCTTGTCTATTTCCTCTTATATCCATGGGGAAATGGAACAGAATTCTTCCTCCGTAAGCCATGCTTGTCGTAAGAGGCGACTAAAATGCCGGGAGCAAGGGGCTAGTAACCGCTTCTCCTGTATATATTACTAAATGTGAAAGGAGAAACTTTTGTTTTTCCTTTTGGGCCACCCTGCCTCGGTGGGATACAGCCAGTGTGTTGAAAGAAGAAAGAACATATATTATTATGTAATTGTTATATTATACGTATTATTATTATTTATTATAATAATACTCTTGCTTACCCTTTGGAATTTTTATTCACAAAAAAAAAAAAATAGAAGATTTACTGTTATGCAGACTACTGCATTATTGTAATATTTATATAAATAATGTCAACCCATTCATGACTGCGTATTGGAATAGCCAGTCAGATAGGTATTGGACAGTGACATCATTTGTTTACTCTTGAACATCACCAAAAAATCGAACATTTCTGCTGATTTGAGCTCAGTTTCAAGGTACTTTTCGTCATGAAGCCAATCAAAATCATATCTATTTCTGTAGTATATCTTCCATTCTATCAAATGAGACCAAAAAAATGAGAATACAACCATAAAAACCATACATAAGAACATAAAGAAGGAACACTGCAACAGGCCTACTGGCCTATGCAAGGCAGGTCCAATTCTCCCACCAGCTTAAGCCAACGCCCTGACCTAGTGAGGCCAGACACGTCACTTAAGGGAGGAGCACGGCAACCGACCTAGTAGCACAAGCTAATCAGGTCCAACTCGCACCCACCCACGCCCATTTGTATTTATCCAACCTATTTTTAAAACTACACAATGTCTTAGCTTCTGTGATGGCACTCGGGAGTTTGTTCCACTCATCCACAACTCTATTACCAAACCAGTGCTTTCCTGTGTCCTTCCTGAATCTGAATTTTTCCAATTTAAAACCATTGCTGCGAGTCCTGTCTATGCTAGATATTTTTAGCATGTTATTTACATCCCCTTTATTAATTCCTGTTTTTCCATTTATACACCTCAATCATATCCCCCCCCCTAAGTCTATGCCTTTCTAGAGAGTGCAGATTCAAGGCCCTCATAGGGCCTTGAATCTGCACTTCCCTCATAGGGAAGATTTCTGATACATGGGATCAACTTTGTCATCCTCCTTTGTATGTTTTTCAATGCATTTATATCCATTCTGTAATACGGTGACCAGAACTGAGCAGCAAAATCTAAATGAGGCCTAACCAAAGATATATAGAGTTGAAGAACAACCTGAGGACTTCTATTATTTATACTTCTAGATATGAAGCCAAGGATTCTGTTAGCTTTATTGCGAACACCAATGCACTGTTGTCTTGGTTTTAGATTACTGCTAACCAGAACTCCTAAATCCTTTTTGCAATCAGTAGTATTAAGATCTACATTATTTAGTTTATATGTGGCATGGTTATTTTCCTGTCCAACATTTAGAACTTTGCATTTGTCTATATTAAACTGCATCTGCCACTTCTCTGACCATTGCATCAGTCTATTCAAATCATCCTGGAGTGCTCTAGTGTCCTCATTAGAATGAATTGGCTGGCCTATTTTGATATCATCAGCCAATTTGCTTATGTCACTATTTATTACCTCATCTATGTCGTTTATGTAAATTGTGAACAACAACAATGGCCCCAACACTGACCCCTGCAGAACACCGCTTGTAACGTGCCCCCATTCTGATTTCTCCCCATTTATGCAAACTCTCTACTGCCTATTTTTCAGCCATGCCTCTACCCAGGAAAAAATTTCTCCTCCTGTTCCCTGTGCCTTAAGTTTCCTCACTAGCCTCTGATGTGGAACTCTGTCGAAAGCCTTACTGAAGTCCATATACACAATATCATATTCATTACCATGATCTAGCTCCTCAAACACCTTAGTGAAAAAAGTTGGTAAATTCGTAGGACAGGAACGCCCCTTTGTAAAACTGTGTTGAGATTCATTAATCAATTTATGCCTATCAAGATGGCTACGAATTGCTTCGGCAATTATTGATTCCATAAATTTTCCCACTGTGGAGGTAAGGCTTATTGGTCTATAGTTCGAAGCTAAGGACCTGTCACCTGCCTTGTAAATAGGTATTACAGTTGCCATTTTCCACTTATCATGCACTATGCCAGTTTGTAGTGATATGTTGAAAAGATTAGCCAAAGGTATGCTAAGTTCCTCTTTACATTTTTTTAATGCCCTTGCAAACAGTTCATCAGGGCCTGGGGATTTATTATTAGGTTTAATCTCTCTATTTGTCTGAGAACCATGTCACTAGTTACCGCAATCATGCATAATTTATTATCGTCCTATTGTACTCAATCTGTTATTTCAGGAATTTTGCTAGTATTTTCCTGGGTAAAAACTGAGAGGAAGTAAGTATTGAAAATTTCACACACATCCTTATCACTGTCAGTGATCTGACCTGAGTTGCTCTTAAGTGGGCTTGTCTTGTCCCTAATCTTCTTGACTAATACTTCTTGATGTGAAGCCAAGGATTCTGTTAGCTTTATTGTGAACACTTATGCATTGTTGCCTTGGTTTCAAATTAATGCTAACCAGAACTCCTAAATCCTTCTTGCAATCGAGAATCAATTTCTTTCAATTTTGGTGTACGTTAAGAAGCATCTTTCCATCATACATTGCCCAAGTTTCAATGAGATAGTCCAACAAACAACTGAGATTCAGTTCCTTAGATCAAGAGCAAGAGCCTTTCACCAGCGTCATGGAACCTTCCTTGAGGCCCGCTTACAACTTGAAATTTCACTCGCATCTGGAAGCAAAAAATCGACCGAACTGCTCATATCTTGGAAAAACTCCCATGGTGGGGCACTCATAAGTAGAGGTTCCACTTCATTTATGGGTGGAGTTGTAAGAGAAGTGAATGCTCGGGTGTTAGCAAGAGGTGTGGGGTTAAAGGATATAGAATCTAATACAAAGTGGGAGTTGTTACAGTTGCTCTTTGCTGATGACACTGTGCTTTTGGGAGATTCTGAAGAGAAGTTGCAGAGATTGGTTGATGAGTTTGGTAAGTTATGTAAAAGAAGGAACTTTGGTAAGTTATGTAAAAGAAGGAACTTAACCCTTTCACTGTTGGTGCCGTAGTACTATTACGAGCCAGTGTTGGTGCCATAGTACCACGCCAAAATTCTAGCGGCTTCAAATCTAGCAGAAGAAAGCTGGTAGGCCTACATGTGAGAGAATGGGTCTGTGTAGTCAGTGCGTACTTTAAAAAAAAAAAATCGGGGAACTAGTGGTACATTGTGGGAATGCCATTGCAATAGTCCTTGTTCAGCATGCCTAGCAGTAAGGAATATCTGTCTCCCCGGTGAATTTGGAACTCTTCTCTTCCAAAGTGATAGTTCTAACACAGATGGAAGTGTCAGTGAAGATGAATTTCATGGTTTTGAGGAGTTTGTGACCGAAAGCAATGCCCAGGATACAGTTGCGGCTCATGTATAGGCAACTGCAGCACCCCCTATTGTCACTTGATATTATCGATGACATTCAATATAATGAGTCTTTTCTTTCTTTAATTCTTTCTTTATACTTGTACATTATATAATCCTTAAGCTTAATGTCAGTAGCCATCCCCTAGTACATGAAAAAATTACAAAAATCCTTGTATGGAACTCTGCACTTCACAGTTCCAGTGACTCAGTGTTTGGCTGTTGTGCGCATGCGCACATGTCTGAGATAAGATGCTGCACACTAGATAGAGAGAGCACTGTCACTGATGCAGTGCTGACCCTGTTGTGCAAGTGTAAGGCAGTGTTTCTTTTTGACTCGGTGACGTGTGTTGTGCTTAAAAACCATGTACCATATTCTTGAATGTGATAAAGTTTAGAATTAGATGATTATCATGCTTCCAGCTATTTTATTTTATATGCTTGTTTCGTTTTACACAATATTAAAACAATGGCTAAAAATTTTCTGAAGCAGCAGCACCACTGATTTTAGCTATGAGCCACCACTGCCAGGATACCAGATACAGATAGTAAAAAGGGAAGGCAGCTTGGGTGGTGGGGAAGACGGTGTGTAAGAAAGTTTATTCAGTTATACACGAATACAGTTACATAGGTTATCATACGTAGCAGCATGTGTAGAGAACCTAGGATGACCCAAAAAAGTCAGAGTGACTTATTTCCAGCATGGGTCGTGAGCAAAGACAGTGTGGGTGTGGGGAAGGCAGTGTGGGTGGTGGGGAAGACAGTGTGGGTTTGTGTAAACCAGCTTTGTAAACAATATAATGTTTGTGCGGTTATTGTGTTGCATATGAGTGGAGGCCTGGTCACAGACCGGGCCGTGGGGGCATTGACCCCCGGAACTCTCTCCAGGTAAACTCCAGGTAATATATACAGTATATATTATGCATTATATTGGTCTCACAGGCCACAAATGTTAGTTGAAAAAATAAAATATTAGAAACGAAAAGAAAAAATAGAATAAAACTAAAAGTAATATTACCGAGTGAGCGGCAGCCGCAGATGTTGCCATAAGCTGTTCACATTGTCAACTTCACACTTCTATATCTCGGTAAGTACTGATTGCAAAGTTTTTTTTTAACAATCAGAAAAATATTCTTAAGATTTTGGTAAGAAAAAAATTATTATTATTATTCTTATTTTTTTTTTTTTTTTTTTTATTTTTTTTTTTTTTTTTTTTTTTTTTTTTTTTTTTTTTTTTTTTTTTTTTTTTTTTTTAATATTTTTCAACACACAGTAGGTTTGTGATCAGAGGTCTCGACAGTGAAAGGGTTAAAAGTGAATAAAGGAAAGAGTAAGGTGATGTGGATAACAAAAAAATTAGGTTACAGAAGATTGGATATCAGATTGGAGGGAGAGAGTATGGAGGAGGTGAATGTATTCAGATATTTGGGAGTGGATGTGTCAGCAGATGGGTCTGTGAAAGATGAGGTGGCAGTGATATGACAGATAATTGATATAATAAGAGATATAACTACCCTTTGCTTTTATAAACATTGCTACACGCTTTGGCATAGAATCGACCATATTTTGGCAAGTTCTTTGTCATCGTACCAGGTTTAAATAACAGCAGCAATTAGCTTCTCCACAGTGGAACAGTACTGTTTTGCAATCCTGTGTTTCATTATTGCCCATAGATTTTCGATTCGGTTGAGGTCAGGAGAGTTTTCAGGCCAGTTTAGAATGCTTAGCCCACTCTCTTCGAAGAATGTCGACATTTTTCTGGAAGTGTGGTATGGAGCAAGATCCTGCTGGAAAATGCCTTCTCCACCAGGAAAGTCTCTATCTACAATGGGAGGCAAATGAGTTGCCATGATTGCATTGTATTTATTACTGTTCATTCCTTCAACAATAACAAGCCGTCCAGTAAATCTACCCCAAACATCTTGGGTGGATATTGTGGCGCTTGTTGATTGTGTCCATTCCAAAGAGATTCGCCTTTGCTCCATCTCTCTACCACTGATCTGTACCAATGTACTTCAAGATGTACCTCCTCTGAAAATATAACTTTTCTCCATTCATCTGTTGTCCATCCCTTATGATCGAGTGTCTACAGCAGCTGTTTTTTCTTCACAGCAGCAGTCTATAATTGTTTCTTTACCAGCTTTCTGGCAGTTCTTCCAACTTCACTGGGCCTTCAACACATTTATGCCAGTTGAAGCCAAATCTCTCTGTAGATCTTTGATGGTTTTCTTGGGATCCTTCACACTGTTTTTCATGATAATCTTGTCACTTTGAGGTGTTGTCTTGCATTTTATTCCATCTCTTCCTCAATGCAGCTCTCCAGAATCACCAGTGTCATCAGCTCTATTCAGACTCTGACCAACAACTGACTTTGCTTGGCTCAGATTTTCAGCAATCTGTCTGATACTCAAATCAGCATGTTTTCTAAGAGCTGCAATGCTTGCATGCTTCCTGAGTGTGACATCCATCATGAATTTCAGCAGTAATCATGAATTGAAGAGAAGAATTTGGGAAAACCACATTCACTCATGGAGCAAGCTTGCAAGGATAGCATTACAAAACAACAGTTGTTTTGGCACTGATGAGAGTCACAGGGTAACATCACAGCTGGATGTTTGCTAGAAGTTGGTAGCAAACTCTTCTAAAAAGAAAAGAACCCAAACACCATTAATTAAGCTAGACACTAAGACAAATTATGAGATAATCACATAATTTACTCCTTTCCCAATTAATTTGTGCACTACTGTACATTAGCAGTGCTTACATTTGTGTGATAATTTGTGAGACAAGAATGCTTATTAGTTTTAGGATTGTAACTTGTTTAAATTTTCTTCTTCAGGAAATGACACACGTGTTTGAGAAGGCACAGGAAGCAGAATCTAAGAGGCTAATCTTCTTCAAAGACATGCTTTTTGCCACACACAAATGTCTTAACATATCAAATGATCCAAGGTAAATGTGATAGTAAATAATGTAAAATGCTTTTTGTTAACATGTATAATTAGTGGTTGACTATACAGTAAGTAGTTTTGTTTACTAAGTGCAAATGTTTTGTTTACTAGATGTGTTTTGTTTACCAGGTGTAAGTGTTTTGTTTACCAGGTGTAAGTGTTTTGTTTACCAGGTGTAAGTAGTTTTGTTTACTAGGTCAAATATGTAGTGTTGTTAAAACTGTTATCAGAATAACCTCACTGTTCACAGAAATTTTTAATAAGTTCATATTAAACTTGATTGATTCATCTCTTGAGTTATTATGTATTATAACTGGGAATGTAGTATGCCTGAACATGTGAGATCCGAGATACAAATGGCATGCAGGTTAAACTTGAACTTTGCTGGTACAGCTCTCATCTCATTATTTTTATTGCTTGCTTTTTTTTTCATTAACTTACTGTTTTTTCAATGGTTTGGTTTTCTCGCATCATACAGCGTAAAAGCATTTCATTTGTTGTCTTTTTCTTCATAATATATTTCATGTAATTTTTCCAGCAAAAACCTTTTAGCCCTTACTTTCCTAATGTTACGTATGAACAAGTTATAAAATGTCCAGTGATTTTTCAAAATGATTCCGTCCTAAAATGTATGAGTTACAAAAATGGGCTGAAAGCATTGGTTATGTCATCTTTGAAAGCAAGTTTGATGTCTAAGGAATGGGTGTTGTTGAGATTTGGGAGACCGGAAATATAGGAAAGGCAAAGAACAGGAGATTTCACAGGAGTAGAGAGTTTGGGAGAGAAAAAAGTCCATTTAGCATCTGATTAGGCAGAGTTTATGAAATTGGAAGGGTAGCCAAGGCAAGAGAACAAATTGCAAATGATGGAAATTTCTGAGTCAAGACTCTGAAGGTCATGGATGCAAAGGACACAGAAAAAAGAGAAATAAGAATACGTACTTTCCTTGACAGAGCATGGTAAGAAAAGTAGTGAATGTACATGCCACTATGCATTGGTTTGTGATAAACAGGAAAAGAAAAGCCTGTTGTCAAGCAGTGGACATGTACATCCAGGAAAGGAAGCAAAGAATTAGATTCTCATTTAGCTTTGAACTTGATGGAAGGACCAAGATTAAGTGCATCGAGAAAAGGTTGGAAGAGACTAGTCATGGGACCAAAGCCTATCATTCGACAACAGGCTGTTCTTTTTCTGTTTTATTGCAAGCCAGTGCACAGTGGCATGTATACAGTAGGGCCCTGCTTTATGGCGTTTCGCCTTACGGCGTTCCGCTGATACGGCGATGTCAAATTATGACCAAAATTTGCTATACGGCAAGCGGTCTTTCAAATACGGCGTGCCCCACCGGGTTTGTTTACATTCTCCGTGATCACATCTATTATGTCAGGAAACTTTCCAAAATTTCAAGTGTTTTAAAGTTACTGCATATTTTATATGTACTCTGATAATTATACTTATGTGTACCTGTACCTAAATATACTTACACACTGTGCTGGTGTGCAGGTACACATTAAAATCGCTAAGAGTCTCTCTACTCATGACGCCAATACTACATAATAATAATCACTCTTGGGCACATTAAATGTCTTATTTTACATTAATATAGGCATTTTCATTAATCCATCTATGATATTTTCCTCAAAATTATATATGAAACCCGTTGCATAGCATATAAACATGATACATACACTCAAAGAATAAAAATTAACGTAAATATGAGATTTGTTTACAAAGCGGCTGTGTATAGTGTCGGAAGAATTACGTTTTCTCTAGTCAAACTGGGGGATAACTGTAGAAAAATATTCTTTTCGTATGCCTTCACTATATATAGCAAATCATGACCCTTGTGGTTTTAGTGCTTTTTATTATGATAATAATAATAATAATAATAATAATAATATCTTCATTCACTCTAAAAATGGTGTGTTGCTGTTTGTTTATTCTGTACTAACTTGTACAACTTGTACACAATGTAAGAGTACGTATTTGTATTGTGAGGTAATTATTATTATAATAAAAAAAAGAGGTAAATGTTTTACAAACTCTTACAAATGTATGTACCTCTCACACATTAATATTTATATTTTAAGGCAAGTAATAAGTGTACTCTGTGTGTATGTTACCTTTTATTGTGTTTTTAATACCTATTTCTATTGCTAACTTAATATAAGTTAGTGTAAACTTGTTGTCTGGCATTTATTGCATATTTTATACGTGCTCTGATAATAATGCTTGTGGACCTGTGTGGTAGCCGGGCGGAGGGACAACATTACGTTTTCTCTGCTCAGTCATCAGAGAAAACGTGTATGAATCTGCGTTTGGCCCAGCCACTCCCCCACTCTGCTTTTGTGTACAATTTTTGGCATGAATTATTCATTACTTCTCCTTTCGTTTGTGATGGCATCTAAAGGTAGTTGTTAGAAATTATTAAATTCAGTGAACAAGGTATGTCGATGTTAATAATATGGCTCTGGACCACAGTGTAGGTAGCCGGTAGGTGTAGCCCAGGCTACACCTACCAGCTACCTACACTGACTTCCTACAAATAAATACTACTCACCTCTCTTCCTATATTAAGACTACACATATTTTAAGGTAAATAATGAGTGTACTGTATGTGTATTTTAACTCTCTGGGATGTTTTAAATATCGTATATTAAGTATGAGATGGGGAGCCAGGGCTACCTACACCTGACTTCCTACAAATAAGTACTACTTACCTCTCTCCCTACATTAAGATTACAAATACTTTTAAGATAAGTAATGAATGTACTGTGAATGTATTTTACTTTGTGTGTTTTTAATGCCTAGTTCTATTACTAACTTAATATAATTTAGTGTAAACTACTTGTCTGGCATTTATATGCATTTATAAATGGAAAAAAATGGTGTTTTGCCTTCCGGCGATGTCTGCTTTCTGGTGACAGCCTGGAACCTAACCTGCTGTATAAGTGGGGCCCTACTGTATTCCGTTTTTCTTACCCTACTCCCTCTGTCATGAAAAGTACATTCGAATTTCTTGTAGTCTACTATTTTAAGCAGATCATAACCCTCACAGTGCATTATTGGAGGTGAAAGTACATTAAGTTTGGGATCACTGTATTTATGCAGTAACAAACACACAAAAACAAGATTGAGTAAATAAAAGAGATCTACAATTGCACTGTGTTTGATGTTACACTGCGTGTATCCATGTTTTATGCACACACCCAAAAAGAAAGAAAATCCCCAAAAAGAAAATACTTTCATCATCATTCAACACTTTCACTTCACTCACACATAATCATTGTTTTTGCAGAGGTGCTCAGGATACAACAGTTTAGAAGCATATACGTATAAAGATACACAACATATATGACATATAGCTACTAAAATAGACTAAATTCATATGAACAAACAAAATGTGAACAGATTTCAGAGAGAATTGTATAATGACATTGTGGTTATAAGCACAGTTTAACCACCAGGTTGCCAGTTAGGCTTTATTAGTCAAACTTCAGTTTTTTGTGCTCTACAGTCTTGTAAGAAAAGTAATTTTTTTCTCTTTTTTTTTTTTTTTTTTTTTTTTCAAAAAGCTACCCACAGCACAATCTGTGTACAGTTTAAGGCTTTAAAAAGGTCACCAAGAGTTTAACTTTGCTCCTGGAGTTACAAATTGTTTGTCACAGTTGTCTGTTGCACACACACATTAATGCTACATTCCAAATGATATAGTTTCAATATATTAACAATAATAATAGTAATAATAACTTTATTTCAGCATGGTACATGTTTGTACAAAGGAGTACAGTGGAACCTCTACTTGCGAGTGTATGCACGTGCGAGGTTTTCCAAATACGAGCAGTTGCTCGGTTGATTTTTTGCTTCCAGACAAGCGAAATTTCCAGATGTGAGCGATCCTCCTGGAAGGTTCCTTGATGCTGGTGATGGGCTCTTGCTCTTGATCTAGGGAATCAGATCTCAGTTGTTTGTTGGACTATCTTCTTGAAACTTGGGCAATGTATGATGGAAAGATGCTTCTTAGCATCCATCAAAATTGAAAGAAATCGGACCATAAATAACGGAGTTCACTTCGCAGCCATTAGCCTCCCCTTAGTGGTATATTTTCGTATGGTTTTTATGGTTGTATTCTCGTTTTTTTTTTTTGGTCTCATGTGATAGAATAGAAGATATACTACAGAAATAGATATGATTTTGATTGGTTTCACGACGAAAAGTATCTTGAAAATGAGCTCAAAGTAGCAGAAATGTTAGATTCTTTAGCAATGTTCAACAATAAACAAATGACGTCACCGTCCAATGCCTGTCCAACTGGCACTGCCTCTCAACCTTCACATATTGGAAAGCTGCTTCTTTCAATGTACCAACCGTATCCCACTGAGGTGGGGTGGCCCAAAAGGAAAAACAAAAGTTTCTCCTTTTAAATTTAGTAATATATACAGGAGAAGGGGTTACTAGCCCCTTGCTCCTGGCATTTAAGTCGCCTCTTATGACACACATGGCTTATGGAGAAAGAATTCTGTTCCACTTTCCCATGGAGATAAGAAATGAGAAAGAAATAGAAAGAAAATAGAAGAAAACCCTGAGGGGTGTGTATATATATGCTTGTACATGTATGTGTAGTGTGACCTAAGTGTAAGTAGAAGTAGCAAGATGTACCTGAAATCTTGCATGTTTATGAGACAGACAAAAGACACCAGCAATCCTACCATCATGTAAAACAATTACAGACTTTCGTTTTACACTCACTTGGCAGGATAGTAGTACCTTCCTGGGTGGTTGCTATCTACCAATCTACTACCTAGCTCTTCAATACGGTAGCAAAAGTGGGAGCAGACATCATGAGGTAGCAGTGGCAGACAGCATGAAGCAGCAGTGGCAGACAGCATGAAGCAGCAGTGGCAGACATCATGAGGTAGCAGTGGTAGACAACTTGAAGCAGCATTGGCAAAGTGTAGCATTGCCAATGCTGCTTCAAGTTGTCTGACTTTTTTTTGGGTTATCCTAGGTTCTCTACGCATGTGGTCAGGAGCAGGAATGGCTGCTGTGGGGGCTCTATAAACTCCAACAACAACAATGGCTGCTGTCGCCACCACTATCCACATACATGATGACATGTATTTTATTCATTCTAGTGTATATATTATGTTTCTATGTCATTAATATTGTTTAATATGTCATATTACATGAATTTTGATAAATAAATAAGCCATAGAGTTAATATTAGGGAAATTATTGAAGTATTTTCTCATGCCTGGAATTCCACTGGAGTGAATTAATTCCATTTCAGTTAATTTAAATAAGGAAAATTGACTCAGCACACGAGCAAATCCAGATGCGAGCAAGGTCATGGAACGGATTAAACTTGTAAGTAGAGGTTCCACTGTATAACAATTGTGTACATGCCAAAAGCCCCTTTATATGCAGAGCATTTTGGGCAAACTTAAGGCTAATTTAAGATTAATAAAGCAGTAACAGTCCAGTAAATTTCTACATATGGTCATTAGGTGAGTTTACAATGAATACAGGAGAATTGTTAGTACAGTGGACCCCCGCATAACGATCACCTCCGAATGCGACCAATTATGTAAGTGTATTTATGTAAGTGCGTTTGTACGTGTATGTTTGGGGGTCTGAAATGGACTAATCTACTTCACAATATTCCTTATGGGAACAAATTCGGTCAGTACTGGCACCTGAACATACTTCTGGAGTGAAAAAATATCGTTAACCGGGGGTCCACTGTATTTGGTGTTTGGTTCACAGCAGGAGGGGTTGTGCTAGCTCTACTCCAAGGCTGTAGACCTACAAGAGTGGGAGGAGGGTACATCTGGCTGTACCTGCATCTGATGTTAGTGAGGCTGAACAGCATCTACTTCACTGTGCTCTAGATTGATCTAGGCCCACCAGATAGCAACACAAGGCTAGGGGCAAGGCATGAAAGGAGGATGTGTGTAAGCCCAATGGCTTACACACATCCTCTTTATTATTTTTCTCAAGCATGTATATAGGTGTTTATTTTTATTCATTGTATTTATATTAAATGTATGAAGCTTTTAGGAGATGTTTTGTGAGTATTAAAAGAGTTTTATCTTCTGGCCTCAGTTTACCGCGAATCTATGAGGAATTCAACCACACAGTAGCAAATGCTGACTATGAAAAAGATCTTAAATGGTGGAGCAACAACCATGGAGTTAATATGCCTATGAACTGGCCCTCATTTGAGGTATGTTGGCAGTATGTTTATATATTTTTATGCTTATTGATGTGTTTGGGCATCAGAAGAATGGTAATGCAATAGACTCACATTGATGCTTCTCTGTTTAATTAGTTTGTTTGATTAAGATTCAGTATTTACATTCAACACAGCTCAGAAATATTTTGTTTTAAACTCAGTGTCTTGATATATCTACATGTATTTTAAATAACATATTAGTGATTGACATTATTGTTGTAAATTTGAAGCTTGATGATATGTGATACAGTATTAAACCTTGAACAGAATGCATCCTGAGTCTTGCATCTACCTGCTGCACTGATGAGCTGATCTAACTGAATTGGAATACAAGTTGTACTTGATATTGACAAGGGAAGGTTGAAAATGTTATAATCTTTAAATGAATTTATAAAAGGCATTTTTATTAGTATAAATTCTCATCATTAAGACATTAATATTAGAATTATAACTTCCATGTATTAGTCATGAAAGCAGTTTGAACGTGTCAGAGAAAATATATTTTTCATTTAACTATCACTCCATGTCAGTAATCTGCTCTCAGCTTCCCAACAGTTTTTGTAACTTTGCTTATTTAAATGTAGAATTTTTCTGTGCTTTTATTGCACTGCATTTTGCACTTTAAATGTTTTTATATGATAATGGCATGCAGAGTGAGCAGTGATTGTGTGATCACGGCAGTGACTACATAACACCAATGATCATTACATGATGTCAACAGTGATCACATGATACCAGTGATTACTACATGACACTAAGGATAGACATATGATCACTGGTGTGATCATGCAGTGAGGACTGGTGTCATCTTGTGACCACTGGTGTCATCTTGTCATCACTGGTGTCATGAAGTAATCACTGATGTGATCATGTGATGACTGATGTAATAGTTTTCTCATGTTGGTCTTAATGTTTCAAACATGCATGAGTAGTATAATGTTAAAGTGTTACAGTGTGGTTGTAGTCAACTAATCAGTTCCTTAGTATTGTTGTCAGTTTTACAGCTTGCCCAATCTTGAGACAGTGTTCTTATATTGTAATAGTGTTTTATTTATTAAACTGAAGCAAATTTGAATGAAAAGTAGAATGGTGTTGAAGTTGGATTATAATCCTATGACTGTTCTTATCAGTAGTTTATAAAGCAGTGTTCTCATACTATACTGTTGTTCTTAACTGCAAGAACAGTATCTTGATGCCAGTGAAAAGCTCTTTCAAAAGTCTTGGAGCTATCCTATTATTTTTGGGATCAATCCTAATTACTTCCCATTCCCAATGTGGTATAGAACTCCAGTGGGTTTAGCACTTTCTCATGAATGTAAACATTGATAAAATAATAATAATGATATTATTATGAAGGTAGTAAGGGGCTAGTAACCCCTTCTGTATAAATTACTAAATTTAAAAGAAAAACTTTTGTTTTTCATTTTAGGTCACCCTGCCTTTGTGGGATATGGCCAATTTGTTAAAAGAAAAATTATTATTAACTGTAAGTGCCTTGGGAGCTACCTCAGCAGTGTTATCTAGTATTGTGTAGTGTCACCTGGTATAGTGCTATTTAAGAGTTTTTCATGAATTTCATGAATTTCGTTGAGTTGAAATGCAAAATAGAAAAATTAGCAGATATGGTTGTAGTTTTGTGGTAACATGCCCATATAATTTACACAAATCGTTGTAAATTATATCTCGAAGATAGAATAAAGTCCACTTTGTGTGTGGTTTACCGTTGACTTTGAACAGTTCTCCTGACCTTTATCAGTCAAGGTGCTATTCCTTGCTTCTAACATATAGGCAATGCTGTAATCCTGTTGAGCATATATTCTAAGACATTTGTTTTCTGTTTTTTTTTTTTAATATATCTATAGGGATATTTAGTTGAGTTTTGTCATAAAAAAAAAATTTGGTTGTGGAAGTTTAAGTAGGAAGACTTGGTTGTGTTGTGACTTCCTCACTGACTGGAATACCTTGGTAAATCTCTTAGAAGGACTTAGCAGTTCACATAAATGCAATATTAATTACCTAATAGTCCAGTGAACATCATAGTGTTCTGTGCAGCCCACTAAACATTTTGGATTATAGTTGGCTGTAGATTTTTGTAGGCATTAAACAGAAGGTGGTGTTTTCCTCCTATATACAGTGTGCTTGAAGATTTATTATGTTGACTGCAAAGGTTGCAGTTTGGTATCATGCATCACAGTTGCTGGTAAGGCTAGGTTTTGATGAACAGTGGTCCCTACAAACTCTTGGGTTTCCATATTCACCGATTTTGTTTATCCTAACTTTTTACTCTTGAGAAGCCAGTGAATAGATTTTAAATTATCCAATATTTTTTCTGGTTCAATAGATTTCACATTCCAACTTATTTTTATTTTAGTCATTGTTTTATGAATGTCAGTATTAAGCAGCTTAGTGATATATTACAGAGATATGGGCTCTTCAACTGAAAATGAGGCTAAATCTGAAGCAAAACATATTATGTAAACTTAATTGTGTGTTAATTATGGTTAAACTTTTGTGGGACATCTAGGAATGTAACCCACAGATTTGTAGGGACGACTGTAGAGTGCATCATAATCTATAGTAAAGTTAGAATCTGATGAACACTTTATCAGCATATCTGAAAAGAATCAATGTGTATCTTTTCCAAAATTATGTACAAATGTTTCTTAAATTGAATTTACTTTTTCACTCACTGTTATGGTTTTAATGTTGGGACAGTATCTTGATATCTTTATTTTTCTTAAATTATTAGTGGCAGTGCAGTTTCTTCCAGTATTTTATACTTGGACAACAATCCAACTGAAGTGCATAAAAGAATATATACCAACCTTGATATCCCACAGTACTGCCTGAGATGTTGAAGAATCTACTGTGTTCTTGCATATTAGCTGTAACTCCATTCTTATAATTCCAGTGTGAACTAAAAACTTTATCACAGGAGAGACAACTGCTTCTTGTGATAAAGAGGAAATGGTTACACATGACCTAGAGCTTACCTTATTCACTTCAAAAATCATGTTGAATTGTCAAGTTAGATAAGTCTCACTGCACAGTTATTCTTGTTTTGGCACTATGTAAGCATGTTCAGAGATAGGGCAAGCTTAAATAATCTTTCACCTTTTCTTGTTTGTGTGAACTAACATGATAAAAGCTTTCCAAATATGTAGTTAATGCTTATACAGCTTTGCTCTTTCATCTTGAACCACCAGTGGACCAATACTTGACATTTTGTGCCACCACTGTGACTGAAATTTTGATTTTTCCTGCATTGTTTTTTTTATTTTTTTGCTCCCATGCATGTGCGTGCAGGAATATTCAGAAGAATTCCGCGACATTAGCAGCAAAGGCAAGCGTGGTGGGCAGATCCCGGAGGGCATCACTTTGCTGAATCAACGCACCGTCGGCGATGACTTGCCAGTAATGCAGCTCACTGTTTCTCTCATATTGTTTCATCCTAATCAACCCATATCTCTCATAGTATTTCTACATGAATATATCTTTATCTCTCTTTATATTGTTGCATTTCCTGGAACCAGTAATACTAAACCATTAATGTTCTTCAAAATTAAGTATTATTTTCTTCTCTTTTTCCTAATTTTCAGTTGTATTCTATTTATATTCTTTATTATAATGTTTAACAGCATATTCTAAGAGAGAGAGTGAGAATGAGAGAGTGAGAATGAGAGAGTGAGAATGAGAGGGCGAGAATGAGAGGGCGAGAATGAGAGGGCGAGAATGAGAGGGCGAGAATGAGAGGGCGAGAATGAGAGGGCGAGAATGAGAGGGCGAGAATGAGAGGGCGAGAATGAGAGGGCGAGAATGAGAGGGCGAGAATGAGAGGGCGAGAATGAGAGGGCGAGAATGAGAGGGCGAGAATGAGAGGGCGAGAATGAGAGGGCGAGAATGAGAGGGCGAGAATGAGAGGAATGAGAGGGCGAGAATGAGAGGGCGAGAATGAGAGGGCGAGAATGAGAGGGCGAGAATGAGAGGGCGAGAATGAGAGGGCGAGAATGAGAGGGCGAGAATGAGAGGGCGAGAATGAGAGGGCGAGAATGAGAGGGCGAGAATGAGAGGGCGAGAATGAGAGGGCGAGAATGAGAGGGCGAGAATGAGAGGGCGAGAATGAGAGGGCGAGAATGAGAGGGCGAGAATGAGAGGGCGAGAATGAGAGGGCGAGAATGAGAGAGGGTGAATGAGTGAGGGTGAGTGAGTGAGTAAGTAAGTAAGTTCAGAGATGATGGAGAAAGAGGGCAGGGAATGTGTGTGTGTGTAAGTGTGTTTGTGTGTGTACAAGTGTTTGTGTAAGTGTATGTAAGTGTAAGTCTTTGTATGTGTATGAGTGTTAAGTGTTTGTGTGTATAAGTGTGAGAGAGAGTGCACACATGCCAGCCAGCTCGTGTAAATAAATGTAGGAACTCTTAACATAACACTGTAAAAACTAGTGTATAAAAAAAGAGAGTGAAAGAGAGAGGAGAAAAGATGAGAATGAAGGAGAGAAGGTGAGAGACAGAAAACAAGAAAGAATGAGAGAGCTGTTCTCCAGCACCATAAAGTCATTTAACAACCAATATTTTTGGTAGATTATAGTGAGACCTCATGCTAGATGACAACATACCAGTCTGGCAGACATCTTTACTCTTGCTATTGTCTACTGCTGTGATATAATCAATGTTTTTTACACTATATACAAGATCACCACAGTGAAAACTATCACAAGGTACTCTAAACCCATAAGACATCATGAGTGTGTATGTTCTCACCTATTTGTGGTTGCAGGGGTAGAGTCATAGCTCCTGGGGCCTGCCTCTTTGCTGATCTTTACTAGGTCTACTCTCTCCCTGCTTCATAAGCTTTATCATACCTCCTCTTAAAGCTGTGTATGCCTCCACTACATTGCTCTTCAGATTGTTCTACTTCCTTGCAAGTCTGTGACTGAAGAAGTACTTCTTAACATTCCTGTGACTCATCTGAGCTTTCAACTTCCAGCTGTGACTCCTTGTTGGTGTGTCCCATCTCTGAAACATTCTGTCCCTATCCACCTTGTCAATTCCTCTCAGTATTTTAGTTTTCATTATCATGTCCTCTCTATCTCTCGTCCTCCAGTGTTGTCAGGTTGGGTTCCCTTAATTTCTCCTCGTAGGACATACCCCCTCAGCTATGGGACTAGTCTTGTTGTGAACCTTTGCACTTTCTCTAATTTCTTGATGTTTGACCAGGTGTGGGTTCCATACTGGTGCTGCATGCTATAATATAGGCCTGACATACATGGTGTACAGTGTTGTGAGTGACTCCTTACTTAGATGTCGAAATGCTATTCTCAGGTTTGCCAGGTGGCCGTATGATGCAGCAGTTATTTGGTTGATGTGTGCCTCAGGAGATGTGCTCAGTATGATGCTCACCCCAAAATCCTTTTTCTTGAGTGAGTTTTGCAGCCTTTGACCTCTTAGGCTGTGCTGTCTGTGGTCTTCTTTGTCTTTCCCCAAGCTTAGCAACTTTGCACTTGCTGGAGTTAAACTTCTGTAGTCATTTGTCGGACTAGACTTCCAGCCTGTCCAAATCCCCTTGTAACCTTACCTGATCCTCATCTGCTTGCATTCTCTTCATTAGCTTAACATTGTCTGTGAACAGTCAATCCCTTCCATCATGTCATTCACCTAAACACTTGTGGAACCCCACTTGACACATGCACCCACTCTGACACCTCATCTTGTACCAACAAATGTTTCGTTCCTGCCAAGTATTCCCTGATCCATTTAAGTACTTTCCCTGCTATTCCTGCCTGCTCCTCTAGTTTATCAACCAGTTGTGTGGTACTGTGTCAAAAGCCTTCTTGCAGTCCAAGAAGATGCAGTTTACCCATATATATATATATATATATATATATATATATATATATATATATATATATATATATATATATATATATATATATATATATATATATATATATATATATATATATCTCTCTCTCTCTGTCTCTCTCTCTCTCTGTCTCTCTCTCTCTCTGTCTCTGTCTCTGTCTCTCTCTCTGTCTCTCTCTCTCTCTCTCTGTCTCTCTCTCTCTCTCTGTCTCTCTCTCTGTCTCTCTGTCTCTCTCTCTGTCTCTCTCTCTGTCTCTCTCTCTGTCTCTCTCTCTGTCTCTCTCTCTGTCTCTCTCTGTCTCTGTCTCTCTCTCTGTCTCTCTGTCTCTGTCTCTCTCTCTCTCTGTCTCTCTGTCTCTCTCTCTCTCTCTCTCTGTCTCTCTCTCTCTGTCTCTATCTATCTCTCTCTGTCTCTCTCTCTCTCTCTCTCTGTCTGTCTCTCTCTCTCTCTCTCTCTCTGTCTCTCTCTCTCTCTCTCTCTCTCTCTCTCTCTCTCTCTCTCTCTCTCTCTCATCTTACTTCTGTTACCTTGCCATAGAACTCCAATAGGTTTGTCACTCAGGATTTCCTCCTTGAAGCTGTGCTAGTTGTCATGTATCTGCCCATTCCTTTCTAATTTCGTGCAGTCTGTCTCCTTTCTTAAAATTGGGATTACATTTATTGTCTTTTACACCTCAGGCAGTTACTCTGTTTCAATAGATTTATTGAAGATTGTTGTTACTGGCACACACTGCATTTGCTCTTTCAGGACCCAAGGAGATATATTATCTGGAGCCACCGCCTTCGAGGTATCTAGCTGCCCTAGCAATTTCTTCAGTTCCTCTTTGGTTGTGTGCAGTATGTCCAGCACTTGCTGGTGCATCCTACCAGCTCAGTTTGCTGGAAGATTCTGTCTCCGCTATGAATACCTCTGAATTGTGAGCTGAGCTCCTCACATACTTCCTGGTCATTCCCTGTGAGGTTCTCTCCTTTTTTCCTCAGCCTGATTACCTGAGCTTTGACTGTTGTTTTCCTCCTGATGTGGCTATATAATAACTTTGGGTCAGATTTTGTTTTTGATGCTATGTCATTCTCATATTGATACTGGGCTTCTCTCCTTATCTATACATAGTCATTTTGGCTCTTCTGCTCAACTCCCCATTTTTCTGGATCCTTTGCCTTCTATACATTTTCCATGCTCTAGCACACTTGGCTTTGGCTTCTCCATACCTCTGGGTAAACCATGGACTTTCTTTGATCTTCCTGTTGTTTATGTTGCCCTTTGGTACAAACTTTGCCACTGCCTCCCAGCACTTTTTGGTCACGTGTGTGTGCGCCTGTGTGCGTGTGCACTTACCTATATGTGGTTGCAGGGGTTGAGTCACAGCTCCTGGCCCCAGCTCTTCACTAGTTGCTACTAGGTCACTCTTCTCCCAAGAGGTATGATAAGGCTCCCAAGAGCATTATCATACCTCTTCTTAAAGCTATGTATGGATCCTGCTTCCACTACTTCACTTTCCATATTGTTACACTTCCTGACAACTCTATGACTGCAGAAATACTTCCTAACATCCCTGTGACTCATCTGAATTTTCAGCTTCCAGTTGTGGCACCTTGTTGCTGTGTCCCATCTCTGAAACATTCTGGCCTTGTACACCTTTTCGGTTCCTCTCAGTATTTTATACATCATTGTCCTGTCCCCCATCCCTTCTGTCCTCCAGTGTCCTTAGGTTGATTTCCTTTAGCTTCTCCTCATACAACATACTCCTTAACTCTGGGACTAGTCTTGTTTCAGACCTTTGCACTGTCTCTAATTTCTTGACATGTTTGACCAGGTGTTAATTCCATACTGGCGCTGCATACTCCAATATGGGCCTGATGTACATGGTGTACATTGTCTTGAATGACTCCTTACTTAAAGTAGGTGTTGAAATGCTGTTCTTAAGTTTGCCTGCTGCAGCAGTTATTTGGTTGATGTGCATCTTGGGGGATGTGTTTGGTATGATACTCACCCCAAGATCCTTTTCTTGGAGTGAGGTTTGCAGCCTTTGGATACCCCCTAGCATGTACTTAGTCTGTGGTTTTCTTTGACTTTCCCCAAGCTTCATGACTTTGTATTTGGTGGGGTTAAACTCCAGGAGCCATTAGTTGGACCAAGTTTTCAGCCTGTCCAGATCCCTTTGTAGGCTTACCTAATCCTTGTCCTCCTGAATTCTCCACATTAGTTTCACATCGCTTGCAAACAGAGACACCTTTGAATCTATCCCTTCTGTCATGTCATTCACATAAACCAGAAACCACACCGACCCTAGGACTGACTCTTGTGGAACCCTGCTTGTCACATGCACCCACTCTTGACACCTCTTCACCTACCATTACCCATATTATTTCCTTCCTGTCAGGTATTCCCTGATCCATTGCAAAGCCTTTTCTGTTATTCCTGCCTGCTTCTCTAGCTTTTCCATTAATCTCTTATGCAGAACTGTTTCAAATGCCTTCTCACAGTCCAAGAAAATGCAGCATACCCACCCCCTTCTCTCTCCTGACTCATGTTACTTTGCCATAAAACCCCAGTAGGTTTGTGATACAGGATTTCCCATCCCTGAAACCTTGCTGGTTATCGTGTATAAGGTCATTCCTTTGTAGGTGCTCCACCACTCTTCTGCTAATCTTCTCCATGATATTGAATATTATACCTATTGGTGACATTGGTCTGTAGTTTAATATTACCTGCCTGTCTCCTTTCTTAAGAATTAGGACTACATTTGATGTCTTCCACACCTCAGGTAGTTGCCCTGTTATGATAGAAGTGTTAAGATTCTTGTTAGTGACATAGTGACTCTGCTCCCTCTCTCAGAACCCATGGAGAGATGTTGTCTGACCCCGTGGCCTTTGAGGTACAGCCACTCCTCACTTACCGATGTACTCGTTTACCGATAACTTGGAGTTACGACAGGCTCTCCGACGAGTCAGTTTGTATGCCGTACGAGAACTTGGGTCAGGGAAACGGGCAGCACAGTGTCTTAGCATCGAGCATCTCGATCTCTTTGCAGCCACTCAGTACACTAGCTTTTAAAGTTTCCAAGACAACATCTTTGTACAAATTTGTACTTGATTGTGCACCCCATAGTACAAGATAGAACTGCAGCAGCACTTGGAAGAGTTAAATGGAAGAAGTACAATAAAAGTTTAAATGGGTTGGGGAGGGGTCTCAGTATCAAGCTATCTCCAAAACTACATATTTCATCTGTAAATTTGTACTTGATTAAGCATCCCATAGTACAAGATAAAAGTGCAGCAGCACTTGGAAGAGGAAAGATAGGAAAATGGAAGAAGTACTAAAGAAGCTCACAATAAAGGGGTTAGTTGGTGTGTTCATCTGTGTTTACATTCTTGGTTTCTCGTGGCAGCTTAATAATGAAATGATTAAACTCAGTGAAAAAGATATGTCGATGGTGACAATACTGATAATAATAATAAAATATAATTAAGAAAATATAATTAATCACTCTGGGGTGCTTTCAATGTCATATGTATTTCATGTAGTTTTGGTAGCTGACATTTAAAGCACTCCAGAGCGATTGTTATAATTATTAATTATTATTATTAGTGATTAAACTCAGTGAACAAGGTATGTGGATGGTAATAATAATAATAATAATAATAATCACTCTGGAGTGGTTTAAATGTCAGCTACCAAACCTGTACAAAATACGCATGACATTTAAACCACTCCAGAGTGATTATTTATTATTTTTATGATTATTACTATATTATTATTATTATTTTTTTTTTTTTTTACAAGTCGGCCGTCTCCCACCGAGGCAGGGTGACCCAAAAAGAAAGAAAAAATTCCCAAAAAGAAAATATTTTCATCATTCAACCCTTTCACCATCATTCAACACTTTCACCTCACACATAATCACTGTTTTTGCAGAGGTGCTCAGAATACAACAGTTTAGAAGTATTTTTTTTTATTATTTTTATTATCACACTGGCCGATTCCCACCAAGGCAGGGTGGCCCGAAAAAGAAAAACTTTCACCATCATTCACTCCATCACTGTCTTGCCAGAAGGGTGCTTTACACTACAGTTTTTAAACTGCAACATTAACACCCCTCCTTCAGAGTGCAGGCACTGTACTTCCCATCTCCAGGACTCAAGTCCGGCCTGCCGGTTTCCCTGAACCTCTTCATAAATGTTACTTTGCTCACATTCCAACAGCACATCAAGTATTAAAAACCATTTGTCTCCATTCACTCCTATCAAACACGCTCACGCATGCCTGCTGGAAGTCCAAGCCCCTCGCACACAAAACCTCCTTTACCCCCTCCCTCCAACCTTTCCTAGGCCGACCCCTACCCCGCCTTCCTTCCACTACAGACTGATACACTCTTGAAGTCATTCTGTTTCGCTCCATTCTCTCTACATGTCCGAACCACCTCAACAACCCTTCCTCAGCCCTCTGGACAACAGTTTTGGTAATCCCGCACCTCCTCCTAACTTCCAAACTACGAATTCTCTGCATTATATTCACACCACACATTGCCCTCAGACATGACATCTCCACTGCCTCCAGCCTTCTCCTCGCTGCAACATTCATCACCCACGCTTCACACCCATATAAGAGCGTTGGTAAAACTATACTCTCATACATTCCCCTCTTTGCCTCCAAGGACAAAGTTCTTTGTCTCCACAGACTCCTAAGTGCACCACTCACTCTTTTTCCCTCATCAATTCTATGATTCACCTCATCTTTCATAGACCCATCCGCTGACACGTCCACTCCCAAATATCTGAATACGTTCACCTCCTCCATACTCTCTCCCTCCAATCTGATATTCAATCTTTCATCACCTAATCTTTTTGTTATCCTCATAACCTTACTCTTTCCTGTATTCACCTTTAATTTTCTTCTTTTGCACACCCTACCAAATTCATCCACCAATCTCTGCAACTTCTCTTCAGAATCTCCCAAGAGCACAGTGTCATCAGCAAAGAGCAGCTGTGACAACTCCCACTTTGTGTGTGATTCTTTATCTTTTAACTCCACGCCTCTTGCCAAGACCCTCGCATTTACTTCTCTTACAACCCCATCTATAAATATATTAAACAACCACGGTGACATCACACATCCTTGTCTAAGGCCTACTTTTACTGGGAAAAAATTTCCCTCTTTCCTACATACTCTAACTTGAGCCTCACTATCCTCGTAAAAACTCTTCACTGCTTTCAGTAACCTACCTCCTACACCATACACTTGCAACATCTGCCACATTGCCCCCCTATCCACCCTGTCATATGCCTTTTCCAAATCCATAAATGCCACAAAGACCTCTTTAGCCTTATCTAAATACTGTTCACTTATATGTTTCACTGTAAACACCTGGTCCACACACCCCCTACCTTTCCTAAAGCCTCCTTGTTCATCTGCTATCCTATTCTCCGTCTTACTCTTAATTCTTTCAATTATAACTCTACCATACACTTTACCAGGTACACTCAACAGACTTATCCCCCTATAATTTTTGCACTCTCTTTTATCCCCTTTGCCTTTATACAAAGGAACTATGCATGCTCTCTGCCAATCCCTAGGTACCTTACCCTCTTCCATACATTTATTAAATAATTGCACCAACCACTCCAAAACTATATCCCCACCTGCTTTTAACATTTCTATCTTTATCCCATCAATCCCGGCTGCCTTACCCCCTTTCATTTTACCTACTGCCTCACGAACTTCCCCCACACTCACAACTGGCTCTTCCTCACTCCTACAAGATGTTATTCCTCCTTGCCCTATACACGAAATCACAGCTTCCCTATCTTCATCAACATTTAACAATTCCTCAAAATATTCCCTCCAAACCGCCAATATCCCAAACCCCTCCTTTAGAGTGCAGGCATTGTACTTCCCATTTCCAGGACTCAAGTCCAGCTATATAAAATAACCGGTTTCCTTGAATCCCTTCACTAAATATTACCCTGCTCACACTCCAACAGATCGTCAGGTCCCAAATACCATTCGTCTCCACTCACTCCTATCTGACACGCTCACGCACGCTTGCTGGAAGTCCAAGCCCCTTGCCCACAAAACCTCCTTTACCCCCTCCCTCCAACCTTTTCAAGGACAACCCCTACCCCGCCTTCCTCCCCCTACAGATTATAAGCTCTCCATGTCATTCTACTTTGATCCATTCTCTCTAAACGACCAAACCACCTCAACAACCCGTCTTCAGCCCTCTGACTAATACTTTTATTAACTCCACACCTTCTCCTAATTTACACACTCCGAATTTTCTGCATAATACTTACACCACATATTGCCCTTAGACAGGACATCCCCACTGCCTCCAACCGCCTCCTCGCTGCAGTATTTGCAACCCAAGCTTCACACCCATATAAGAGTGTTGGTACTACTATACTTTCATACATTCCCTTCTTTGCCTCCATAGATAACATTTTTTGTCTTCACATATACCTCAATACACCACTCACCTTTCTTCATCAATTCTATGATTAACCTCATCCTTTGTAAATCCATCCGCCGACACGTCAACTCCCAAATATCTGAAAACATTCACTTCTTCCATACTCCTCCTCCCAATTTGATATCCAATTTTTCTTCTTCTTCTTCTTCTTCTTCTTCTTCTTCTTCTTATTATTATTATTATTATTATTATTATTATTATTATTATTATTATTATTATTATTATTATTATTTTATTATTAGGATTTTATGCTATATGAGAACTAGGGTCGTGGAAACAGGCAGTGCGATGTTTCAGCGTCAAGTATCTCAATCTCCTTCCTACAGCCACTCAGTACATTAGCTTTCACTGTCTCCAAGACTACATATTTGTATAAATTTGCACTTTATTGTGCTTCCCATAGTACAAGATGTCAGCACAAAGGAAGATCTTGACCTCACCTCAAGGAAGTGCCAAGAAACAAAGGAAGGCTCTCAATCTTGAGGTGAAAATGATTATAAATGAGTATGAATCCGGTTAGGAAAGTGCAAGTGATAGCCAATGACTTGAAGCTGGCACATTCTACCATTCCCACTATCTTGAAAGATAAAGATAGTGAAAGAGGCAGTGAAAGCATCGAATGGATTTCAAGCCATAATAACTAGGCAGCGGAAACATGACAAAGACGCCCAAATTAATAAGAACTGGCATATATGGAGAGGTATTGGAGGGTGTGCGGGGCTATACAAGAGAGAGGGAGAAGGCGCCATCAGTGTCTCTCGGTAACTCGCATGCTTCACCATGATGTACGGATGTGTAAGCTCACAGCACTAAAATGTTGTATAATTATGTTATTACTGTTAGTAAAGGTAGTCTACCTATCATATTTATTCCAAAATAATATTAGGTATAACTTAAATAAAGTAGAAGCATGATAATGATACCCAAATTAATAAAATCTGACATTATATAGAGAGGTATTGAAGGGCGGAGGGCCGGGAGGGATAAAAAAAAAAGTGACCTCGACCATAACAGAAAACGTTACGTGCCTGAAGGATAACTAGAGAAGAATCACTTACTCTGTGCAAAGACTGAAAAAAGTGTGATTTTCTCAAAAAAAAAAAAAAAAAAAACAGCTATGCACACGTTTCCTGGAATATCTCGGAAATAAGTCATTGACCTATTTCATGTTGTATTACCGTTAATAATAAACAGATTGAAAGGAATTTCCCAGCAAATATAAAACTGAATGTTTTAGTTTTGGGTGGTGACACTTTTGAAGTGTCAGTAAGGGGTGATTCTTCGATTAGCGATGCAATCGTTTACCGACAGGGTCTTAGGCCCCTAACTCTGTCGTTAAGTGAGGAGAGGCTGCATTTAGTTTGCTTAGCAGTCGTTCACCTCCTCCTCAGTTATGTGCAGTGTGTCCAGCACTTGTTGGTGTACCCTACCACCACAGTTTGCTGGAAGTCTTTGTCTCCACTGAAAATACCTTCCTATATCTTGTGTGAAGCTCCTCGCATACTGCCTGATCATTTTTTGTGATCTCCTCTTCTTCCTTCCACAGCCTGATTATCTGGCCCCTGACTCGTCTTCCTCCTGATGTGGCTGGACAACAGCTTTGGGTCAAATTTAGCTTTCAATACTATGTTGCTCTCGTATTGCCATTGGGCCTCCCTCCTTATCCATACATATTCATTTCTGGCTCTTTGGCCCATCATCTTATTTTCCTGGGTCCTTTGTCTTCTGTACTTTTTTCCATGTTCTAGTGCACTTAGCTTTGGCCTCTCTACACTGTGTGCACGTGTGCATGCATGCGCACATGCATGCGCACATGCACGTGTGTGCATACGTACATACTTGCCTATTTGTGGTTGCAGGAGTTGAGGCTTAGTTAAATGCTTGAGTCTGTGTGTGTGTGTGTGTGTGTGTGTGTGTGTGTGTGTGTACTCATTTGTGGTTACAGGGGTCGAGACTCAGCTCCTGGCCCTGCCAGGAGCTGTGTGTGTGTGTGTGTGTGTGTGTGTGTGTGTGTGTGTGTGTGTGTGTGTGTGTGTGTGTGTGTGAGAGAGAGTGAGTGTGTGTGTGTGAGAGAGTGAGAGAGTGAGTGTGTGTGTGTGAGCACATGAGAGAGTATGAGTGTGTGTTTGAGAGTGAGAGTGAGTGTGTGAGAGTGTGTGAGAGAGTGAGAGTGTGTGAGAGAGTGAGAGTGTGCGAGAGAGTGAGAGTGTGCGAGAGAGTGAGAGTGTGCGAGAGAGTGAGAGTGTGCGAGAGAGTGAGAGTGTGCGAGAGAGTGAGAGTGTGCGAGAGAGTGAGAGTGTGCGAGAGAGTGAGAGTGTGCGAGAGAGTGAGTGTGCGAGAGAGTGTGCGTGAGTGTGCGTGAGTGTACTCGCCTAGTTGTACTCACCTAGTTGAGGTTGCGGGGGTCGAGTCCGAGCTCCTGGCCCCGCCTCTTCACTGATCGCTACTAGGTCACTCTCCCTGAGCCGTGAGCTTTATCATACCTCTGCTTAAAGCTATGTATGGATCCTGCCTCCACTACATCGCTTCCCAAACTATTCCACTTACTGACTACTCTGTGGCTGAAGAAATACTTCCTAACATCCCTGTGATTCATCTGTGTCTTCAGCTTCCAACTGTGTCCCCTTGTTACTGTGTCCAATCTCTGGAACATCCTGTCTTTGTCCACCTTGTCAATTCCTCTCAGTATTTTGTATGTCGTTATCATGTCCCCCCTATCTCTCCTGTCCTCCAGTGTCGTCAGGTTGATTTCCCTTAACCTCTCCTCGTAGGACATACCTCTTAGCTCTGGGACTAGTCTTGTTGCAAACCTTTGCACTTTCTCTAGTTTCTTTACGTGCTTGGCTAGGTGTGGGTTCCAAACTGGTGCCGCATACTCCAATATGGGCCTAACGTATACGGTGTACAGGGTCCTGAACGATTCCTTATTAAGATGTCGGAATGCTGTTCTGAGGTTTGCTAGGCGCCCATATGCTGCAGCAGTTATTTGGTTGATGTGCGCTTCAGGAGATGTGCCTGGTGTTATACTCACCCCAAGATCTTTTTCCTTGAGTGAGGTTTGTAGTCTCTGACCCCCTAGACTGTACTTCGTCTGCGGCCTTCTTTGCCCTTCCCCAATCTTCATGACTTTGCACTTGGTGGGATTGAACTCCAGGAGCCAATTGCTGGACCAGGTCTGCAGCCTGTCCAGATCCTGAAAGTCACTCCCTGCCAAGCCTTACCTATAAGGCTAATGCAGTGGATATTGAAGTGATTCCTCCAGAACTCTCTTAGGGTCAAGTCATTGTCTGAGGTCACTTCCAGCACCTTTGAAACACTGCTCCTCTTCAAGGGGGGCTCCTTGGCGTGGTGAAGAGGCTCTTGGTCTGAGGAATTAGACCTATCGGTCTTCTTCCTCAGACCGAACCTAATTACCCCCCAATCTCCCCTCCCCTATCCCATCCTCCCTATCCTCCCCTTTTTCCTTTCCTCCTCCTCCTCCCCACTCCTCCCTTTTGCCCTTCCTCTTTTTGTCCTTTGGGATTTCTCCCACAGGCGCGGTAGTTCCTAGGTAGGAGAAAGGACACCGGGGTCCATCCCATTCCGTTGAGGTTTCTTGGCGGTGGCGTAGTTTGCCGTGGAATCTGGATTGCCTAGGGATGTCCCGATCCCTCTCCGGTATCCCGGAGTAGCTTTGGGTGTCTTTTGGGCGACGGGTGTAGCTCTGGAAGCCACCTTTCGGATTCCGGGGGTGGTGGCTGAAGGAGGTATGCTTTGTGGCGGATATCCGGCCGCCCTCTCTTTTGTCCACCGAGGTAGCTCGGCAGATGTGAGGTTGCTATCCCAGATTGCTGGTTTACTGGCATGAAGGGTAGGGTATGGCACGGGTTCCATGCTGCATCTGCGCTACTAGCGGTGTCGAGTCCTCTTGGGCGCGGAGGGAGATTTCTGGCCCTTTCATCCCTCCTAGGAACTATCCCTCCCCGGTCCCCCCTTTTTTTTTCTTTTTTTTATTTTTATTTTCTTTTCTTCTTTCTTTTTTTTTCTTAAAAACAAAAAGAAAGAAGTAACCTAACCATGGCAGCCCTAGTCCATGAACCTGGTACCCCCGGGCCCCTTCTTGATACCGCACCCCGTTCTGACCCCGCCTCGTCTTTGGACCACTCTTCAGACATTCCTCATGCCTCTGTACCTATTGCCGGTGCTGTTTCCTCACCCGCTTCAGGTACTGAGGCCTCGACTGACTCCTTCGATTTATCAGACCTTCGCTCTCCTCTGACTATGCTTCCGGCCTCTCCCTCTACGGTGCGGCAATTTTCAAATCGCCGACCCGTTCCACGTCGGACCAACTCTGGTCCCACGCCTAAACGTCAACGACAATTACCTGCTGATGATACTTCTCCACCTTCACCTTCTCGTTCTTCTCAGAAACGATCGACACGTCCTTCACTACCTTTCCACGCTCAGTTTCAGACTGAACAGTGGACTAAATTCTTCACTTTACGACCAACTTCCTCTACTGCCTATCTTTCTGACCATAGTATTGGCAAGGCACTCCTACGCCATGTTGGTAAAGATATTTCTTTTCATGCTCTTAAGAGCGGTACGCGCATCATTACCGTACAGAATGCTACCCAGGCTCGTGAGCTCTCTCGTCTTACCCATATAGATACTGTTCCTGTCACCCTTGAAAAACATCATTCCCTCAATTCTTGTAGTGGTACCGTTATTCTGCCCCATACCATAGTTCAACAAAATTTCCAGACATGTGGCACCGACATTCTAGAACAGCTGGAACTCCAAGATCTCCCAATCCTCAAGGTAGACACTTACGTTCTTCCTGCCCGTGGGCGGAGACGATACCCTAGCAATGTGGCTCGTTTAACTTTTGACAGCCGAGAACTCCCATCCTCCGTTTATATAGCAGGACATCGGTTACAAGTTCGAAAGGTGATCCCTACACCACAACAGTGTAGAAATTGCTGGCGATTTGGCCATCCAGCGAAATATTGCAGATCTATCGCCGAATGCCCAGTCTGTGGTGCCGATGACCATTCTAATACGTCTTGCAATCGATCTCCCTCTTGCCTTAACTGTCATGAGGCTCACCCTTCGTACTCTCGCCGTTGTCAGGTCTATTTAAACGAGCGGGAAATCCGTTACCTCAAAGAGACAGAAGGTCTCCCTTATGCCATGGCAGTTTCTCATCTCCGCCTCCAAGGGAGACTCCCACGTGTTTCTTATTCCCGTGTTTCAAAACGTCCCCCCACTTCTGGTATCCCATCTTCTACACCCACCTCTGTGGTTACCTCTCCCATAATCACTCCTGTATCTAATCCTTTTGCTGTCCTCGGCTCAGACGTCCCTACTTCAACGCCTCAGTCTAATCTCGCTTCTTCGAGTTCTCTCTTACAAGCCTCAGTATCGACGAGACCTCGTACGACACCTCTTCCCAATCGTCCCTCTACTTCTCAAAAGTCAAAAAAAGGTCCGGTAACACCTCCTACCCATCTTCCACCTCCTCATTTTACCCTCCCTGTCTCTGTCCCTAGTTCTTCCCCTCTCACTGGCTCAGTTACAAGTGCAGAGGTTCACCCTCCTCCTCGTAATGTACCTTCCTCCCCTGTTCCCTCCCAAGTTTCTTCCTCTTCTGCCACCTCCCAGGTTCCTGTCTCTTCTGTCCCCTGCCACGCTTCTCCAGTTCCCTCCACCCTTTCGCCCCCCCCCTACCTTGGTACAGTCCAATACAGTTCCAATCTTTACTCATCCTCCCCCTACCATTCCCAATATTGTCTCCCATACGACATCTCTGAATTCCGAAACACTTGAAGCAATCTCTGAATATATTGCAGAGACCAAACCATCAATGGACACTGATCCACCTTCCGCTCTTCCTCTCTCCTCTGCTCCATCTGCGCAACTCCTTTCTTCACAGCGCACCGTTCCTTCGCTGCTTGAACATTTTCCACTGCCTCCGCATGTGGACTTTTCTAACCCTTCTAGTCCGTAGGAACCCTTACCTGCGGATTTCAAGTATCTTTATCATTGCCAATCATGGCCTTTTTACAGTGGAATATACGCGGCCTCAGGGGTAATCGGGGTGAGCTTCAGATGTTACTCTCCCAGTTTGCCCCTGTTGGTGTTTGCTTACAGGAACCAAAATTACACTCTGCTGTTATTTCTCACATCTCAGGCTATAATTTATTGTATTCTTCAGATCCTTTTCCTGATGGGACCTTTAATGAAAGTGCCCTTCTTCTCCGCACTGATATTCCGTACCATCAGCTATTTGTTCATACTTCGCTGCATTACACAGCAGCCCGTATCCACTTACATAGGTGGTATACGCTCTGTTCTTTATATCTCTCTCCTTCTCGGGCATTATCTATTCCGGATTTTGCCTTCCTTGTTTCGTCATTACCGCCACCGATTCTGTTACTTGGTGATTTTAATGCCCACCATTTCCTCTGGGGAGGGTCTCACTGTGATTCCCGTGGAATTCAGTTAGAGGCTTTTCTTGCCACCCACCCCCTCCATGTTTTAAATACAGGTACTCACACCCATTTTGATCCTCGGACTCATACTCTCTCTTGCATCGATCTCTCAGTTTGCTCTTCCTCCGCCGCATTAGACTTTACTTGGTCTGTTCTCCCGGACTTACATGACAGTGATCATTTCCCAATCATTCTTACTTCCCCTTCATATTCGCCACCTCTTCGCACCCCACGCTGGCAATTTAATCGGGCAAATTGGAACCTTTACTCACACCTGACTGTTTTTAAAGAGGTTCCTTCTTCGTCCTCCATCGATGAGCTTTTACACCTCTTCTCGTCCTCCGTTTTCACCGCAGCTTCTCATTCTATACCCCAAACTTCGGGCAGGCATTCTCAGAAATGCGTGCCTTGGTGGTCTCCTGCTTGTGCTCGTGCAGTACGTTTGAAACGCGCTGCATGGGGCAGGTACCGGTACAATAGAACCACAGAGCGACTCCTTGATTTTAAACAGAAGCGTGCGATCGCTAGCCGTGTCATCCGTGACGCTAAACGCACTTGCTGGCGAGATTATGTCTCCACCATCACCTCTGCTTCCTCTATGAGTGCAGTCTGGAAAAAAGTACGAAAACTGAGTGGTAAATATTCTCCTGACCCGGCTCCTGTTCTGCGGGTTGCCGGTGTTGATATAGCAAACCCACTAGATGTTGCCAATGAAATTGGCAATCATCTGGTCCGTATTTCTCAGGGACTCCATCTATGCCCCTCATTTCTTTCCTCAAAGTCTGCCAGAGAGTTAGCACCCTTGGACTTTTCTTCTCTCAGAGAAGAACAGTATAATGTGCCTTTTACACTTCAAGAACTGGAGGCAACACTCTCAGCTTGTCGATCATCGGCAGCTGGGCCCGACGACATTCATATTCGTATGCTACAACATTTACATCAGTCAGCCCTTGCAGTCCTATTACACCTTTACAATCTTATTTGGTCACAAGGAGTTCTTCCACAGCTGTGGAAATCCGCCATTGTTCTCCCTTTCCGCAAACCAGGCACTACGGGACATGAAACCTCCCACTATCGTCCCATTGCTCTTACCAGTGCAGTTTGCAAAGTAATGGAACGTCTAGTAAATAGACGTTTAGTGTGGTATTTAGAGACACACAACAGTCTCTCCACTTGTCAATATGGCTTTCGTAAGGGACGTTCTACCATAGACCCCTTACTGCGCTTGGATACGTATGTTCGTAATGCCTTTGCGAATAACCACTCAGTTATTGCCATATTTTTTGACCTTGAGAAGGCATATGACACAACTTGGAGGTATAATATTTTAGCCCAAGCCCACTCCTTAGGCCTTCGAGGCAATCTACCATCCTTCCTTAAGAACTTTTTAACTGACAGGCATTTCCGTGTTCGGGTTAATAATGTGCTCTCCCCGGACTTTGTCCAAGCTGAAGGTGTCCCCCAGGGATGTGTTCTGAGCACAACACTTTTTCTCCTTGCTATTAATGATTTGGCCTCTAGTCTTCCATCAAATATTTGGTCATCACTCTATGTTGATGACTTTGCTATTGCCTGTGCAGGCGCTGACTGTCACCTCCTTACAGTTTCTCTCCAGCATGCAGTCGACCGTGTTTCCAATTGGGCCACCACACATGGGTTTAAATTTTCCAGCACTAAAACCCACCAAATCACTTTCACTAGACGCTCTGTCATCTCTGATCATCCTTTGTACCTCTATGGCTCACGTATCCCTGAACGTGATACAGTCAAGTTTCTGGGCCTCCTCTTTGATCGTAGGTTATCCTGGAAACCTCACATTACCTCTCTGAAGGCAACTTGTCACAGCCGGCTGAACCTTCTTAAAACCCTTGCTCATCTTTCGTGGGGAGCTGATTGTCGAACCCTCCTTCACCTACATTCCACCCTTATTTTATCGAAACTTGATTATGGTGACCAGATCTATTCAGCGGCATCTCCTGCTACTCTCTCTAGCCTTAACCCCATTCATCACCAAGGATTACGTTTATGCCTTGGTGCTTTTCGCTCTTCCCCTGTCGAAAGCCTCTATGCAGAAGCGAACGTTCCATCCTTATCCGATCGCCGTGATGCCCATTGCCTGCGCTACTATGTACGCTCTCATGATCTCCGCAATCCTTCCATTTATAGAATGGTCACTGATATTAGTAGACATTCTTTATTTGTTCGCCGCCCCTGCTTACTCCGTCCCTTCTCTCTTCGCCTTCATTCGCTCTTGTCTTCTCTTCAACTACCACCTTTCTATGTACATGTAGCATCTCACTTTTCCCTACCCCCCTGGGAGGTCCCAGCTGTTCGAGTCTGTTCTTTCTCCCTCCCTTGCTCGAAAGCCCAACTGTCTACGGTCGCTTCCCGCTCTCTTTTTCTTGACCACTTTCACTCTCATTCTCATGCCATTGCTGTGTACACAGATGGCTCTAAGTCTTCTGACGGCGTAGGATTCGCAGCAGTGTTTCCGGACAGCGTCGTACAAGGGCATTTACTATCTTCAGCTAGTATTTTTACTGCTGAATTATATGCCATCCTTACAGCACTTATCCGTATTGCATCTATGCCTGTGTCATCATTTGTGGTTGTCTCAGACTCCCTTAGTGCTTTACAGGCTATACAAAAATTTGATACACCTCACCCCTTAGTCCTCCGTATCCAACTTTGGCTACGCCGCATCTTTACTAAGCATAAAGATATTGTTTTTTGTTGGGTCCCTGGTCATGTTGACGTACAGGGCAATGAACAGGCAGACACTGCTGCGCGGTCAGCAGTACATGACCTACCAGTTTCTTACAGAGGTATTCCATGTACGGACTATTTTGCTGTAATATCTTCCCACCTTCACACCCGTTGGCAACAACGTTGGTCTACTATGCTCGGCAACAAACTTCAGTCTATTAAACCGAGTATAGGTTACTGGCCGTCTTCTTATCACCAGTGTCGAGGTTAGGAGACTACTCTCTCCCGTCTTCGCATTGGCCATACTCGTCTTACTCATGGATATCTCATGGAGAGGCGTCTTGCTCCTCTCTGTGAGAATTGCCAAGCTCCATTATCAGTCAGCCACATTCTGTTGGACTGCCCACTTTATCAACGAGCACGCAGAATTTACCTCTGTCGTCGTCTTCGCCCCGCTGCTCTCTCTTTACCTTCCCTTCTCGCTGATGGACCCACCTTTCATCCGGACTCTCTTATTGACTTTTTGACAACGACTGACTTACTTCACAAATTCTGATACTTTCAGCCCTTTCTACTTGTATCTCTTGCTACCCTCTACCCCCGTACTATCCCCTGCCCCGCTGTTTTCTGTAACCTGCTGATCATCCCCCCTCCCTCCTGCCATCCAATTCCCTTGCTTCCTTCCCTACCCTGCAGCGCTGTATAGCCCTTGTGGCTTAGCGCTTCTTTTTGATTATAATAATAATGAAACACTGCTTTCGTGTAGAGTATTTTGAAGTTAGAAATGACCTGCTGGTCCATGGGCTGGATGAGAGGAGTGGTGTTAGAAGGCAAGAACTTCACTATTATAAAACTGAAGTCCCTAAACAATCATTGTTCCAAGTCTGGAGGATGAGCAGGAGCATTGTCTAGTACCAGGAGACACTTGAGTGGCAGTTTATTTTTCTGGAAGTATTGTTTCACACTCAGGTCAAACACTTCATGGACCCAGTCAATGAAAATGTGCCTTGTGACCCATGCCTTATTATTAGCTTTTGACAACACACACATTGTTTTTCTTGAATACTCTGAGATTTTCAGAGTGGTACATCAGTAAAGGCTTCACTTTGAAATCCCCACTAGCATTACCATAAGAACATAAGAAAGAAAGAACACTGCAACAGGCCTACTGACCCAATGAACCACCCAGTCTGGTCACCTCTACTCAAGGAAGGAGCACAGCACCAGACCCAGCAGCACAAGCTAGTCAGATCCAACTCACACCCACCCACACCCACTCATGTATTTAATCTAACCTATTTTTAAAACTACACAATGTTTTAGCCTCAATAACTGTACTCGGGAGTTTGTTCCACTCATCCACAACTCTATTACCAAACCAGTGCTTTCCTATATCCTTCCTGAATCTGAATTTTTCCAACCTGAAACCATTGCTGCGATTCCTGTCTTGGCTGGAAATTTTCAGCACGCTATTTACATCCCGTTTATTTATTCCTGTTTTTCATTTATACACCTCAATGCAGATTCAGGGCCCTCAATCTGTCCTCACAGGAAAGACTTCTGATACATGGGATCATCTTTGTCATCCTCCTCTGTACGTTTTCCAGAGCATTTATATCCATTCTGTAATACGGTGACCAGAACTGAGCAGCATAGTCTAAATAAGGCCTAACCAAGGATATATAGAGTTGAAGAACAACCTAAGGACTTCTATTATTTATACTTCTAGATATGAAGCCAAGAATTCTGTTAGATCTATTGCAAACACTAATGCACTGTTGTCTTGGTTCTAGATTACTGCTAACCAGAACTAAATCCTTTTCGCAATCAGTAGTATTAAGATCTGCATTATTTAGTTTATATGTGGCATGGTTATTTACCTGTCCAACATTTAGAACTTTGCATTTGTCAATATTAAACTGCATCTGCCACTTCTCCGACCATTGCATCAGTCTATTCAAATCATGCTGGAGTGCTCTAGTGTCCTCATTAGATGAATTGGACGGCATATTTTGGTGTCATCAGCAAATTTGCTTGTCGCTATTTATTCCCTCATCTATGTTGTTTATATAAATTGTGAACAACAATGGGCCCAACACTGACCCCTGAGGAACACCACTTGTAACATGCCCCCATTCTGATTTCTCCCCATTTATGCAAACACTCTGCTGCCTATTTGTCAGCCATGCCTGTCTTTCATAGGCTTGTGTCCTGGCAGTGCCTTTTCCTCCTGCGTGATGTAGGTCCTCTTTGGCATTTTCTTCCAAAAGAGGCCTGTTTCGTCACAGTTGAACACTTGTTGGGGGAGGAATCCTTTAGCCCTTACGTACCCCTTGAATTCATCAGCAAATACTTTGGCTGCACATTTTTCAGAAGTTTCAGCCTCGCCATGACTTACTACACTGTGTATGTCACTACGCTTCTTAAATCTCTCAAACCAGCCTTTGCTGGCCCTAAATTCACTAGAAACTTTTGTTTTTCTTTTTGGGCCATGCTGCTTCGGTGAGATATGGCCGGTTTGTTGAAAGATGATGATTTATAGTACAGTACTGGATATACAGTTAAAAAGTTACAAACCTGTCTTTTTCTTTTAGCTTGATCTCTCTGGTGATGTCAACTAGGGTGGACAAAAATATTTACTGAACCTTCTGGCTAGTTTCACTGTGATTATCTTGCATGTTTGTTATCACCTGTTTTGTGAGTCTTTCATATAGCATTATTATTATTATTATCACACTGGCCGATTCCCACCAAGGCAGAGTGGCCCGAAAAAGGAAAACTTTCACCATCATTCACTCCATCACTGTCTTGCCAGAAGGGTGCTTTACACTACAGTTTTTAAACTGCAACATTAACACCCCTCCTTCAGAGTGCAGGCACTGTACTTCCCATCTCCAGGACTCAAGTCCGGCCTGCCGGTTTCCCTGAATCCCTTCATAAATGTTACTTTGCTCACACTCCAACAGCATGTCAAGTATTAAAAACCATTTGTCTCCATTCACTCCTATCAAACACGCTCACGCATGCCTACTGGAAGTCCAAGCCCCTCACACACAAAACCTCCTTTACCCCCTCCCTCCAACCTTTCCTAGGCTGACTCCTACCCCCCCTTCCTTCCACTACAGACTGATACACTCTTGAAGTCACTCTGTTTCGCTCCATTCTCTCTGCATGTCCGAACCACCTCAACAATCCTTCCTCAGCCCTCTGGACAACAGTTTTGGTAATCCCGCACCTCCTCCTAACTTCCAAACTACGAATTTTCTGCATTATATTCACACCACACATTGCCCTCAGACATGACATCTCCACTGCCTCCAGCCTTCCCCTCGCTGCAACATTCATCACCCATGCTTCACACCCATATAAGAGCGTTGGTAAAACTATACTCTCATACATTCCCCTCTTTGCCTCCAAGGACAAAGTTCTTTGTCTCCACAGACTCCTAAGTGCACCACTCACCCTTTTCCCCTCATCAATTCTATGATTCACCTCATCTTTCATAGACCCATCCGCACATATAGCATTTTTTTTTTTTTTTTTTTTTTTTTCTCCAACAAGTCGGCCGTCTCCCACCGAGGCAGGGTGACCCAAAAAAGAAAGAAAATCCCCAAAAAGAAAATACTTTCATCATCATTCAACACTTTCACCACACTCACACATTATCACTGTTTTTGCAGAGGTGCTCAGAATACAACAGTCTAGAAGCATACACATATAAAGATACACAACATATCCCTCCAAACTGCCAATATCCCAAACCCCTCCTTTAAAGTGCAGGCATTGTACTTCCCATTTCCAGGACTCGAGTCCGACTATATGAAAATAACCGGTTTCCCTGAATCCCTTCACTAAATATTACCCTGCTCACACTCCAACAGATCGTCAGGTCCCAAGTACCATTCGTCTCCATTCACTCCTATCTAACACGCTCACGCACGCTTGCTGGAAGTCCAAGCCCCTTGCCCACAAAACCTCCTTTACCCCCTCTCTCCAACCCTTTCGAGGACGACCCCTACCCCGCCTTCCTTCCCCTATAGATTTATATGCTTTCCATGTCATTCTACTTTGATCCATTCTCTCTAAATGACCAAACCACCTCAACAACCCCTCTTCTGCCCTCTGACTAATACTTTTATTAACTCCACACCTTCTCCTAATTTCCACACTCCGAATTTTCTGCATAATATTTACACCACACATTGCCCTTAAACAGGACATCTCCACTGCCTCCAACCGTCTCCTCGCTGCTGCATTTACCACCCAAGCTTCACACCCATATAAGAGTGAACATTAAAATGGTATAAAATACCGACAGATTGTTAGGTAAGACACATATGCAACAGTTAGGTATCTTTATTTCGAAACGTTTCGCCTACACAGTAGGCTGAGGGGCTGAGGGACTGACCACCTCAAAACTTTAAGGGTGATGGACTGATTACATCGTCTTCAAGTATCTTCTGCTTCTATCAACTTTTCTGTACTCGACTGAAGAAGCCTACTGTGTAGGCGAAACGTTTCGAAATAAAGATACCTAGCTGTTGCATATGTGTCTTACCTAACAATCTGTCGGTATTTTATACCATTTTAATGTTCATTCTGTCAGACACTGCAACACAAGGGTATCTTGGTACAGACCATCAACTTCGACAACCTCTGCTAGTGAGAACGGCTGGGTTTGAGAGGGACCTGCCCTCCCAAAGCAACCTACGTCTCACCTCCTGGCACTATATAAAGCCCCATTCCGTCACTTCAACTTCATATTGTTTCAGACAACGGAACAATGCTCTTCTCCAGACTGAGGGACTGACCACCTCAAAACTTTAAGGGTGATGGACTGATTACATCGTCTTCAAGTATCTTCTGCTTCTATCAACTTTTCTGTACTCGACTGAAGAAGCCTACTGTGTAGGCGAAACGTTTCGAAATAAAGATACCTAACTGTTGCATATGTGTCTTACCTAACAATCTGTCGGTATTTTATACCATTTTAATGTTCATTCTGTCAGACACTGCAACACAAGGGTATCTTGGTACAGACCATCAACTTCGACAACCTCTGCTAGTGAGAACGGCTGGGTTTGAGAGGGACCTGCCCTCCCAAAGCAACCTACGTCTCACCTCCTGGCACTATATAAAGCCCCATTCCGTCACTTCAACTTCATATTGTTTCAGACAACGGAACAATGCTCTTCTCCAGACTGAGGGACTGACCACCTCAAAACTTTAAGGGTGATGGACTGATTACATCGTCTTCAAGTATCTTCTGCTTCTATCAACTTTTCTGTACTCGACTGAAGAAGCCTACTGTGTAGGCGAAACGTTTCGAAATAAAGATACCTAACTGTTGCATATGTGTCTTACCCATATAAGAGTGTTGGTACTACTATACTTTCATACATTCCCTTCTTTGCCTCCATAGATAACGTTTTTTGACTCCACATATACCTCAACGCACCACTCACCTTTTTTCCCTCATCAATTCTATGATTAACCTCATCCTTCATAAATCCATCCGCCGACACGTCAACTCCCAAGCATCTGAAAACATTCACTTCTTCCATACTCCTCCTCCCCAATTTGATATCCAATTTTTCTTTATCTAAATCATTTGACACCCTCATCACCTTACTCTTTTCTATGTTCACTTTCAACTTTCTACCTTTACACACATTCCCAAACTCATCCACTAACCTTTGCAATTTTTCTTTAGACTCTCCCATAAGCACAGTATCATCAGCAAAAAGTAACTGTGTCAATTCCCATTTTGAATTTGATTCCCCAAAATTTAATCCCACCCCTCTCCCGAACACCCTATCATTTACTTCCTTTACAACCCCATCTATAAATATATTAAACAGCCATGGTGACATTACACATCCCTGTCTAAGACCTACTTTTACCAGGAAGTAGTCTCCCTCTCTTCTACATACCCTAACCTGAGCCTCACTATCCTCATAAAAACTCTTTACAGCATTTAATAACTTACCACCTATTCCATATACTTGCAACATCTGCCACATTGCTCCTCTATCCACTCTATCATATGCCTTTTCTAAATCCATAAATGCAATAAAAACTTCCCTACCTTTATCTAAATACTGAATAATTTCTTTATTATGCTGTCTTATGTTTACTACTGTACAGCACTAATACTGTATAAATGTGAGCAATAATATTGCTAAATCTTAACACTGAACTTTGTTAATAGTTTTTATTATCCTTATCATTTACATTCACTGACAATGTTACTTAAAATTTAATTGTTACTAAACATTAATTTTTGGTCCTTCAGTTGATTAACATTAGTAAAAATTGCCTCATTTAGATTTTTTCCCCGAGTATGTGTGACTTTGTAAATGGTCCAAGTCGGACTGAAATGTTGTCGTCAGCTCCTCTCACCTATGTGTGGGTTATTTGTGTATGTCAGTACAAACTACATGAGCACTTCATAGAGAAGAAAAATCAACAGCACACTTTATGGAGCCAGGTGGCATAGTTCCAAGAATAGTGAATAAAGAACTTTATTGAGATAATGTTTAACTCTTGTGTTGTGCTTCATCAAGTCACTTTATTAAACTACACATATCAAAATATTGTATCAATAAAGAATTCTTCTGCAGGGTCTCCTTTCATTGGGCACTCATATGACCACTGAAAGTATGTATTATGGAAATTTTTAAGAAGTAGAGAACATGGGATTGTATGAAAAAATGGAGTAAGACTTACGGAAAATAAATACAGTGGGGCCCTGCTTTACGGCGTTTCACTAATACGTACATTTCAAATTATGATGGGAACTCATACACCCCCTCCCCCACCTAACTTGCTAATACGGTCTCCGCACACCACTCTGTTTACATCCTCCATGAGCTCCACATCTCTCTATTATGTCTGGAAACTTTCCAAAATTAGAATTGTTTTAGAGTTATTGTGTATTTTATATATACAGCCTCTTCTCACTTAATGATGGAGTTACATTCCTAAGCAAGAAGCATACTATAATGGTAGTGGGTTTGTGCCACCCATCTTTGATATTGTTTTAATGTCACCTTTGCACCATTTAAAACATTTTAAGTATATATTTAAATGTTTATACAGTAGTTTACTGTATATTGTCATAAACAAAATAGAGGAAATCAGCTCCAATATACATTATCTAGGTATGCATACTAGTCATCAGTAAATGAGCATGTCGCTAAGTGAGGAGAGGCTGTACTAACCCCAGGATGCAACCCACAACAGCTCGTCCAACAGATATAACTTTTAATTTTTTTATTAACACATTGGCTGTGTCCCACCAAGGCAGGGTGACCTGTAAAAGAAGAAACACTTTATTCATCACTTTGAATATTTAAAAAAAAAAAAAATGAGGGCATTTGTCTACATGTAATAGGATAAAAAAATTTTAAGGTCAGTACTTACTGAGATATAAAACCACGAAGTTGGCACTGGATGCTCACCTGATGGCAACAGGCGAGTCCTACTGCTTGCAGAAATGTTGCCGATACACCTTTTTTCTCATTTTTTTTTTAATTTATATAATTTTTGTTCTGATAATTACAATTTGTAGTAGTTCTTGTGATTTCATAGCCACTCTTTGTTCTGACACTAATATTAGGTACTGAAATAGTACTCAGATAGTCACAAACATACTGATAGATGAACATTTTCACCTGCCTTGGTCACATGCTATTGTCTAGAAATATATACAAAGTATTTATAGGTCTCAGCAATGTTTTAAACATGCTGGAGTACACATGAAACTCCTTGAAGCACTCTGTAAGACGAGTGTCACTCCACTGCTGACAGTGCAGCAGTGGAGTGATACTTGATGATCGTCCACTGCCATGGCTTTGTTTTCACTGTTAAACATAAACATATCTGTCTGTCTAGCTATGTCTGTTTATCTCTGTCTCTGCTTATCTGTCTTTCTGTCTACTTGTGTTTCTATCTTGTCTCTGTCTCTTTCTGTCTAGAGAGAGAGCCACTCATGAACCAGTAGGTATTACAAACGATGCAGAGTCATCACATGTGATTCCTGAACAAGTGAGAATGTGTATTACTTGCCAGTCATGCTTATGCCTTATATCTACAAGGACAGTATAGCACTTTCTCTGAAATTTTTTTGGGGTTATCCTAGGTAATTTACACTATGTATAATAACTGTATTTGTGTACCTGTGAGACAGAGACAGAGATCAATACAGACAGACAGACGGAGATAGAGACAACCAAAGTCAATCAGCGGCCCACCCAGCCAGCCAGCTGGCCACCCAGCCTGCCCAACACGTATTACACATGTTCCAGAATTGTTTCTCTTTACTTAGGCCATAGATTACTGAACATTCTGGCAGGATGACACTACCAGTGATATCAAAATTGAAAGAATTTTGCACAAATGCTCCACATGGGTTATTATCAAGGTTTTTGATATTTCCTCAACCACTTGTGGCCATGTCCATCTCAAAACCACAAAACTCAGGGTCAACACCTCTTCAAGGGGGGCTCCTTGGCGTGGTGAAGAGGCTCTTGGTCTGACGAATTAGACCTGTCGGTCTTCTTCCTCAGACCGAACCTAATTACCCCCCAATCTCCCCTCCCCTATCCCATCCTCCCCTTTTTCCTTTCCTCCTCCTCCTCCCCACCCCTCCCTTTTGCCCATCCTCTTTTTGGCCTTTGGGATTGCTCCCACAGGCGCGCTAGTTCCTAGGTAGGGGAAAGGATACCGGGGTCTATCCCATTCCGTTGAGGTTCTTGGCGGTGGCGTAGTTTGCCGTGGAATCTGGATCGCCTGGGGATGTCCCGATCCCTCTCCGGTATCCCGGAGTAGCTTTGGGTGTCTTTCGGGCGACGGGTGTATCTCTGGAAGCCACCTTTCGGATTCCGGGGGTGGTGGCCGAAGGAGGTATGCTTTGTGGTGGATATCCGGCCGCCCTCTCTTTTGTCCACCAAGGTAGCTCGGCAGATGTGAGGTTGCTATCCCGGATTGTTAGTTTACTAGCATGATGGGTAGGGTATGGCATGGGTTCCATGCTGCATCTGCGCTACTTGCGGTGCTGAGGTCCTCTTGGGCGCGGAGGGAGATTTCTGGCCCTTTCATTCCTCCTAGGAACTATCCCTCTCTGGTCCCCCCTTTTTTTATTCTTTTTTTTTTATTTTTATTTTCTTTTCTTTCTTTTTTTTTCTTAAAAACAAAAAGAAAGAAGTAACCTAACCATGGCAGCCCTAGTCCATGAACCTACTACCCCCGGGCCCCTTCTTGATACCGCACCCCGTTCTGATCCCGCCTCGTCTTTGGACCACTCTTCAGACACTCCTCATGCCTCTGTACCTATTGCTGGTGCTGTTTCCTCACCCGCTTCAGGTACTGAGGCCTCGACTGACTCCTTCGATTTATCGGACCTTCGCTCTCCTCTGACTATGCTTCCGGCCTCTCCCTCTACGGTGCGGCAATTTTCAAATCGCCGACCCGTTCCACGTCGGACCAACTCTGGTCCCACGCCTAAACGCCAACGACAATTACCTGCTGATGATTCTTCTCCACCTTCTCGTTCTTCTCAGAAACGATCGACACGTCCTTCACTACCTTTCCACGCTCAGTTTCAGACTGAACAATGGACTAAATTCTTCACTTTACGACCGACTTCCTCTACTGCCTATCTTTCTGACCACAGTATTGGCAAGGCACTCCTACGCCATGTTGGTAAAGATATTTCTTTTCATGCTCTTAAGAGCGGTACGAGCATCATTACCGTACAGAATGCTACCCAGGCTCATGAGCTCTCTCGTCTTTCCCATATCGATACTGTTCCTGTCACTCTTGAAAAACATCATTCCCTCAATTCTTGTAGTGGTACCGTCATTCTGCCCCATATCATAGTTCAACAAAATTTCCAGACATGTGGCACTGACATTCTTGAACAGCTGGAACTCCAAGATCTCCCAATCCTCAAGGTAGACACTTACGTTCTTCCTGCCCGCGGGCGGAGACGATACCCTAGCAATGTGGCTTGTTTAACTTTTGACAGCCGAGAACTCCCATCCTCAGTTTATATAGCAGGACATCGGTTACAAGTTCGAAAGGTGATCCCTACACCACAACAGTGTAGAAATTGCTGGTGATTTGGCCATCCAGCGAAATATTGCAGATCTATCGCCGAATGCCCAGTCTGTGGTGCCGATGACCATTCTAATATGTCTTGCAATCGATCTCCCTCTTGCCTTAACTGTCATGAGGCTCGCCCTTCGTACCCTCGCCGTTGTCAAGTCTATTTAAACGAGCGGGAAATCTGTTACTTCAAAGAGACGGAAGGTCTCCCTTATGCCATGGCAGTTTCTCATCTCCGCCTCCAAGGGAGACTCCCACGTGTTTCTTATTCCCGTGTTTCAAAACGTCCCCCCACTTCTGGTATCCCATTTTCTACACCCACCTCTGTGGTTACCTCTCCCATAGTCACTCCTGTATCTAATCCTTTTGCTGTCCTCGGCTCAGATGTCCCTACTTCAACGCCTCAGTCTGATCTCGCTTCTTCGTGTTCTCTCTCACAAGCCTCAGTATCGACGAGACCTCGTACGACACCTCCTCCCAATCGTCCCTCTACTTCTCAAAAGTCAAAAAAAGGTCCGTTAACACCACCTACCCATCTTCCACCTCCTCATTTTACCCTCCCTGTCTCTGTCCCTGGTTCTCCCCCTCTCACTGGCTCAGTTACAAGTGTAGAGGTTCACCCTCCTCCTCGTACTGTACCTTCCTCCCCTGTTCCCTCCCAAGTTTCTTCCTCTTCTGCCACCTCCCAGGTTCCTGCCTCTTCTGTCCCCTGCCACGCTTCTACAGTTGTGTATTCTCCAGTTCCCTCCACCCTTTCGCCCCCCCCTACCTAGGTACAGTCCAATACAGTTCCAATCTTTACTCATCCTCCCCCTACCATTTCCAATATTGTCTCCCATACGACGTCTCTGAATTCCAAAACACTTGAAGCAATCTCTGAATATATTGCAGAGACCAAACCATCAATGGACACTGATCCACCTTCCGCTCTTTCTCTCTCCTCTGCTCCATCTGCGCAACTCCTTTCTTCACAGCGCACCGTTCCTTCGCTGCTTGAACGTTTTCCACTGCCTCCGCATGTGGACTTTTCTAACCCCTCTAGTCCGTAGGAACCCTTACCTGCGGATTTCAAGTATCTTTATCATTGCCAATCATGGCCTATTGACAGTGGAATATACGCGGCCTCAGGGGTAATCGGGGTGAGCTTCAGATGTTACTCTCCCAGTTTGCCCCTGTTGGTGTTTGCTTACAGGAACCAAAATTACACTCTGCTGTTATTTCTCACATCTCAGGCTATAATTTATTGTATTCTTCAGATCCTTTTCCTGATGGGACCTTTAATGAAAGTGCCCTTCTTCTACGCACTGATATTCCGTACCATCAGCTATTTGTTCATACTTCGCTGCATTACACAGCAGCCCGTATCCACTTACATAGGTGGTATACGCTCTGTTCTTTATATCTCTCTCCTTCTCGGGCATTATCTATTCCGGATATTGCCTTTCTTGTTTCGTCATTACCGCCACCGATTCTGTTACTTGGTGATTTTAATGCCCACCATTTCCTCTGGGGGGGGGGGTCTCACTGTGATTCCCGTGGAATTCAGTTAGAGGCTTTTCTTGCCACCCACCCCCTCCATGTTTTAAATACAGGTACTCGCACCCATTTTGATCCTCGGACTCATACTCTCTCTTGCATTGATCTCTCAGTCTGCTCTTCCTCCGCCGCATTAGACTTCACTTGGTCTGTTCTCCCGGACTTACATGACAGTGATCAATTCCCAATCATTCTTACTTCCCCTTCATATTCGCCACCTCTTCGCACCCCACGCTGGCAATTTGATCGGGCAAATTGGAACCTTTACTCACACCTAACTGTTTTTAAAGAGGTTCCTTCTTCATCCTCCATTGATGAGCTTTTACACCTCTCCTCGTCCTCCGTTTTCACCGCAACTTCTCATTCTATACCCCAAACTTCGGGCAGGCATTCTCAGAAATGCGTGCCTTGGTGGTCTCCTGCTTGTGGTCGTGCAGTACGTTTGAAACTCGCTGCATGGGGCAGGTGTCGGTACAATAGAACCACAGAGAGACTCCTTGATTTTAAACAGAAGTGTGCGATCGCTCGCCGTGTCATCCGTGACGCTAAACGCACTTGCTGGCGAGATTATGTTTCCACCATCACCTCTGCTTCCTCTATGAGTGCAGTCTGGAAAAAAGTATGAAAACTGAATGGTAAATATTCTCCTGACCCGGCTCCTGTTCTGCGGGTTGCCGGTGTTGATATAGCAAACCCACTAGATGTTGCCAATGAAATTGGCAATCATCTGGTCCGTATTTCTCAGGGACTCCATCTATGCCCCTCATTTCTTTCCTCAAAGTCTGCCAGAGAGTTAGCACCCTTGGACTTTTCTTCTCTCAGAGAAGAACAGTATAATGTGCCTTTTACACTTCAAGAACTGGAGGCAACACTCTCAGCTTGTCGATCATCGGCAGCTGGGCCCGACGACATTCATATTCGTATGCTACAACATTTACATCAGTCAGCCCTTGCAGTCCTATTACGCCTTTACAATCTTATTTGGTCACGAGGAGTTCTTCCACAGCTGTGGGAATCCGCCATTGTTCTCCCTTTCTGCAAACCAGGCACTACGGGACATGAAACCTCCCACTATCGTTCCATTGCTCTTACCAGTGCAGTTTGCAAAGTAATGGAACGCCTAGTAAATAGACGTTTAGTGTGGTATTTAGAGACACACAACAGTCTCTCCACTCGTCAATATGGCTTTCGTAAGGGACGTTCTACCATAGACTCCTTACTACCCTTGGATACGTATGTTCGTAATGCCTTTGTGAATAACCACTCAGTTATTGCCATATTTTTTGACCTTGAGAAGGCATATGACACAACTTGGAGGTATAATATTTTAGCCCAAGCCCACTCCTTAGGCCTTCGAGGCAATCTACCATCCTTCCTTAAGAACTTTTTAACTGACAGGCATTTCCGTGTTCGGGTTAATAATGTGCTCTCCCCGGACTTTATCCAAGCTGAAGGTGTCCCCCAGGGATGTGTTCTGAGCACAACACTTTTTCTCCTTGCTATTAATGATTTGGCCTCTAGTCTTCCATCAAATATTTGGTCATCACTCTATGTTGATGACTTCGCTATTGCCTGTGCAGGCGCTGACTGTCACCTCATTACAGTTTCTCTCCAACATGCAGTCGACCGTGTTTCCAATTGGGCCACCACACGTGGGTTTAAATTTTCCAGCACTAAAACCCACCAAATTACTTTCACTAGACGCTCTGTCATCTCCGATCATCCTTTGTACCTCTATGGCTCCCGTATCCCTGAACGTGATAGTCAAGTTTCTGGGCCTCCTCTTTGATCGTAGGTTATCCTGGAAACCTCACATTACCTCTCTGAAGGCAACTTGTCACAGCCGGCTGAACCTTCTTAAAACCCTTGCTCATCTTTCATGGGCTGATCGTCAAACCCTCCTTCGCCTACATTCCACCCTTATTTTATTGAAACTTGATTATGGTGACCAGATCTATTCAGCGGCATCTCCTGCTACTCTCTCTAGCCTTAACCCCATTCATCACCAAGGATTACGTTTATGCCTTGGTGCTTTTCGCTCTTCCCCTGTCGAGAGCCTCTATGCAGAAGCTAACGTTCCATCCTTATCCGATCGCCGTGATGCCCATTGCCTGCGCTACTATGTACGCTCTCATGATCTCCGCAATCCTTCCATTTATAGAATGGTCACTGATATTAGTAGACATTCTTTATTTGTTCGCCGCCCCTGTTTACTCTGTCCCTTCTCTCTTCGCTTTCATTCGCTCTTGTCTTCTCTTCAACTACCACCTTTCTATGTACATGTAGCATCTCACTTTTCCCTACCCCCCTGGGAAGTTCCAGCTGTTCGAGTCTGTTCTTTCTCCCTCCCTTGCTCGAAAGCCCAACTGTCTACGGTCGCTTCCCGCTCTCTTTTTCTTGACCACTTTCACTCTCATTCTCATGCCATTGCTGTGTACACAGATGGCTCTAATTCTTCTGACGGCGTAGGATTCGCAGCAGTGTTTCCGGACAGCGTCGTACAAGGGCATTTACTATCTTCGGCTAGTATTTTTACTGCTGAATTATATGCCATCCTTACAGCACTTATCCGTATTGCATCTATGCCTGTGTCATCATTTGTGGTTGTCTCGGACTCCCTTAGTGCTTTACAGGCTATACAAAAATTTGATACACCTCACCCCTTAGTCCTCCGTATCCAACTTTGGCTACGCCGCATCTTTACCAAGCATAAAGATATTGTTTTTTGTTGGGTCCCTGGTCATGTTGACGTACAGGGCAATGAACAGGCAGACACTGCTGCGCGGTCAGCAGTACATGACCTACCAGTTTCTTATAGAGGTATTCCATTTACGGACTATTTTGCTGCAATATCTTCCCACCTTCACACCCGTTGGCAACAACGTTGGTCTACTATGCTCGGCAACAAACTTCAATCTATTAAACCGAGTATAGGTTACTGGCCGTCTTCTTATCACCAGTGTCGAGGTTGGGAGACTACTCTCTCCCGTCTTCGCATTGGCCTTACTCGTCTTACTCATGGATATCTCATGGAGAGGCGTCTTGCTCCTCTCTGTGAGAATTGCCAAGCTCCATTATCAGTCAGCCACATTCTGTTGGACTGCCCACTTTATCAACGAGCACGCAGAATTTACCTCTGTCGTCGTCTTCGCTCCGCTGCTCTCTCTTTACCTTCCCTTCTCGCTGATGGACCCACCTTTCATCCGGACTCTCTCATTGACTTTTTGACAACTGACTTACTTCACAAATTCTGATACCTTCAGCCCTTTCTACTTCAATCTCTTGCTACCCTCTACCCCCGTACTATCCCCTGCCCCGCTGTTTTCTGTAACCTGCTGATCATCCCTCCTCCCTTCTGCCATCCAATACCCTCGCTTCCTTCCCTACCCTGCAGCGCTGTATAGCCCTTGTGGCTTAGCGCTTCTTTTTGATTATAATAATAATAATAATAATAATCAGGGTCAACATCACTTTCCTCTTAAAAGGGGAGTGTTAGTATGACATGACATCAGTGAATCCCTGGTGTTTGCCATGATGTTTGCTCTAGCTGGCGCTCAGTTGAACTGGTGCTCCTACAAGGTACTAAATGGTCCCAGATTTTTTAATACTATGCACACCAAGGGTTAAGACCCATTCTGTACTGACCAGGCATCTCAGGCTAGTCATGCCAAATTTGGAGGCAGGAAAATAAAATGTTGATTTATGTTTGGAACGCTAACGGTAACGTAGATCTATGTTTGAACAGTTAAGGGGTTAAAATCACTAAGTGTCTCACTAGTCTTGACTCCATAATAATTATAATACTGGGGCATATTAAGTGTCACATAATACGTTAATATGGAAATTTTCATTAATCCATCTATGATATTCTTTTCAAAATTATATAAGAAACACACTACATAACATATAAACACGATACATATAACCACAGCAGAATAAATTGATATAAATGTGAGATGGGGTTGCCAGGCGGCTTGTCGGAGTGACTGAAAGAATTATGTTTTCTCTAGTCCAACACCAGAGAAAATGTGTACACAGTGGTATTACTGGGGGTAACTGTAGAAAATTATTTCTTTCGTATGCCTTCATTGGTAACTATTTAGTTATTCTACTGCATGAACATGAAGACAACTTGTACACATTGAAAGTGCATTTGTATTGTGGGGTAAATACTTTGCAAACTCATACCACTATACATGTTTGAATCAAAACTAAACAGGTATTAATACACACTTATTCTGACCCAGTGACTGCTTACAACTGTCTGACCTCTGCACTAGTAAGTTTATTCAGTTACAGGTATGCAAAAATAGTTACCTAAATTATCATACATAACAGCATATGTGTAGATTATCAAGGATTGTTAGGTAAGACACATATGCAACAGTTAGGTATCTTTATTTCGAAACGTTTCGCCTACACAGTAGGCTTCTTCAGTCGATACCTAACTGTTGCATATGTGTCTTACCTAACAATCTGTCGGTATTTTATACCATTTTAATGTTCATTATCAAGGATAACCTAAAAAAAAGTCAAAGTGACTTACTCTCATTGACATCTAAGGGTAGTTGTTAGAAATGATTAAACTCGGTAAACAAGGTATGTCAGTGGTAATAATAATAATAATAATAATAATAATAATAATAATAATATAATAAAAATACTCAATAATAAAAAAATATAATTACTCTGGGGTGCTTTAAATTTCAGTTGTATATATGGTAGGTAGGCGAGGTAGGTGGCGAGCTACTACACCTGACATTCTACAATAAATTCTCATCTCTCAACCTACATTAAAACTAGAAATATATTAAAGTAAGTAATGAGTGTACTGTATATGCATTTCATCGCCACGGGGTGTTTTAACCCTTTCAGGGTTTCAGCCGTACTAGTACGGCTTACGCACCAGGGTTTTTGACGTACTAGTATGCCTAAATTCTAGCGCCCTCAAATCTAGTGAGAGAAAGCTGGTAGGCCTACATATGAAAGAATGGGTCTATGTGGTCAGTGTGCGCAGTATAAAAAGAATCCTGCAGCACACAGTGCATAATGAGAAAAAAAAACTTTGACCGTGTTTTTGGATTAAAACAGCGACTTTGCACTGTATTTTCGTATGATATTTATTGTTGTATTCTAGTTTTCCTGATCTCATTTTATAGAATGGAAGACATATTACAGAAATTGAGATGATTTTGACTGGTTTTACAAAGAAAAGTACCTTGAAGTTGAGCTCAAAGTAGCAGAAATGTTCGATTTTTAGCAAAGCTCAAAAGTAAACAAATCATGCTATGCATCCAATACACGTCAACTGGCGAGTCTAATATTCTTTCACAAATGCGCTGATATTATATATATAATTTCTACACTAATGCAGTAGTCTGCATAACAGTAAATCTTCTATTTTTTTGTGAGAATAAAACTTCAAAGTGGAAAGCAAAAGAGTGTAAGAGGGGCGTGGGGACATGACTAATGAACAGAGGAAATGTTATTTTAGTGCCAGGAATGTCTTTCTTGTTTATTCTGGACCCTATTTGGAAATTGGCATCTTTTGAAATTTGTGTGAAATTGGCAAAAATTGCTAAATTCTGACAACTGTATTGGAGAGTTGAAATCGGTAAATGGGTGGTTTCTTGTACTCATTCGATAGAAAAAATGGAGCTCTAGCAAAATAGTTATGATTTTTGTCGACAAGTACACTGGAATTGGCCGAAAATAGGGCTCAAAGTGGGCAAAATCACCGCTGCGTAAACATCGTAGAGACTGCTAACTTTGTGAGAGCATAATTCCAAAAGTTTTCCATCAAATTTCATACTTTTGGTGTCATTATGATTGGGAAAAGACTCTATCTTTTCATAAGAATTTTTTTTTTTTTTTTTTTTTTTTAAATTTGGCCGACCCTGAGAACAAGTCTCTGAGAGGGGCTGTTGACCCTGAAAGGGTTAAATATCATATACAGTGAACCCTCAGCAGTTAACAATGCCATCAGATAGCGATAAAATCAGATATCGATGCGTTTTTATGTCAAAATATTGGCTCAGCTAACGATGAAAAACTCGGTTTAGGACATTCGTCCAGAACGTGTCCACGGGGCTGCCCGGGCACTATGTACAGTCAGTGTGCCATTGTTTACAAGCCAGGGCAGACGATTCCACGCGTACATGCGATACATTTTGTATTATTCCATTGTTTTTAGTGCTTGTAACTGCTAAATAAGCCACCATGGGCCCAAAGGAAGCTTCTAGTTCCAACTCTGTGGTAAAAAGGGTGAGAAATACTATCAAATTGAAGAAAGAGATAATTGCAAAGTATGAAAGTGGAGTGTGTGCCTCCGAGCTGGCCAGGTTGTATAACAAACCCCAATCAACCATCGCTACTATCTTGGCCAACAAAAATGCAATCAAGGAAGCTGTTGTTGCGAAAGGTGCAAATGTGCTTAGAAAACAGATCGCAAATACTCAAAGATGTGGAGAGACTGTTATTGGTGTGGATCAACAACAAACAATTATCAGGAGATACTGTTTTACAGTCAATCATATGTGAAAAGGCAAGGTAGTTGCATGATGATCTAATTAAGAAAATGCCTGGAACTAGTGCTGATGTTAGTGAATTTAAGGCCAGCAAAGGTTGGTTTGAGAGATTTAAGAATTGTAGTGGCATATACAGTGTGAGAAGGCATGGTGAGGCTGCCAGTTGTGACCAAAAAGTGGCTGAAAAATGTGTAGGACTTTAACCCTTTCAGGGTTTTTGACGTACTAGTACGTCTTACGTGCCAGGGTTATTGACATAGTATGCATAAATTCTAATGTCCTCAAATCAAGCAGGAAAAGGCTGGTAGGTTTAGATGCGAGAGAATGGGTCTCTGTGGTCAGTGTGCGCGGTACAAAAATTGGGGACCCAGTGGTGCATTGTGGGAAAGCCATTTTATTACACCTTGTTCACCATGTCTAGCTCTAAGAAACTCCTCACTCCTCGGCTAATTGGGGCTCTTTTGTTCCCAAGTGACAGTTCAAACACAGATGGAAGTGTCAGTGAAGATGAACTTCATGGTTTTGAGGAGTTTGTGACTGAAAGCAATGCCAAGGAAACCAGAAGGAAGGAAGGTAGGAAGAAAGGGAGGAAGGAAGAAAGAGATGAGAAGAAGAAAGGAAGAGATGAGAGGAAGGAAGGAAGGAAGACCATCAGCCTAGGATAACCCGAAAAATTCAGACAGTGACTTATATATTTCCATGTGGGTTTGTGGGGGGGGAAGGGATGGGTGTTGACAGGTAATGAGGGTGGTGAGTGATGGTGTGATTTGTCATTGTAACACTATGCCAGTGACTCAGCATATTTACAAGTCCATCCCCACACAACAACTATGAGCTTCACAGAAGGTGTAGCAGTTCTGGGAAGTGTCCAGTGACTTTTTTGTGTATATATATGATAGAAAAATAGTAATAAACAACATTTTTTATTGTTGGTGTGTGTAAACATGTTTTGTAAACAATGTAATAACTGTTTGTGTGGTTGTTGTGTAGCAATCAACGAGTGAATATACATTCAGTATACCTTATATTGGTCTCACAGGCCATAAAAGGTACTTGAAGGAAGAAAGAAAGGAAGGAAGGAGGAAAGGTAGGTAGGAAGAAGGGAAGGTAAGTAGGAAGAGATGAGAGGAGGGAAGGAAGGAGGGACGGTAGGTAGGTAGGTAGGTAGGAAGGAAGGACGGTAGGAAGGAAGGAAGGTAGGTGTGTGTGGAGGAAGGGATGTGTTGTGGAAGGCAGTGAGGGTTAGTGAGTGGTGGTACCATACATCATTGTGACACAAGACATGCTGGCGACTCGGCATATTTATAAGTCCACCCCCCCACACTGCTACAAGCTTTCAGAACCTCTTGTAGTTACAGGAACCTGTCCAGTGACTATATGTGTATATATATGATAGAAAAATAGTAATAAACAATATTTTTTATTGTTTATGTAAACATGTTTTGTAAACAAAATAATGACAGCAAAGTTTGTGCTGTTATTGTGTAGTATACAATGAGTGAATATATACCAAATAGTCATTATATTGGTCTCAGAGGCCATAAAAGTTACTTGAAAAAATAAAATATTAAAAAAATAAAAAAAAAATTATTACTGGGTGACCGGCAGTCAGCGATGTTGCCGTAAGCGGTTCAATTTCTGTCAGCTTCACCAGTCCCTATCTCCATAAGTATTGATTGCAAAAAAACTTTTTTGGCCTATAATACTCACACACAAAAAACTTATAATTTCACAAGAATTTTTTTTTTTTCAACCCTGAGAACAAGTTTGGGAGAGGGTCTGTCAACCCTCAAAGGGTTGAGGGGTACATAGAGGCTGGAAAATTAAAACCCCAACAAGTGTTCAATTGTGATGAAACAGGCCTGTTTTGGAAGAAAATACCAAACAGGTCCTACATTACTCAGGAGGAAAAGGCACTCCAGGACACAAGCCTATGAAAGACAGGGTAAGTCTCATGTTTTGTAGTAATGCTAGTGGGGATTGCAAAGTGAAGCCTTTACTCATGTATCACTCTGAAACTCCCAGAGTGTTCAAGAAAAACAGTGTTGTCAAGGATAATTTGTGTGTGATGTGGGAGGCAAACAGTAAGGCGTGGGTCACTAGGGACATTTTCCACGATTGGTTCTATCATGTGTTTGGCCCCAGTGTGAAAAAATACCTCCTGGAAAATAAATTGGAACTAGAGTGCCTCCTGGTATTAGACAGTGCTCCTGCTCATCCTCCAGACTTGCAAGAGCGAATTGTGGGGGAGTTGAGTTTCATAAAAGTGAAGTTTTTGCCTCCTAACACCACTCCTCTCCTCCAGCCCATGGACCAGCAGGTCATTTCAAATTTCAAAAAACTGTATACCAAAGCAGTGTTTCAAAAGTGCTTTGAAGTGACCTTAGACACTGAACTGATCCTAAGAGAGTTCTGGAAAGATCACTTCAGTATCCTCAGGTGCATAAACCTTATAGGTAAGGCTTGGGAGGGAGTGACTTGCAGGACTTTGAACTCTGCTTGGAGAAAATTGTGGCCAGAATGTGTACAAGAGAGGGATTTTGAAGGGTTTGGGGCTAACCCTGAGGAGCCTATACCAGTTGTGGAATCTATTGTGTCATTGGGGAAGTCCATGGGGTTGGAGGTAAGTGGCGAGGATGTGGAAGAGTTGGTGGAGGATGACAATGAAGAGCTAACCACTGATGAGCTGCAAGAGCATCTGCAATAGCAGCAGACCACAGCTGAGGAAATTGCTTCAGAGGAGGGAGGAGAGAGATGGAGGAAGTTTCCTTATTCAACAATTAAGGACATTTGTACAATGTGGACAAAGGTGCAAGCCTTTATGGATGAACATCACCCTGACACAGCTGTTGCAAGCCATGCTGGTGACTTTTACAATGACAATGTTGTGTCCCACTTTAGGGAAATCTTAGACACGCCAGAAACAGAGCTCTGCGGACAGACTTTTGGTGCGACAGAGGTCCAGTGACTGTCAAGTTGTTCCCAGTGGCATTAAAAAACAAAGAAGGGAAGTAACCCCAGAAAAAGGACTTGCTACCTAAAGTCTTTATGGAAGGGAATTCCCCATCCAAACAATACACCCCCATCATCTCCCCTCCTCCCGTCTCATCACTCATCAATAAGTCTTCAATAAAGGCAAGTGTCATTTTATGAATTATTATTGTATTTATTCTTCATGTCTCGTTGTTTTCTGTGCAGGAAAATGTATATTTCATGTGAAATTTTTTTTTTTTAATACTTTTGGGTGTCTGGAACGGATTAATTGGATTTCCATTATTTCTTATGGGGAAAATTAAATCGGATAACAATAAAATCGGTTAAGGACAAGCTCTCTGGAATGGATTAAAATTGTTAACTGAGGGTCCACTGTATTATGTGTAGGTGTGGTAGCCAGGTGGGCTACCATACCCACCACACCTGACTTTAAACATTAAATACTACTCACCTCTCACCTTACATTAAGACTTCAAACATTTTAAGGTAAGTAATGAGTGTACTGTGTGGGTATATTTTACTTTTTATTGTTTTTGAATGCCTAATTCTATTGCTAACTTACCCCTTTGAGCGTACAGAGACTAAATCTCAGAGTGACTTCTGCGCCAGCTTCATCGGGTGTGGACGTCTCTCTATTGCCTGAGTATCGGTGACAAATTTCCCGTTCTCCCTGGGACGCTTGTTCTCATCTGTTTTGCCTGTGGGGCACTCTACAGGAGGGGCACCTGTACACTGTTTTACTTTTAGCCAGCTCCATTTTTATCCACTCTGTGGAAAATTCTTTATCGGTCTTTGGTGGGAAGCCGGTTACTGAACTCAGGAGGGAGTGTGGGCGTCCCTCTCTGTTGGGGGCTTGGCAAGGGGGTCCACCGGATCTAATTGGAAACTTTAAGTTTCTATCTCTCTCTATTAACCCTTTGACTGTTTTGGTCGTATATATACGTCTTACGAGCCACCGTTTTTGACGTGTATATATACTCGTAAATTCTAGCGGCTTCAAATCAAGCAGGAGAAAGCTGGTAGGCCCACATGTGAGAGAATGGGTCTGTGTGGTCAGTGTTCACCATATAAAAAAAATCCTGCAGCACGCAGTGCATAATGAGAAAAAAAACGCTGACCGTTTTTTTTTTAATTAAAATGCCGACTTTGTGGTCTATTTTCATATAGTATTTATGGTTGTATTCTCGTTTTCTTGGTCTCATTTGATAGAATGGAAAGCATATTATAAAAATTGGTGATTTTGATTGGTTTTACTATGAAAAGAACCTTGAAATTGAACTCAAAGTGGGGGAAATGTTTGATTTTTGCCGATGTTCAAAAGTAAACAGATGATGTCATTTTCCAATAAATGTCCAAGTAGCCATTCTAATATGCAGTCATGAATGGGTTGACATTATTTATACAATTATTACAATATTGCAGTAGTCTGCATAACAGTAAATCTTCTATTTTTTGTTTGAATAAAAATTCAAAATAGAAAGCAAGAGTAATATCAGAGGGGCCTGGAAATGTGAATGATGAACAAAGAAAATGTTATTTTAGAGCCAGGAATGTCTGCATTGTTCATTCTGGACCCTATTTTGAAATTGTCATATTTTTTAATTTTCATGAAATTGGCCAAATTGCAAATTTCTGACCACATTATTGGGTACTTGAAATCGGTAAATGGGCAGTTTCTTGTACTCAATCAATAGAAAAAATGGAGTTCTAAAGAAATAGCTATGAGTTTGGTCGATGGAACAATGGAATTAGCCGAAAATAGGGCTTAAAGTGGGTGAAATCGTCAATTCGTAAATGTTGCCGAGGTTGTTAACTTCACGAGAGCATAATTCCATCAGTTTTCCATCAAATTTCGTTCTTTTGGTGTCATTACAATCGAGAAAAGATTCTCTATCATTTCATAAGATTTTTTTTTTTTTTTTTAAATTTTATGACACCAATTGACCCCTTGAGGGTTTGGGGTTGCAACAGTTAAGGGGTTACCTGGTTACCTGGAGGTTATTCCGGGGATCAATGCCCCCGCGACCCGGTCCATGACCAGGCCTCCCGATGGATCAGGGCCTGATCAACTAGGCTGTTACTGCTGGCCGCACGCAGTCCAACGTACGAGCCACAGCCCGGCTGATCTGGCACTGACTTTAGGTATCTGTCCAGCTCTCTTTTGAAGGCAGCCAGGGGCTTATTGGCAATTCCCCTAATGCTTGATGGGAGGCTGTTGAACAGTTTTGGGCCCCGGACACTTATGGTGTTTTCCCTTAGTGTACCAATGGCACCCCTACTTTTTATTGGGGGCATTTTGCATCGCCTGCCCAGTCTTTTACTTTCGTAGGGAGTGATTTCTGTGTGCAGATTTGGGACCATTCCTTCCAAGATTTTCCAAGTGTAGATTATGATATATATCTTCCTCCTGCATTCCAACGAGTACAAGTCAAGTGCTTCCAAGCGTTCCCAGTAGTTAAGGTGCTTGACAGAACTTATACGTGCAGTAAAGGATCTCTGTACACTCTAGATCTGCGATTTCACCTGCTTTGAATGGAGATGTTAATGTACAGCAGTATTCCAGCCTAGAGAGAACAAGTGATTTGAAAAGGATCATCATTGGCTTGGCATCTCTCATTTTGAAAGTTCTCATTATCCATCCTATCATTTTCTTTGCACGTGCGATCGAGGGGTTAAGGAACTTTTGTTCCTTTTCTTGTATCGCCCAGCCTTGGGCAACAATTTTTACTCGGGCCATCGAGAAACCGGGCTTGATACAGCTTCTGCTGTCAGTGGCCCTGATAAACCCAACAAAGAAAGAAAGAAAGAAATCTCAGAGTGACAGCCAGGGTCCAAGAATTTAAAAAAAACATTTTTTTTTCTTATGAAATAATAGTTTTTTCTGAAGGTAATAAAACAAAAAGTACAAAATTTGATGAAAAATTGAAATTACTCTCTCTCGAATTTCGCTGCTTCGGCGATATTTACGCATCGGCAATTTTGCTGACTTTAACTCCCATTTTACGCCAATTACATTATTCTAGTCAACCAAATTCTTAGCTATTTCTCTAGTATTACTTCTATTTTATCGATTGAGTACAAGAAATCACCCAGTCAGCTGTTTCAACTACCCAATAAAGTGATTGGAAATTGGTAATTTGGTCAATTTAACACAAAGTTTAAAATACAGTGGTACCTCGGGATATGAATTTATTTCGTTCCAGAAGGCTGGCCAAGTGTTGATACCAAATGAATTTGTTCCCATAAGGAGTAATATAAATTAGATTAATCCGTTTCAGACCCCCAAAAAATACACATACAAAAGCACTTACATAAATACACTTACATAATTGTTCAAATTTTGAGCTGTTTGTATCTCGATGTACCACTGGATTCCAATTTCAAAATAAGGTCCAGAATAAACAATACAGGCATTCCTGGTACGAAACTAACATTTCCTCTGCTCATTAGTCATGTTTTCAAGCTTTACAAATTAATTCCATTTTTATTTTTTATGCACATTATGAATTTTTATCCGCACCAATAAATAGAAGATTTATTGTTATGCAATATTGTAATAACTGTGTGAATAATATCAGCACATTTGTGAACGTATATTAGACCCACCAGCTGACTTGTATTAGACACTAAGTTGAGCTCAATTTCAAGCCATTTTCAGTGATATATCTTTCATTCTATCAAATGAGACCCAGAATTCACTAATAGAACTGTAAAAAACATACAAAAAACACCGCAAAGTCACTGTTTTAATCCAAAATTACAGTCGCAGTTGTTTTTCTCTCATTATGCACTGTGTGCTGCAGGATTTGTTTTATGTGGTGCACACTAACCACATAGATGTATTCTCTTACATCTAGGCCCAAATTTACCATTCACAGCTTACCTGAGTGAGCTGAGCTCATGGCATAGAACTACGGCTTGGACCCTGGCTTCAAAGCTGTAGAACTACAGGACAGACCTTCAAAGGGTTAATATATGTTAGTGTAAACTTATCTGACATTTGTATCCATTTATAAGTGGAAATAAATGGCATTCTGCTGTAGTGGTAGCTTGGAACTTAACCTGCCTTATAAGTGGGGTCCTACTGTACATGTTACCCAAGAAAGTTATTAGGTTTTTGCAGAAATATGAAGGAGGATTGGCGATGCTACAATTCATAGAGTAAGTTGAATTATGATGTATGTGCACTTCTGGCAAGACAGCTGTTGGATGAATGATAGTAAATGTGTGTCTTTTTTGGGGGGTTACCCTATTTGGTGAGAGGTGGCCAATATAGTTAATGAAAATAATAATTAGTTAAGGGCATACACTGTTGTGGTAGTATGTGTTTTCTGAAAACAGAGTCGCCATAGCAATCATCTTTTGTCGACTGATTTTTCCTGAAACTTGTGTCAGTCGTAAAATACATGAAACTTAATGCTAAAATCATATGGCAACACCTTGTTTATAGTTGTTAGGTAAGACACATATGCAACAGTTAGGTATCTTTATTATGAAACGTTTCGCCTACACAGTAGGCTTCTTCAGTCAAGTACAGAAAAGTTGATAGAAGCAGAAGATACTTGAAGACGATGTAATCAGTCCATCACCCTTAAAGTTTTGAGGTGGTCAGTCCCTCAGTCTGGAGAAGAGCATTGTTCCATAGTATGAAACAATATGGAAAAGAAGTGACAGGATGGAGCTTTTTATAGCGCCAAGAGGTGAGACGTAGGCCACTAGGAGAGGTAAGAACTCAGATGTTGAGAGGTCAGGTCCCTCTCAAATCCAGCCCCTCTCACTAGTGGAAGTTGTTGAAGTTGATTGCAGGTCTGTACCAAGATACCCTTGTGTTGCAGTGTCTGACAGATTGAACATTAAAATGGTATAAAATACCGACAGGTTGTTAGGTAAGACACATATGCAACAGTTAGGTATCTTTATTATGAAACGTTTCGCCTACACAGTAGGCTTCTTCAGTCAAGTACAGAAAAGTTGATAGAAGCAGAAGATACTGCAACACAAGGGTATCTTGGTACAGACCTGCAATCAACTTCGACAACTTCCACTAGTGAGAGGGGCTGGATTTGAGAGGGACCTGACCTGTCAACATCTGAGTTCTTACCTCTCCTAGTGGCCTACGTCTCACCTCTTGGCGCTATAAAAAGCTCCATCCTGTCACTTCTTCTCCATATTGTTTCATACTATGGAACAATGCTCTTCTCCAGACTGAGGGACTGACCACCTCAAAACTTTAAGGGTGATGGACTGATTACATCGTCTTCAAGTATCTTCTGCTTCTATCAACTTTTCTGTACTTGACTGAAGAAGCCTACTGTGTAGGCAAAACGTTTCATAATAAAGATACCTAACTGTTGCATATGTGTCTTACCTAACAACCTGTCGGTATTTTATACCATTTTAATGTTCACCTTGTTTATAGCATGCAATGGATTATAATAAATGGCATATACCCCACTCTTGTTTAAAGATAATCAACAAAGAATATTGATCAAAAAAAGATGACAAATTAAGGATTTGTACTGATTTCATTCATAGTAATACTTAACACACTTTTTTTTTTTTGTGAGAATGTTATTTATAATGCACGGAAATATTGGAGAATGACAGTGACAGTACTGTGGCTGGAACGAGTTGTAAAAAACCCCACACTTTGCAGAGAAAACATCAAATGAGCCAGAAAATTAGGAGAAAATCAATACATGTGTTAGGTGAAGAGATGAGAAAGTTACAAAACAGGTCAGGTGAAGAGGTGAGGAGGAAGTTACAAGACAGGTCAGTGAGGAGGAAGTTACAAGACAGGTCAGTGAGGAGGAAGTTACAAGACAGGTCAGGTGAGGAGGAAGTTACAAGACAGGTCAGGTGAGGAGGAGGTTACAAGACAGGTCAGTAAACTTGTTACAGTGGTACCACAAGTTTCGAACTTTCTTCGTTCCAGAAGACTGTTTGAGTGCCGTTACTGAACGAATTTGTTCCCATAAGGAATAATGTAAATTAGATTAGTCTGTTTCAGACCCCAAAAATACACTTAAAAAGTACCTACAATAATACTCTTACATAATTGGTCGAGTTGGGAGCTGTTCGAAACTCGGGGTACCACTGTACTGGTATTCTCCTGACCTGTTTTCAGGTGTTTTTGTTACCTGTTCTGTCTGACATTTTCTTGACCACTTCACCTGACTGGTCTTCTGGCTTTCTTTCCAAGTTTCTTACTCAGGTGTGACTTAGTAATGTTGGAGGAGGATCAGGTGACTTAGTAATGTTGGAGGAGGATCAAGTGACTTAGTAATGCTGGAGGAGGATCAAGTGACTTAGTAATGTTGGAGAAAGATCAAGTGACTTAGTAATGTTGGAGGAGGATCAAGTGACTTGGTAATGTTGGAGGAGGATCAAGTGACTTAGTAATGTTGGAGGAGAATCAGGTGACTTAGTAATGTTGGAGGAGGATCAAGTGACTTAGTAATGTTGGAGGAGGATCAAGTGACAGTAATGTTGGAGGAGGATCAAGTGATTTAGTAGTGTTGGAGGAGAATCAGGTGACTTAGTAATGTTGGAGGAGGATCAAGTGACTTAGTAATGTTGGAGGAGGATCAAGTGATTTAGTAGTGTTGGAGGAGAATCAGGTGACTTAGTAATGTTGGAGGAGAATCAGGTGACTTAGTAATGTTGGAGGAGGATCAGGTGACTTAGTAATGTTGGAGGAGGATCAAATGTTCTCCACTATTTCCTTTCCAATGTGTAGGTTATTTGTAAATGTTCACAAATCAGTGTTTTATTGCTTTTGTTTTGTAATATTCTTTTGTAGCATTGAATGCTGTGTTTTAGATATTTTTTCTTCCTCCACAGACTGAGCATAGTACATCATCCTTTTATGACTTTCAATTGAGCACTGAACTCAGCAATTGAGCACTCGGCTCAGCAGCTCAGATATATATCCTAATACACTTCAGACAATCACATGCTAGATACTACTAGAAAATCAATTTACAATTGTCATTATAATTAAGTGTGAGAGAAAAATAATATGTTGAGTGTATAGATATTTTGAATCTTCAGTTATATGCTGTGTTGATGACTGCAAAATTGCTTCAAGATTAATATGCTTAGAAAAGCAACTTATCATTTTTTCTTTAGCATAGAATTTGTTCCAGAATGTGGACTTCATGGGGTTTTTTTTTGTATTCAGTATGATTTTTTGTTCTAACACTGAATGTCTCGCACCGAGGTGGGCCGAGTAAAAAAAAAAAAAAAAAAAAAAAAAAAAAAGCACCATTCATTGTCAGTCATTCAATCACTGTTTTGCCAGAAGTGTGCTTCCATCACAGATCAGACGAATCTCCAAACTTCATTCCCACAGCTCCTTAAAGAGTGCAGACACTGTACTTGCCATCTCCAGGACACAAGTCCAGCTAACCAGTTTACCTGAATCCATTCATAAATGTTACCTTGCTCACTCTCTAACAGTATGTCAGGTCACAAAAAAACACTTTCCTATACTCCGATCTAATATACTTGCCCAAGTCTGTTGGGTATTCAAGCCCTCCTCTACCCTCTTCCTTCAATCTTTCCTGGGATGACCTTACCTCTGTATCCTAAATTTATATACTCTTTTAATCATCCTATTTTGCTCCATCCTCTCTGACTGCCCAAACCACCTCAGTAACTCCTAAGTCTTCTGAATTAGACTTTCAGTAATCCCACACCTAATATCTATGCCTTGAATACTTTGCATAATATTTACACCACACATCATCTTCAATCTCAACATCTCCAGTGCCTCCAGCCTTCTCCTATCTGCAACATTTAAAACCCATGATTTACACCTGTGTAACAGTATTGGTGCTACTATACTCTGGTACAGTTCTTTTTTTTGCCTCCATGGACAATGATGCCTCATTTCACCACCAACCTTTTTTCCCCTCTTCTGTTCTATTAGTACCTTATTTTTCATAGAACTTTCCTTTGACAAGTCTGCTTCCAAGTATCAGAACTCATTTACTTTTTTCATACCCTTTCTCTCCACTGTTATACCCAGCCTTTCATTGTCTAATTTTTTATTTTGATCACCTTACTCTCGCATTTTAATTTCCTTTTACATACCCACCCAAATTCCTACACCAACTATTGTAACTTCTCTTCAGACTCTCCTACAAGAACTGTGTTATCAATAAACAGCAACTGTGAGAACTTCCACCTTGTATCTAAATCATTATTTTTAATCCTTCACTTCTTCCCAACATCTTATAGCACTGGCTTCTTTTCCAGCCTCATCTATAAATATGTTAAACAACCATGGTGACATCACACATCCCTGTCTAAGGCCTACTTTTACACAAATAACCCACACGTAGGAGAAAGAAGCTAATGATGTTTTGGTCTGGCTTGGACCATTGACAAGTCCCACTAACCTACTTTTAATGGAAAAATAATCCCTCTCTAATACATACCCTACCCTGAGCCTTGCTATCTGCAGAAAAAGCTCTTGACTACTCTCAGTAGGCTACTATCTATTCAGTACATTTGCAGCATTTGTCACATTGCATTCTTTTCCACCCAATCATGTCTTTTCTAAATCCAGGAATGAAACAAAGTTTCTTACCTTTATCAAAGCACAGTACTGTTCACCCACATGCTTCTGTATAAACACTTAGTCTGTACATCCCCTACTCTTCATAAATCCTCCTGGTTCTCTCTTATTATCTTCATCTCTTTCATTAATAATTCTGCTATATACCTGGTATGCAGAACAGGCTTTTATCCGGATAATTCCTGCACCCTCTCTTGCCCATTTTTCCTTTATACAAAGGAAATATGTATGCTTCCTGCAAAGCTTTAGTTACCTTTTCATTTTTCATGCATATGATGAACAAATACACCAATAATTCCAAAATTATACTCCCACCTGCTTTTAAGATTTCTGTCTTAATCTCATCTATCTGAGTTGCTTTACTTCCTTTCATTCTACTCCTTACCTCTCGTACTTTTCCCCACATTTCATCTTGTTCTTCCTTACTCTTACAAGGTTTTATACCTCCCTGCCCAATGAATGAAATGACTGCCTCCCTTTCATAATCATCATCATTTAGCAATTCCTCCTCCATCTTCCCGACTAAGATCTCCCTCCTTTTGTTTTTAACTCTTGAATCCATTTTTTCCTAGACTTTCTTAACCCCCTTAATCTCCCTCCAAAACACACACTTATTCTCTGCTAAACCTGTTGATAAAGTCTTGCCCACTCTCTGACTGGCTATCCTTTTGCATGTGTTCACCACTCTTTTTAACTCCTCTCTCACTTGTCATATACTTTACCCTCCGTATATCACATCTTTGTAAAAACCTCTCGTATGCCAACCTTTTACTTACTAGCCTCTTTATTGTTCCTCTTTTCCCACACTTTCACCCTCCTGTACCCATCATGTTGTGCACTCTAACACTTCATTATTAAATTTACCCCATACTTTTTTGACTGCCTCCCATCCTCTCTCACCACAAGTGAATATTTTAAAAACTTCAAAGACATATAAATTCATCTTTCAGCTATATTTGTGTGTTTTAGGGCCAGAAGTGGGCAGACAAAATACCAAATAACTACTATATTATTTTTTGTCATAACACACTTATTTCCTCCAGTTATACATACATGTCCCTTTGAGGAAGGTGCCTTAATGATGCTCGTGTGAAGGGCTCTTGATCCAAGGACTCAGCTCTAACCTTTATTTCCTTGGATCAGACCTGATTACCTCCCCTTTCTCAACTTCTGTTTGACCCCTAAAGGTTTAGCACTTTCTCATGAATATAATAATAATACTAATCTACACTACATTTGTTATATAGTGGTGTGTCAGGTCAGTCAACTTATTAGAGCATTTAAACCACTGCTGCATATTCTTTGTTGTATATTCTCCTGTACATTATTCCTCTTCAGCTTTCTGCAAGGCAGTAGATGGCTTGCAGCCTACTTATTGAACAATTTACAAATTCACTAAAATAAAATTTTCATGGGATTGCTCGTGTCTTTTCTTTCTGTTTCATAAACATGCAAGATAACAGGTATATCTTGCTACTTACACTTATGCACATGCACGTACAAGTATATGTATACACACCCATCTGAGTTTTCTTTGATTTTCTTAATAGTTCTAGTTCTTATTTCCTTTCATCTCCATGGGGAGGTAGAAAAGAATCGTTCCTCTGTGAGCCATACATGTTGTAAGAGGTGACTAAAATACTGGGGGGAAGAGGCTAGTAACCCCTTCTGTATAAATTACTAAATGTTAATGAAGAAAAACTTTGGTTTCTTCTTTTTTGGGTCACCCTGCCTTGGTGGGAGACTGCCAATGTGTTAAAAAAATATATATCAGTATGCTAATATAAAGAGGCTTGACATTTTGCTTGACGTACTTAACAGGATTGACAGTCTTCTTACACATTCTGTAGCTATTACTGTACTAGTTGTTAGTGTTATCATTGACTTCACTAGTCATTTGTGTTATCTTTGACTTCACTAGATGTTAGTGTTACTATTAATTAGGGGTCATCATTGGGTGAGTGCTTGCTTTATTTGCTGCTGCTGCTGCTTGTTAGTAACTTGGTGCTGGTTTAAAAAATAAATATAAAGTAATATAGACAGTAGTTTATTCCTCTTTTTAGTAAGAAAGGTAAACATATTAAAATTAAATCTCAATAGAGAACATTTTTATTTGAAATTATTGATTTGCAAATACAATAAACGGAGTCAAAGAATAAAATTTCAGATACCATTCTTGAAAAAATTTAATATCTATTTGTATATTATATCTTGCTTATTTGGTTCTATAATTAATAAGTTAGAAATTATGAATACTTTAGATAACCCATTAATTATATAATTGAAGTTCTCTAATTGGATTTTCTTAATGGTAATATTACAACAATAATTATTATAAATACAAGGCACACAAATACCCTGTATTGTAAATGTATTGTCTTCATGTGATGGCTGTTTCCTCTTCAAACTAGTGTTGCCAGTTTTAATATTTTTAAGGAATAATGACAGCATAAATATGCTTAATACAATATTTTAAAAAATTTGTGTTTTAAATAATTATATTTGTGCATATATTGTATTAAATTATATAACAAAATTATTAGTAACTGTATATTTTGTGATAGCATTAATGGTTACACATGTCATAGTATGGCTTCATCTCCCAAGGTAAGGCTATTTTAATGCTGGCCAAACTAAAACATGTTTTGGTGGCAAGAGAAGTACTGTCGTGCTTGTAGTACTGTAGTGCTGGTGGTACTGTAGTGCTGGTGGTACTGTAGTGCTGGTGGTACTGTAGTGCTGGTGGTACTGTAGTCTGGTAGCTTGTGCGCATGACTTTTCCAGAAGATTTTAGTACTTCATAATTTATTTTTTTTGGCAAACTTTTCAGTTCTTGGAGTTGGAATGAACTGACTTTTTTAATTTCTAGACTTGTATTGATGTCCTGTTTTTTTATATTTGGTACCTTTAATGAAGGAAAATATGTATAACCAAACTGAAAGTGATTTTCAAAGTACTGGAGGCAGTGGAGATGTCGTGCATGAGGGCGATGTGTGATGTGAATATTATGCAGAGAATACAGGACAAAAAGACTGGAAGATGTTGTAGAGTTCCCAAAGTATAATTCAGATGGCTAAGAAGGGATTTTGGAAGTGGTTTGGGTACTTAAAGAGGATGGAGCAGAATAGGATGACTAATAGGGGTGGAAGGAAGCAGGGAAGAGTTGGAGGGAAGGGCAAAAGTGGTTTTGAGTGTTATGGCCTTGAACATCCATCAGACTTGTCTGAGGGCATTTGGCCAGTGAATGGAGACAAGTGGTTTGTTTGACTTGACGTGCTGTCAGTGTGTGAGCAAGGTAACATTTATGAAGGGATTTAGGAAAAAAGGTTAGCCAGACTTAGTCCTGGAGGTGGGAAGTACAGTGCCTGCACTCAGCAGGAGGGGTGAACATGTTGCAGTTGAATGGTAATCTGAATTGTGATATCAACTCATTTCTAACAAGACAGTAATTGAATGAGTGATGGTAGATGTGTTTCCTTCTTTGGGCCACCATTTTTTTTTTGGGTGGGAGATGACTGTTGAGGTAAAAAATATATAAATATATAATTGTGTATTTAACAGTATATAAAATACTTACACATTTTAAAAATGATAAGCATGTTGTACAGTGATCAGACTTTAATATTAATAACTGAATATTTCCTAGTTATTCAAAAATGTTGCCTTTTCTTAATATCTTATACTGCCTTTCTGTAACTTTTAAGCTCAAGTTAGCTATGAGTCAGGTGAAATTTTTTAATTAAAACAAATTTATTAAATAACTTAAAAAGGCACAAAATTGTGTGTATACATAGACATTAAGATGTTAATTTTGTGTTGAGAAATTAGATTGTCATATATAATTTAATTACTGTATTAAGAAAGATTATAATAACTGTATATTGCATTTTTTTCTGATTTTGTTACTGTACAAAAAAAAAAAAAACTATACTTGTAAAGCCTCCATCTTTTATGTATTAATTTTATACTTGCTACACAGGAATACACACCTGACCTTCACCGCATTAGTAAGAAAGCGCCTAAAGGAGCTGTAAGTGGTGGAGGAGATGTTACACTAACCTCTGTTAAAGGACCTTCCAACCACACCTCAGCCACCTCAAAATCTGAGAACAATAGACATTCAGCTATCAGGTATGCCTTTTGTGCTTCATAAATGATCTATTGTATCAACTGCACACAGAAAGGTACTGTCTCCAGGGGCATATAGCTATATTCATTAAGAATCTTTGTGAAGAGTTGCAATGATGTGTTTTTGTTGTAGTGACAGGTGATAGTTTAACTTGCACAATATTGAATCTCAACAAATGGCATTTATTTAACATTAATTCAAAACAAATGTTAAGTGTGTACAATGGACTAGCCATAGTACTTTAGAGTGCTTCCATGTAGCTAATGGCATATTCATGCTTAACTAAAATTTAAATTGGATACAGTCATTTGCCTGATATAAAAGGTTGAATATAACTGCATGTTCTTGGTATGTCCCCTTCTCTTCCTCCTTCTTCCCTGAAGGTATGTTCTGCTCAAATGTATTATTTAACCCTTAAACTGTCCAAATGTAGATCTACGTCCATGTGCGGGGGGGCTCCGAACGTAGATCTACATTTTTTTTTTACATGCTTTCAAATGGGGAAATCAAGGTCAGAGCGCTACGCACATGAACATAGATCTACGTTTGGACAGTTCAAGGGTTAAAGAGCCTGCAGTTGCAAAATGGGTAAAAATGACACTGACGTATGTTTGTTCCATTACTGTACTTAATGGTACTTGCTCAGCCTAGGGATTATGTATGCCCTTAATTTGTTTTTTGTAGTAATGGGTGAATGGGTATTACTACAAACCATATATAGTATGTTAATTGTTAGACACATTACATAGAAAACAAAGTTTAAGCTGAACTTAATACTATGTCAGTCAGAATTAACAAAATAAATGTTATGACCCCAGTCAGTAAGCTGAAAAAAAAGAGCAAGAATTACACTATTGTTTATATATTTTGTTAATAGAGAAATGGGGTGATAAGCATCTGCTTATAATGTCCACTACTAGTGTTTAGATTATTCTCCAAAAATTGTCTAACAGCCAAATTTTCTTACATTAATTAAAGATAATATTTTCTATAATGCGAGATTACCTTGGTAGAATAGTTATTCAATGAAGGAAAAAATATTAAGAAAAATTAATGGTTATACAGGTCCACATTCCTTTATCCGAAACCCTTGGGGCCAGTATTGTTTCGAATTTCAGAATTTTTTGAAGTTCAGAATGATTCTCAACTCCGCCACATGATGGCATGACCCAGCGCTGAGATGACTGACACTCCACGAAAAACCTTCAGTTTTCAGAACTTTTCCAATTTCAGAATTTCGGATATAAAGGGTTGTGGACCTGAAGTATGCGCAAAATTACATCAGAGCTAAAGCACTTAAAAATTAGTTTGTATAGAGAATCCCCCTTAGGTGCCTTGATGCTGGTGATAGGCTCTTGATCCAAAGAATTGGAAGTACCCTCCTTGCCTTTGGATTGAATCTGATTGCCTCCCATTCCTCTGGTGCTATACAATCCTTACAGGTTTAATGCTCCCTTATGTATGGAATAATAAAAATAATAATGGTGCATATTAGTGCAATTACACTTGACATGAATGAAAAAGTAATGTAATAGATAAGATTAAAAAGGCTTATCAACTGCAATTTGTTGTTGATCTATTATAACCAAAGATGATAAACTTGTATTACTCAGACGTTCTCTCATAAAAACTACATTAAACCCTCTCTGTGATGAAATAATAGGGGGAAGCATCTGAGCTTCTGTCACATCAGAATAATGTTAAAAATAGCAAAACCAAGAGTAAAGTACTCTGTATATCTGATAGAGTACTGCACACACAATTTACAGATATATTAGAATAGACATTGAAAATAAAGGATGTTGAAGTACAATTTACCCAGTGTCTTTTGCCCATAATTTTAAAAGCCTGTTGCATTGAGATCCATTATATCGATGGTTTACTGTATACCTTTCTTATTAGGCCAATTTGTTTTTTATTATTTTCAGAAGAAAAAGAACAGATCAAGGTTAATTAAATTACAATTGTGTATTGCATATAAGTAAAAATTTATTAGGGAGAAATGTACTCGCATCATTCCTGTTATAAATAATAATCTCACATTTTTTGTGTAAGGCACAGAAATCCCCAATGAACCTGAAGACTTCTTTATTGTATAGAATTTTCTGATGACCCTAAAGCCTTGTATATAATTCTCTGGTGACCATAAATGCCTTGTCTCTTGTATACAATTCTCTGATGATTCATAAAGCCATGTCTGTTGTATACAACTCTTTGATGATTCTAAAGTTTTGTTTATTGTATAGCATTCTGCAAGAAGCCTAAAGTGTTTGGTATTTTACGGTTATCCCCTTCCCCTATGGCAGAAGTACTTCTTAGACACTGTAAATAATAGCTTCTAGATGTTATTCATCTAGCAGTAGTATGTATTGCAGTAATTAAGGGATAAATTTCTGTCGCTTTTGGTTGAACATGGGCTACAAGTTACTGCTTATCTTGAACTGGAATTGTAATCATGGTACAGTACACAACATAATCAGTCATCATTGAGCTCTTAATTCGGCAGTTATGTAGTGACATTGAAATTAATGTAATAATCATTATGATAGAATATTTTATTTTGTAATATTGTACCATATTCCATGTTTGCAAATAAATATTAAAAGCCCTTGTTCACACCTGATGGGAGCTGGTCACTTGTATTGTTTAAGCTACATATTCTTTATGCCTTGTCCCTTGATAATAAGCCACCCTCTCTCCCCCACACCCCAGCGATCCACAGGAGTCTCAGGATGCTTCTAATCCTTTCGATGAGGAGGAGGACCCACATAGTCAAAAGTGAGGGAATACAATCTGCCTTAGTTGGGAGTGATGGTACATGGATTCATTTTTAATTTTCAAGTACACCTATGCTTGTTTTAAATTTTGAAATAAAATATTCATTGTAGTGTCCTTTAAGGAAAAATGATTGAAGTTTTATGGCATTTTAAGATAATTATTACCAAGTATTATTACATAAGATGACCAAGTGCCATCATTCTAGCTCAGACACAAACCATACTTAATGCATTCTGTATTTATACTATGTACAGTACTTAATTATTGGTGTCATTATATATAGGTTAACTATGTGCATGGGAAAACCTCTCACACATTGCAGAGACTATGTAGATGAAAGTAAATACATTGTCATATTTATTCAAGATTTAGTATTTGCATTTATGCATGTGTAGCTAATAAACAATATTGATTGTCTTAATTGTGTAGATTGTGTTATTAATCTGTGTTATCTTAAAGTAGCTTGTCTAATTAATTTAGATTATCTTGCTGTAGATTGTCTTATAAGGAATGCATCTGGCAACAAATTTTTTGTTGAATATTTAAAGTCAAGAGAATGAGCTCATTGTGTCTCATTTGTTAGTTATGGGTTCCTACATGTCAGACCAATAAAACCAGGTTCACTAATTGTGAAGAACTTGGAAAACTTTCCTTTTTTGTCCCAGGTACTACAGTAGGTCATCAATTATCCAGTGATTGATAACTTTGGGAGATTATTGTAATTTAAGATGCATTCCTTGAAAGGTATTGATAAAGTACTCCTTACTTGTTACTGTTATGTATGCTTTGTGCTTTTGTCTTCTATATTATTACCTGAGGTAGCTTATTTTCAGCAAGAAAATTTAGTTGATTCTTGTTTTATGCAGTACGGCCTCTTTGAGCTAAGTTACTTTTTTTTTTTTTTTAACAAGTCGGCCGTCTCCCACTGAGGCAGGGTGACCCAAAAAGAAAGAAAATCCCCAAAAAGAAAATACTTTGATCATCATTAAACTCTTTCACCTCACTCATACATAATCACTGTTTTTGCAGAGGTGATCAGAACACAACAGCTTAGAAGCATATACATATAAAGATACACAACACATCCCTCTAAACTGCCAATATCCCGAACCCCTCCTTTAGAGTGCAGGCACTGTACTTCCCATTTCCAGGACTCAAGTCCGGCTATATAAAAATAACCGGTTTCCCTGAGTCCCTTCACTAAATATTACCCTGCTCACACTCCAACAGATCGTCAGGTCCCAAATACCATTCGTCTCCATTCACTCCTATTGAACACGCTCAGGCACGCCTGCTGAAAGTCCAAGCCCCTCGCCCACAAAACCTCCTTTACCCCTTCCTTCCAACCTTTTCGAGGATGACCCCTACCCTGCCTTCCTTCCCCTACAGATTTAAATGCTCTCCATGTCATTCTACTTTGATCCATTCTCTCTAAATGACCAAACCACTTCAACAACCCCTCTTCAGCCCTCTGACTAATACTTTTATTAACTCCACACCTTCTCCTAATTTCCACACTCCAAATTTTCTGCATAATATTTACACCACACATTGCCCTTAGACAGGACATCTCCACTGCCTCCTTGCTGCTGCATTCACAACCCAAGCTTCATACCCATATAAGAGTGTTGGTACTACTATACTTTCATACATTCCCTTCTTTGCCTCCATAGATAATGTTATTTGTCTCCACATATACCTCAATGCACCATTCACCTTTTTTCCCTCATCAGTTCTATGATTAACCTCATCCTTCATAAATCCATACGTCGACATATCAACTCCCAAGTATCTGAAAACATTCACTTCTTCCATACTCCTCCTCCCCAATTTGATATCCAATTTTTCTTCATCTAAATCATTTGTTACCCTCATCACCTTACTCTTTTCTATGTTCACTTTCAACTTTCTACCTTTACACACATTCTCAAACTCGTCCACTAAACTTTGCAATTTTTCTTTAGAATCTCCCATAAGCACAGTATCATCAGCAAAAAGCAACTATGTCAATTCCTATTTTCTATTTGATTCCTCATAATTTAATTCCACTCCTCTCCCGAACACCCTAGCATTTACTTTCTTTACAACCCCATCTATAAATATATTAAACAGCCATGGTGACATTACACATCCCTGTCTAAGACCTACTTTTACCAGGAAGTAGTCTCCCTCTCTTCTACACACCCTAACCTGAGCCTCACTATCCTCATAAAAACTCTTTACAGCATTTAGTAACTTACCACATATTCCATATACTTGCAACATCTGCCACATTGCTCCCCTATCCACTCTATCATATGCCTTTTCTAAATCCATAAATGCAATAAAAACTTTCCTACCTTTATATAAATACTGTTCACATATATGCTTCAATGTAAACACTTTATCTACACATCCCCTACCTACTCCAAAACCTCCTTGCTCATCCGCAATCCTACATTCTGTCTTACCTCTAATTCTTTCAATTATAACCCTATTGTACACTTTTCCTGGTATACTCGGTAAACTTCTTTCAACACACCGGCTGCATCCCACCAAGGCGGGGTGGCCCAAAAGGAAAAACAAAAGTTTCTCCTTTTACATTTAGTAATATATACAGGAGAAGAGGTTACTAGCCCCTTGCTCCCGGCATCTTAGTCGCCTCTTACAACACGCATGGCTTACGGAGGAAGAATTCTATTCCACTTCCCCATGGAGATAGGAAATAAACAAGAATAAGAACTAGAAAGAAAATAGAAGAAAACCCAGAGGGGTGTGTATATATATGCTTGTACATGTATGTGTAGTGTGACCTAAGTGCAAGTACAAGTAGCAAGACGTACCTGAAATCTTGCATGTTCATGAGACAGAAAAAAGGACACCAGCAATCCTACCATCATGTAAAACAATTACAGGCTTTTGTTTTACACTCACTTGGCAGGACGGTAGTACCACCCTGGGCGGTTGCTGTCTACCAACCTACTACCACTCGGTAAACTTATTCCTCTATAATTTTTACAATCTCTTTTGTCCCCCTTCCCTTTATATAAAGGGACTATACATGCTCTCTGCCAATCTCTAGGTACCTTCCCCTCTTTCATACATATATTAAACAAAAATACCAACCACTCCAACACTATATCCTCCCTGCTTTTAACATTTCTGTCATGATCCCATCAGTTCCAGCTGCTTTACCCCCTTTCATTCTACGTAATGCCTCACGCACCTTCCCCACACTCACATCATGTTCTTCTTCACTCCTAAAAGATGGTATACCTCCCTGTCCAGTGCATGAAATTACCGCCTCCCTTTCTTCGTCGACATTTAAAAGTTCCTCAAAATATTCTCGCCATCTACCCAAAACCTCCCTTTCCCCATCTACTAACTTCCCTACTCTGTTTTTAACTGACAAATCAATTTGTTCCCTAGGCTTTCTTAACTTGTTTAACTCCAAAAATTTTTCTTATTTTCATTAAAATTCCTTGACAGTGCCTCTCCCACTCTATCATCTGCTCTCCTTTTGCACTCTCTCACCACTCTCTTTACCTTTCTTTTACTCTCCATATACACGTAATGAAAGTAGTTTGTTAGATTATGTATTGGTGGATAAAAGGTTGATGGGTAGGCTCCAGGATGTACATGTTTATAGAGGGGCAACTGATATATCGGATCATTATTTAGTTGTAGCTACAGTTAGAGTAGAGGTAGATGGGAAAAGAGGAAGGTGGCAACAACAAGTAAGAGGGAGGTGAAAGTGTATAAACTAAGGGAGGAGGAAGTTCGGATATAAGCGACTATTGGCAGAAAGGTGCGCTAGTGCAAAGATGAGTAGTGGGGGGGTTGAAGAGGGTTGGCATAGTTTTAAAAATGCAGTATTAGAATGTGGGGCAGAAGTTTGTGGTTATAGGAGGGTGGGGGCAGGAGGAAAGAGGAGTGATTGGTGGAATGATGAAGTAAAGGGTGTGATAAAAGAGAAAAAGGTAGCTTACAAGAGGTTTTTACAAAGCAGAAGTGTTATAAGAAGAGCAGAGTATATGGAGAGTAAAAGAAAGGTGAAGAGAGTGGTGAGAGAGTGCAAAAGGAGAGCAGATGAAAGAGTGGGAGAGGCACTGTCAAGAAATTTTAATGAAAATAAGAAAAAATTTTGGAGTGAGTTAAACAAGTTAAGAAAGCCTAGGGAAAGTATGGATTTGTCAGTTAAAAACAGAGTAGGGGAGTTAGTAGATGGGGAGAGGGAGGTATTAGGTAGATGGAGAGAATATTTTGAGGAACTTTTAAATGTTAAGGAAGAAAGGGAGGCGGTAATTTCATGCACTGGCCAGGGAGGTATACCATCTTTTAGGAGTGAAGAAGAGCAGAATGTAAGTGTGGTGGAGGTACGTGAGGCATTACGTAGAATGAAAGGGGGTAAAGCAGCTGGAACTGATGGGATCATGACAGAAATGTTAAAAGCAGGGGAGGATATAGTGTTGGAGTGGTTGGTACTTTTGTTTAATAAATGTATGAAAGAGGGGAAGGTACCTAGGGATTGGCAGAGAGCATGTATAGTCCCTTTATATAAAGGGAAAGGGGGACAAAAGAGATTGTAAAAATTATAGAGGAATAAGTTTACTGAGTATACCAGGAAAAGTATACGGTAGGGTTATAATTGAAAGAATTAGAGGTAAGACAGAATGTAGGATTGCGGATGAGCAGGGAGGCTTCAGAGTGGGTAGGGGATGTGTAGTTTTTATTGCATTTATGGATTTAGAAAAGGCATATGATAGAGTGGATAGAGGAGCAATGTGGCAGATGTTGCAAGTATATGGAATAGGTGGTAAGTTACTAAATGCTGTAAAGAGCTTTTATGAGGATAGTGAGGCTCAGGTTAGGGTGTGTAGAAGAGAGGGAGAATACTTCCCGGTAAAAGTAGGTCTTAGACAGGGATGTGTAATGTCACCATGGTTGTTTAATATATTTATAGATGGGGTTGTAAAAGAAGTAAATGCTAGGGTGTTTGGGAGAGGGGTGGGATTAAATTATGGGGAATCAAATTCAAAATGGGAATTGACACAGTTACTTTTTGCTGATGATACTGTGCTTATGGGAGATTCTAAAGAAAAATTGCGAAGGGTAATGGATGAGTTTGAGAATGTGTGTAAAGGTAGAAAGTTGAAAGTGAACATAGAAAAGAGCAAGGTGATGAGGGTATCAAATGATTTAGATAAAGAAAAATTGGATATCAAATTGGGGAGGAGTAGTATGGAAGAAATGAATGTTTTCAGATACTTGGGAGTTGACATGTCGGCGGATGGATTTATGAAGGATGAGGTTAATCATAGAATTGATGAGGGGAAAAAGGTGAGTGGTGCGTTGAGGTATATGTGGAGTCAAAAAAACGTTATCTATGGAGGCAAAGAAGGGAATGTATGAAAGTATAGAAGTACCAACACTCTTATATGGATGTGAAGCTTGGGTGGTAAATGCAGCAGCGAGGAGACGGTTGGAGGCAGTGGAGATGTCCTGTCTAAGGGCAATGTGTGGTGTAAATATTATGCAGAAAATTCGGAGTGTGGAAATTAGGAGAAGGTGTGGAGTTAGTAAAAGCATTAGTCAGAGGGCAGAAGAGGGGTTGTTGAGGTGGTTTGGTCATTTAGAGAGAATGGATCAAAGTAGAATGACATGGAAAGTATATAAATCTATAGGGGAAGGAAGGAGGGGTAGGGGTCGTCCTCGAAAGGGTTGGAAAGAGGGGGTAAAGGAGGTTTTGTGGGCTAGGGGCTTGGATTTCCAGCAAGCGTGCATGAGCGTGTTAGATAGGAGTGAATGGAGGCGAATGATACTTGGGACCTGACGATCTGTTGGAGTGTGAGCAGGGTAATATTTATTGAAGGGATTCAGGGAAACCGGTTATTTTCATATAGTTGGACTTGAGTCCTGGAAATGGGAAGTACAATGCCTGCACTTTAAAGGAGGGGTTTGGGATATTGGCAGTTTGGAGGGATATGTTGTGTATCTTTATACGTATATGCTTCTAAACTGTTGTATTCTGAGCACCTCTGCAAAAGCAGTGATAATGTGTGAGTGGTGAAAGTGTTGAATGATGATGAAAGTATTTTCTTTTTGGGGATTTTCTTTCTTTTTTGGGTCACCCTGCCTCGGTGGGAGACGGCCGACTTGTTGAAAAAAAAAAAAAAAATACTCCTCTTATAACACTTCTGCTTTGTAAAAACCTCTCATAAGCTAACTTTTTCTCTTTTATCACACCCTTTACTTCATCATTCCACCAATCACTCCTCTTTCCTCCTGCACCCACCCTCCTATAACCACAAACTTCTGCCCCACATTCTAATACTGCATTTTTAAAACTATTCCAACCCTCTTCACCCCCCCCCCCCCCCCCCCACTGCTCATACTTGCACCAGTCCACCTTTCTGCCAATAGTCGCTTATATCTCACCCGAACTTTCTCCTCCCTTAATTTATACACTCTCACCTCCCTCTTACTTGTTGTTGCCATTTTCTTCTTTTCCCATCTATCTCTTACTCTAACTGTAGCTACAACTAAATAAAGATACGATATGTCAGTTGCCCCTCTATAAACGTGTACATCCTGGAGCCTACCCATCAATCTTTTATCCACCAATACATAATCTAGCAAACTACTTTCATTATGTGCTATATCAGGCCTTGTATATTTATGTATCCTCTTCTTCATAAAATATGTATTACTTATTACTAAACCTCTTTCTACACATTGCTCAATTAAAGGCTCCCCATTTTCATTTACCCCTGGCACCCCAAATTTACCTACTACCCCCTCCACAACATTTTTGCCCACTTTAGCATTGAAATCCCCAACCACCATTACTCTCACACTTGGTTCAAAACTCCCCACACATTCTCTCAACATTTCCCAAAATCTCTCTCTCCTCTACACTTCTCTCTTCTCCAGGTGCATATTATTATTTATTATCACACTGGCCGATTCCCACCAAGGCAGGGTGGCCCAAAAAAGAAAAACTTTCACCATCATTCACTCCATCACTGTCTTGCCAGAAGGGTGCTTTACTCTACAGTTTTTAAACTGCAACATTAACACCCCTCCTTCAGAGTGCAGGCACTGTACTTCCCATCTCCAGGTGCATATACACTTACTATTACCCACTTTTCACATCCAACCGTTATTTTACTCCACATAATCCTTGAATTAATACATTTATAGTATTAATTAAAATTATCCAGTTAAGTTACACTCAGTTAATCACCTGTGATATGTTAAGTAAGAATAAGTTTCATTGTCTAATGTTGCAAGTGTCAGCTTACTTGAACTGACATTTTCTTTTAGAGTTGCTTTTGCTAGTTTTTACTGTATTGTATTAAACATTGTAATTACACGGTAATGGCTTAAGAAAAACACTACACTTCTTCTGAGTGATGCTGACAGTTGATAAAGAAGATTGTGAGAGACAAAAATTAGTAGAGACTATGAATGGGTGAATGTGATGCAAGTGTGAGGACTCTGTACTGTTTCTTTAGCTATACTCATTACTGCTGTCTGAAAAATTCTAATACAGTGAATTTTTTTTTTTTTTTTTTTTTTTTATTTGTAACACCGTTGGTCTAGATCATTTTGGGTGAGAGAGGTCCTGCTGTGTAACAAAATAACTGCTTTACAAGCTTGAATAAATAAGAGCACCAGGATTCACATGCTAGTGATAAGCACCATATTACACTGAATCTTATGCTTAAGCTTTCTTCTTAAAAAAAAAAAAAAAAAAAAGCAGTATGCAATGAACCTAATTATTTATACTGTTAAATTTTTGTTTAGCTAATTTTATTTTATTACTCATTTTTGCCATTTCTGTCTACTTGTATCAAAGCAGTAAATCAGCATTTTATTTATTTAGCACTCTATATGTCTGTCTCCATTATATATATTTATAACTTCTTGTACTACTACTGATTCCCACAGCCCATTCTTAACCCTTTGACTGTCGAAAGGCCCAATCCTGAAGTGTCTCCTGGTGTCGCAAAATATTCGAAAAAAGAAAAATTATTTTTTCTTATGAAAATGTTAAGATTATTTTTCTGGCTGTTTTAGTCCAAAAAAAAAAAAAAAAAAATCCCATCAGTACTTACCCAGATATAGAGGCATGAAGTTTGCAGAAAATGAGCCGCATATGGCAACAGTGGCGACTGCCGCTCACCTGGTAAACTTTGGTTTACTTGTACTTGAAGTTTTTTTTTTTTTTTTTTTTTTCTCACTATTTTATTTTTTCACATAACTAATGTGGCCTGTGAGACCAAAGTAAGGTGCAATGTACATATATACACTCGTTGTATACAACACAATAAGCACACAAACATAATTATCAATATATTGTTTACAAAACTTGTTTACAAAAACAATACAATTTTTTTTTTTTTTTTTTTATTATTACTATTGCTCTATAATATATACCTCTTCAAGGGGGGCTCCTTGGCATGGTGAAGAGGCTCTTGGTCTGAGGAATTAGACCTATCGGTCTTCTTCCTCAGACCGAACCTAATTACCCCCCAATCTCCCCTCCCCTATCCCATCCTCCCCTTTTTCCTTTCCTCCTCCTCCTCCCCACCCCTCCCTTTTGCCCTTCCTCTTTTTGGCCTTTGGGATTTCTCCCACAGGCGCGCTAGTTCCTAGGTAGGGGAAAGGATACCGGGGTCTATCCCATTCCGTTGAGGTTCTTGGCGGTGGCGTAGTTTGCCGTGGAATCTGGATCGCCTGGGGATGTCCCGATCCCTCTCCGGTATCCCGGAGTAGCTTTGGGTGTCTTTCGGGCGACGGGTGTATCTCTGGAAGCCACCTTTCGGATTCCGGGGGTGGTGGCCGAAGGAGGTATGCTTTGTGGCGGATATCCGGCTGCCCTCTCTTTTGTCCACCGAGGTAGCTCGGCAGATGTGAGGTTGCTATCCCGGATTGTTAGTTTACTAGCATGATGGGTAGGGTATGGCACGGGTTCCATGCTGCATCTGCACTACTTGCAGTGCTGAGGTCCTCTTGGGCGCGGAGGGAGATTTCTGGCCCTTTCATTCCTCCTAGGAACTATCCCTCCCCGGTCCCCCCTTTTTTTATTCTTTTTTTTATTTTTATTTTCTTTTCTTCTCTCTTTTTTTTTTCTTAAAAACAAAAAGAAAGAAGTAACCTAACCATGGCAGCCCTAGTCCATGAACCTACTACCCCCAGGCCCCTTCTTGATACCGCACCCCGTTCTGACCCCGCCTCGTCTTTGGACCACTCTTCAGACACTCCTCATGCCTCTGTACCTATTGCCGGTGCTGTTTCCTCACCCGCTTCAGGTACTGAGGCCTCGACTGACTCCTTCGATTTATCGGACCTTCGCTCTCCTCTGACTATGCTTCCGGCCTCTCCCTCTACGGTGCGGCAATTTTCAAATCGCCGACCCGTTCCACGTCGGACCAACTCTGGTCCCACGCCTAAACGCCAACGACAATTACCTGCTGATGATACTTCTCCACCTTCTCGTTCTTCTCAGAAACGATCGACACGTCCTTCACTACCTTTCCACGCTCGGTTTCAGACTGAACAATGGACTAAATTCTTCACTTGACGACCGACTTCCTCTACTGCCTATCTTTCTGACCATAGTATTGGCAAGGCACTCCTACGCCATGTTGGTAAAGATATTTCTTTTCATGCTCTTAAGAGCGGTACGCGCATCATTACCGTACAGAATGCTACCCAGGCTCATGAGCTCTCTCGTCTTTCCCATATCGATACTGTTCCTGTCACTCTTGAAAAACATCATTCCCTCAATTCTTGTAGTGGTACCGTCATTCTGCCCCATACCATAGTTCAACAAAATTTCCAGACATGTGGCACTGACATTCTTGAACAGCTGGAACTCCAAGATCTCCCAATCCTCAAGGTAGACACTTACGTTCTTCCTGCCCGCGGGCGGAGACGATACCCTAGCAATGTGGCTCATTTAACTTTTGACAGCCGAGAACTCCCATCCTCACTTTATGTAGCAGGACATCGGTTACAAGTTCGAAAGGTGATCCCTACACCACAACAGTGTAGAAATTGCTGGCGATTTGGCCATCCAGCGAAATATTGCAGATCTATCGCCGAATGCCCAGTCTGTGGTGCCGATGACCATTCTAATACGTCTTGCAATCGATCTCCCTCTTGCCTTAACTGTCATGAGGCTCACCCTTCGTACTCTCGCCGTTGTCAAGTCTATTTAAACGAGCGGGAAATCCGTTACCTCAAAGAGACAGAAGGTCTCCCTTATGCCATGGCAGTTTCTCATCTCCGCCTCCAAGGGAGACTCCCACGTGTTTTTTATTCCCGTGTTTCAAAACGTCCCCCCACTTCTGGTATCCCATCTTCTACACCCACCTCTGTGGTTACCTCTCCCATAGTCACTCCTGTATCTAATCCTTTTGCTGTCCTCGGCTCAGACGTCCCTACTTCAACGCCTCAGTCTAATCTCGCTTCTTCGAGTTCTCTCTCAGAAGCCTCAGTATCGACGAGACCTAGTACGACACCTCCTCCCAATCGTCCCTCTACTTCTCAAAAGTCAAAAAAAGGTTCGTTAACACCTCCTACCCATCTTCCACCTCCTCATTTTACCCTCCCTGTCTCTGTCCCTGGTTCTTCCCCTCTCACTGGCTCAGTTACAAGTGTAGAGGTTCACCCTCCTCCTCGTACTGTACCTTCCTCCCATGTTCCCTCCCAAGTTTCTTCCTCTTCTGCCACCTCCCAGGTTCCTGCCTCTTCTGTCCCCTGCCACACTTCTCCAGTTCCCTTCACCCTTTCGCCCCCCCTACCTTGGTACAGTCCAATACAGTTCCAATCTTTACTCATCCTCCCCCTACCATTTCCAATATTGTCTCCCATACGACGTCTCTGAATTCCGAAACACTTGAAGCAATCTCTGAATATATTGCAGAGACCAAACCATCAATGGACACTGATCCACCTTCCGCTCTTTCTCTCTCCTCTGCTCCATCTGCGCAACTCCTTTCTTCACAGCGCACCGTTCCTTCGCTGCTTGAACGTTTTCCACTGCCTCCGCATGTGGACTTTTCTAACCCCTCTAGTCCGTAGGAACCCTTACCTGCGGATTTCAAGTATCTTTATCATTGCCAATCATGGCCTATTTACAGTGGAATATACGCGGCCTCAGGGGTAATCGGGGTGAGCTTCAGATGTTACTCTCCCAGTTTGCCCCTGTTGGTGTTTGCTTACAGGAACCAAAATTACACTCTGCTGTTATTTCTCACATCTCAGGCTATAATTTATTGTATTCTTCAGATCCTTTTCCTGATGGGACCTTTAATGAAAGTGCCCTTCTTCTACGCACTGATATTCCGTACCATCAGCTATTTGTTCATACTTCTCTGCATTACACAGCAGCCCGTATCCACTTACATAGGTGGTATACGCTCTGTTCTTTATATCTCTCTCCTTCTCGGGCATTATCTATTCCGGATATTGCCTTCCTTGTTTCGTCATTACCGCCATCGATTCTGTTACTTGGTGATTTTAATGCCCACCATTTCCTCTGGGGGGGTCTCACTGTGATTCCCGTGGAATTCAGTTAGAGGGTTTTCTTGCCACCCACCCCCTCCATGTTTTAAATACAGGTACTCGCACCCATTTTGATCCTCGGACTCATACTCTCTCTTGCATCGATCTCTCAGTCTGCTCTTCCTCTGCCGCATTAGACTTCACTTGGTCTGTTCTCCCGGACTTACATGACAGTGATCATTTCCCAATCATTCTTACTTCCCCTTCATATTCGCCACCTTTTCGCACCCCACGCTGGCAATTTTATCGGGCAAATTGGAACCTTTACTCACACCTAACTGTTTTTAAAGAGGTTCCTTCTTCGTCCTCCATTGATGAGCTTTTACACCTCTTCTCGTCCTCCGTTTTCACCGCAGCTTCTCATTCTATACCCCAAATTTCTGGCAGGCATTCTCAGAAATGCGTGCCTTGGTGGTCTCCTGCTTGTGCTCGTGCAGTACATTTGAAACGCGCTGCATGGGGCAGGTACCGGTACAATAGAACCACAGAGAGACTCCTTGATTTTAAACAGAAGCGTGCGATCGCTCGCCGTGTCATCCGTGATGCTAAATGCACTTGCTGGCGAGATTATATCTCCACCATCACCTCTGCTTCCTCTATGAGTGCAGTCTGGAAAAAAGTACGAAAACTGAGTGGTAAATATTCTCCTGACCCGGCTCCTGTTCTGCGGGTTGCCGGTGTTGATATAGCAAACCCACTAGATGTTGCCAATGAAATTGGCAATCATCTGGTCCGTATTTCTCAGGGACTCTATCTATGCCCCTCATTTCTTTCCTCAAAGTCTGCCAGAGAGTTAGCACCCTTGGACTTTTCTTCTCTCAGAGAAGAACAGTATAATGTGCCTTTTACACTTCAAGAACTGGAGGCAACACTCTCAGCTTGCCGATCATCGGCAGCTGGGCCCGACGACATTCATATTCGTATGCTACAACATTTACATCAGTCAGCCCTTGCAGTCCTATTACTCCTTTACAATCTTAGTTGGTCACAAGGAGTTCTTCCACAGCTGTGGAAATCCGCCATTGTTCTCCCTTTCCGCAAACCAGGCACTACGGGACATGAAACCTCCCACTATCGTCCCATTGCTCTTACCAGTGCAGTTTGCAAAGTAATGGAACGCCTAGTAAATAGACGTTTATTGTGGTATTTAGAGACACACAACAGGCTCTCCACTCGTCAATATGGCTTTTGTAAGGGACGTTCTACCATAGACCCCCTTACTACGCTTAGATACGTATGTTCGTAATGCCTTTGCGAATAACCACTCAGTTATTGCCATATTTTTTGACATTGAGAAGGCATATGACACAACTTGGAGGTATAATATTTTAGCCCAAGCCCACTCCTTAGGCCTTCGAGGCAATCTACCATCCTTCCTTAAGAACTTTTTAACTGACAGGCATTTCCCTGTTCGGGTTAATAATGTGCTCTCCCCGGACTTTATCCAAGCTGAAGGTGTCCCCCAGGGATGTGTTCTGAGCACAACACTTTTTCTCCTTGCTATTAATGATTTGGCCTCTAGTCTTCCATCAAATATTTGGTCATCACTCTATGTTGATGACTTCGCTATTGCCTGTGCAGGCGCTGACTGTCACCTCATTACAGTTTCTCTCCAACATGCAGTCGACCGTGTTTCCAATTGGGCCACCACACGTGGGTTTAAATTTTCCAGCAATAAAACCCACCAAATTACTTTCACTAGACGCTCTGTCATCTCCGATCATCCTTTGTACCTCTATGGCTCCCGTATCCCTGAACGTGATACAGTCAAGTTTCTGGGCCTCCTCTTTGATGGTAGGTTATCCTGGAAACCTCACATTACCTCTCTGAAGGCAACTTGTCACAGCCGGCTGAACCTTCTTAAAACCCTTGCTCATCTTTCATGGGGAGCTGATCGTCGAACCCTCCTTCGCCTACATTCCACCCTTATTTTATCGAAACGTGATTATGGTGACCAGATCTATTCAGCGGCATCTCCTGCTACTCTCTCTAGCCTTAACCCCATTCATCACCAAGGATTACGTTTATGCCTTGGTGCTTTTCGCTCTTCCCCTGTCGAGAGCCTCTATGCAGAAGCGAACGTTCCATCCTTATCCGATCGCCATGATGCCCATTGCCTGCGCTACTATGTACGCTCTCATGATCTCCGCAATCCTTCCATTTATAGAATGGTCACTGATATTAGTAGACATTCTTTATTTGTTCGCCGCCCCTGTTTACTCCGTCCCTTCTCTCTTCGCCTTCCTTCGCTCTTGTCTTCTCTTCAACTACCACCTTTCTATGTACATGTAGCATCTCACTTTTCCCTACCCCCCTGGGAAGTTCCAGCTGTTCGAGTCTGTTCTTTCTCCCTCCCTTGCTCGAAAGCCCAACTGTCTACGGTCGCTTCCCGCTCTCTTTTTCTTGACCACTTTCACTCTCATTCTCATGCCATTGCTGTGTACACAGATGGCTCTAAGTCTTCTGACGGCGTAGGATTCGCAGCAGTGTTTCCGGACAGTGTCGTACTAGGGCATTTACTATCTTCGGCTAGTATTTTTACTGCTGAATTATATGCCATCCTTACAGCACTTATCCGTATTGCATCTATGCCTGTGTTATCATTTGTGGTTGTCTCAGACTCCCTTAGTGCTTTACAGGCTATACAAAAATTTGATACACCTCACCCCTTAGACCTCCGTATCCAACTTTGGCTATGCCGCATCTTTACCAAGCATAAAGATATTGTTTTTTGTTGGGTCCCTGGTCATGTTGACGTACAGGGCAATGAACAGGCAGACACTGCTGCGTGGTCAGCAGTACATACCTACCAGTTTCTTATAGAGGTATTCCATTTACGGACTATTTTGCTGCAATATCTTCCCATCTTCACACCCGTTGGCAACAACGTTGGTCTACTATGCTCGGCAACAAACTTCAATCTATTAAACCGAGTATAGGTTACTGGCCGTCTTCTTATCACCAGTGTCGAGGTTGGGAGACTACTCTCTCCCGTCTTCGCATTGGCCATACTCGTCTTACTCATGGATATCTCATGGAGAGGCGTCTTGCTCCTCTCTGTGAGAATTGCCAAGCTCCATTATCAGTCAGCCACATTCTGTTGGACTCCCCACTTTATCAACGAGCACGCAGAATTTACCTCTGTCGTCGTCTTCGCTCCGCTGCTCTCTCTTTACCTTCCCTTCTCGCTGATGGACCCACCTTTCATCTGGACTCTCTCATTTACTTTTTGACAACAACTGACTGACTTCACAAATTCTGATACCTTCAGCCCTTTCTACTTCAATCTCTTGCTACCCTCTACCCCCGTACTATCCCCTGCCCCGCTGTTTTCTGTAGCCTGCTGATCATCCCCCCTCCCTTCCATCCAATACCCTCGCTTCCTTCCCTACCCTGCAGCGCTGTATAGCCCTTGTGGCTTAGCGCTTCTTTTTGATTATAATAATAATCTCTAATATATATACCAATATACAGTCACTGTAGGTAGTAGGTTGGTAGACAGCAACCACCCAGGGAGGTACTACCGTCCTGCCAAGTGAGTGTAAAACGAAAGCCTGTAATTGTCTTACATGATGGTAGGATTGCTAGTGTCTTTTGTCTGTCTCATAAATATGCAAGATTACAGGTACGTCTTGCTACTTCTACTTACACTTAGGTCACACTACACATACATGTACATGTTTATTTATACACACTCATCTGAGTTTTCTTTGATTTTATCTTAATAGTTCCTGGTCTTATTACTTTTCCTTTTATATCCATGGGGAAGTGGAATAAGAATCTTTCCTCCGTAAGCCATGCGTGTTGTAAAAGTCAACTAAAATGCTGGGAACAATGGGCTAGTAACCCCTTTTCCTGTAAAGATTACTAAAAAGAATAAGAAGGAGAAAATTGTCAAAGTGGGAAGTCTGAATGTGCGTGGATGTTGTGCAAATGATAAGAAAGAGATGATTGTGGATGTTATGAATGAGAAGAAACTGGATGTCCTGGCTTTAAGTGAAACAAAGCTGAAGGGGGTGGGAGAGTTTCAATGGAGAGGAATAAATGGGATTAGGTCAGGGGTTTCAAATAGAGTTAGAGCTAAAGAAGGAGTAGCAATAATGTTGAAGGATAAGCTATGGCAGGAAAAGAGGGACTACAAATGTATAAATTCAAGGATTATGTGGAGTAAAATAAAGATTGGATGTGAAAAGTGGGTTATAGTAAGCGTGTATGCACCTGGAGAAGAGAGAAGTGTAGAGGAGAGAGAGAGATTCTGGGAAATGTTGAGTGAATGCGTGGGGAGTTTTGAATCAAGTGTGAGAGAAATGGTGGTTGGGGATTTCAATGCTAAAGTGGGTAAAAATGTTATGGAGGGAGTAGTAGGTAATTTTGGGGTGCCAGGGGTAAATGTAAATGGGGAGCCTTTAATTGAGCTATGTGTAGAAAGAAATTTGGTAATAAGTAATACATATTTTATGAAAAAGAGGATAAATAAATATACAAGGTATGATGTAGCACGTAATGAAAGTAGTTTGTTAGATTATGTATTGGTGGATAAAAGGTTGATGGGTAGGCTCCAGGATGTACATGTTTATAGAGGGGCAACTGATATATCGGATCATTATTTAGTTGTAGCTACAGTTAGAGTAAGAGGTAGATGGGAAAAGAGGAAGGTGGCAACAACAAGTAAGAGGGAGGTGAAAGTGTATAAACTAAGGGAGGAGGAAGTTCGGGCGAGATATAAGCGACTATTGGCAGAAAGGTGGGCTAGTGCAAAGATGAGTAGTGGGGGGGTTGAAGAGGGTTGGAATAGTTTTAAAAATGCAGTATTAGAATGTGGGGCAGAAGTTTGTGGTTATAGGAGGGTGGGGGCAGGAGGAAAGAGGAGTGATTGGTGGAATGATGAAGTAAAGGGTGTGATAAAAGAGAAAAAGGTAGCTTACGAGAGGTTTTTACAAAGCAGAAGTGTTATAAGAAGAGCAGAGTATATGGAGAGTAAAAGAAAGGTGAAGAGAGTGGTGAGAGAGTGCAAAAGGAGAGCAGATGAAAGAGTGGGAGAGGCACTGTCAAGAAATTTTAATGAAAATAAGAAAAAATTTTGGAGGGAGTTAAACAAGTTAAGAAAGCCTAGGGAAAGTATGGATTTGTCAGTTAAAAACAGAGTAGGGGAGTTAGTAGATGGGGAGAGGGAGGTATTAGGTAGATGGCGAGAATATTTTGAGGAACTTTTAAATGTTAAGGAAGAAAGGGAGGCGGTAATTTCATGCACTGGCCAGGGAGGTATACCATTTTTTAGGAGTGAAGAAGAGCAGAATGTAAGTGTGGTGGAGGTACGTGAGGCATTACGTAGAATGAAAGGGGGTAAAGCAGCTGGAACTGATGGGATCATGACAGAAATGTTAAAAGCAGGGGGGGATATAGTGTTGGAGTGGTTGGTACTTTTGTTTAATAAATGTATGAAAGAGGGGAAGGTACCTAGGGATTGGCGGAGAGCATGTATAGTCCCTTTATATAAAGGGAAAGGGGACAAAAGAGATTGTAAAAATTATAGAGGAATAAGTTTACTGAGTATACCAGGAAAAGTATATGGTAGGGTTATAATTGAAAGAATTAGAGGTAAGACAGAATGTAGAATTGCGGACGAGCAAGGAGGTTTCAGAGTGGGTAGGGGATGTGTAGATCAAGTGTTTACATTGAAGCATATATGTGAACAGTATTTAGATAAAGGTAGGGAAGTTTTTATTGCATTTATGGATTTAGAAAAGGCATATGATAGAGTGGATAGAGGAGCAATGTGGCAGATGTTGCAAGTATATGGAATAGGTGGTAAGTTACTAAATGCTGTAAAGAGCTTTTATGAGGATAGTGAGGCTCAGGTTAGGGTGTGTAGAAGAGAGGGAGAATACTTCCCGGTAAAAGTAGGTCTTAGACAGGGATGTGTAATGTCACCATGGTTGTTTAATATATTTATAGATGGGGTTGTAAAAGAAGTAAATGCTAGGGTGTTCGGGAGAGGGGTGGGATTAAATTATGGGGATTCAAATTTAAAATGGGAATTGACACAGTTACTTTTTGCTGATGATACTGTGCTTATGGGAGATTCTAAAGAAAAATTGCAAAGGTTAGTGGATGAGTTTGAGAATGTGTGTAAAGGTAGAAAGTTGAAAGTGAACATAGAAAAGAGTAAGGTGATGAGGGTATCAAATGATTTAGATAAAGAAAAATTGGATATCAAATTGGGGAGGAGGAGTATGGAAGAAGTGAATGTTTTCAGATACTTGGGAGTTGACGTGTCGGCGGATGGATTTATGAAGGATGAGGTTAATCATAGAATTGATGAGGGAAAAAAGGTGAGTGGTGCGTTGAGGTATATGTGGAGTCAAAAAACTTTATCTATGGAGGCAAAGAAGGGAATGTATGAAAGTATAGTAGTACCAACACTCTTATATGGATGTGAAGCTTGGGTGGTAAATGCAGCAGCGAGGAGACGGTTGGAGGCAGTGGAGATGTCCTGTCTAAGGGCAATGTGTGGTGTAAATATTATGCAGAAAATTCGGAGTGTGGAAATTAGGAGAAGGTGTGGAGTTAATAAAAGCATTAGTCAGAGGGCAGAAGAGGGGTTGTTGAGGTGGTTTGGTCATTTAGAGAGAATGGATCAAAGTAGAATGACATGGAAAGCATATAAATCTATAGGGGAAGGAAAGAGGGGTAGGGGTCGTCCTTGAAAGGGTTGGAAAGAGGGGGTAAAGGAGGTTTTGTGGGTGAGGGGCTTGGACTTCCAGCAAGCGTGCATGAGCATGTTAGATAGGAGTGAATGGAGACGAATGATACTTGGGACCTGACGATCTGTTGGAGTGTGAGCAGGGTAATATTTAGTGAAGGGATTCAGGGAAACCGGTTATTTTCATATAGTCGGACTTGAGTCCTGGAAATGGGAAGTACAATGCCTGCACTTTAAAGGAGGGGTTTGGGATATTGGCAGTTTGGAGGGATATGTTGTGTATCTCTATACGTATATGCTTCTAAACTGTTATATTCTGAGCACCTCTGCAAAAGCAGTGATAATGTGTGAGTGTGGTGAAAGTGTTGAATGATGATGAAAGTATTTTCTTTTTGGGGATTTTCTTTCTTTTTTTTTGGGTCACCCTGCCTCGGTGGGAGATGACCGACTTGTTGGAAAAAAAAAAAAAAAAAAAAAAAAAAAAAAAAAAAAAAAAGTCACTGGACATATTCCTAGAAGGTCTGCAGCTTGTGTAACTCTTGAAACATGGTGTCATACACAATGGTGTTTTACACTCTCACACACAAAACCAGTGTGTGTGCATTTTTGTGGAAGTTTTTTTATGTGCGAAGACAAAACACCTCGTTTGAGCAGTTTTCTTCAAAGTATTAGCAGGCAGTTGTGTTATGTAGTTATCCTATGTAAATGGTCGTGTGTCATCATTCCTTCCTGCATTCCTTTCCTACCTTCCTTCCTACATTCCTTCGTCTTTCCTTACTTTTTTCCTTCCTTTGATCTCGTCCTTCCTTCATTCCTGCCTTCCATTCTTCCTTCTGGTTTCTATAATATATATACACATATATAATCACTAGATACTTTCATATAACTGCTATTATCTTCATTCAGCAAGCTTGTCTTGTGTGGGAGTGTGTGGCTTATAGTTGTTTTGAGTCAGGAGTCGGCAGCTGTTAAAACGACATATTGTCTCATTACTCACTCCCCCTCCTGCCTGTCAAAACAATGGGGTCGGATGCTGCTTCCCCTCCATTCTATCTAATTTTCTTTCTCTCTCATTCTATCTCTTTCAATCTGTCTGTCTCTCTCTCTCTCTCTCTCTTTCTCTCTCTCTCTCTCTCTCTCTCTCTCTCTTTCTCTCTCTCTCTCTCTCTCTCTCTGTCTCTCTCTCTCTGTCTCTGTCTCTGTCTCTGTCTGTCTGTCTGTCTGTCTGTCTCTCTCTCTCTCTCTCTCTCTTACAGGTACACATAAATACAAGTATACATAGTGTAAATTACCTAGGATAACCCAAAAAATCCAGACAAAGTGCTATACTCTGCTTGAAGATGTGAGTAAACGTGATGGCACAGTCTTGTGGCTCTCTGAGACAGAGAGCTAGACGGATAGACAGGGAGCTTGGCAGACAGGCAAATAGACAGACAGAAATGTTTGTATACCAGCAAAAACAAAGCAAGGGGGATGGTCATCAAATCTTTTCTTATCAGATGCACCCTCCCCCACCCTTGTTTACGCTCATCAAACGTCAGCTCTTATCAGATGTTATCTCCCCTTATCTTGTCACTGTCATGGGGTGACCTGTTTTTCATGCTTCAAGGGATCATCGTCGTCTCCATTGCTTTTGGTCTCAAACTCCTCGAAATCATGAAATTGATCTTCACTGACACTTCCATCTGTGTTAGAGCATCACTTGGGAAGAGAAGAGTCCCAGATTTGCTGGGGAGTCACATATTTCTTACCGCTAGACATGAAAAAGGACGACTGAAATGGCATTCCCACAATGCACCACTGGCTCCCCGATTTTTTTTATGTGGTGCACACTGACAATGGAGACCCATTGTCTCACATGTGGGCCTACCAGCTTTCTCCTGCTTGATTTGAAGCCGCTAGAATTTATGCGTATAGATACGTCAAACACGGTATCTCCTATGACATATATATACGACCGCGACAGTCAAGGGCTTAAAATACCTCCCACATTTTGTGTTCTGTTGATTAACTTTTAGGTCTCCCAGCTTATGAGTAATAACTTGCCTTGTTTTGGCCATATAAAACTCACCAGTGCATTAGATACACTAATTTTAGAAGGCTTTTTTTTTTTAACTACTTTACTTCAGAATTTATATGTACGTATTGTATTTTTTTACACGTCAATTTTACAGGCTAAGAGCTGTTATCCTACCTCAGCTCATTTCAAAGCGCAGCCCTATCTAAGATATACAGTGGACCCCCAAGTTTCAGCAGCCTCGACTTTCGTGAAATTCGACCTACGGCGAGTTTTTTGGGGGGGGGGAAATTTGGCCTAGAGTTTCATGAAAAGACTCGTGTTTTGACCGTCTGGTACCCGTCCGCCCATCACCGCGCACACCAAGCCAGTCTCCCACGCCATTCACACTCAGTGTGCCATTGTTTACCAACACGTGACCATCACCCCGCGGGTACATACAATACATTTCATAATAATCCATTGTTTTTTGTGCTTGCAATTGCTAAATAAGTCATCATGGATCCAAGGAAAGCTAGTGCAAGCCCTTTGGTAAATAAAGTGAGGGACACAATCCAGAGGGATTTTGATGGGGATGTGGAAGAGTTGGTGGAGGACCACAGGGAAGAGCTAACCACTGACAAACTGCAAGAGCTTCAACTGAAACAGCATCAGACCACAGCCGAGGAACTTGCTTCAGAGGAGGAGGAAGAGGGAGTGGATGAGGTGCCTTCTTCAAAGATTAAGGAGATTTGTGCAATGTGGAATGAGTTGCAAAGTTTTGTTGAAAAGTATCACCCTGACCAAGCTGAAACAAGCCATATCTGCAACATGTACAATGACAGTGTTGTGTCCCACTTCAGAGAAATCTTAAAGAAACACCAGAAAAAGACCTCTCTGGACAGATATTTTGTGTGACAGGGGTCCAGTGACTCTCAAGTTGTTCCCAGTGGCATTAACCCCTTGACTGTCGCAGTCGTATATATACGTCATGGGAGATACCGTGTTTGACGTATCTATATGCATAAATTCTAGCGGCTTCAAATCAAGCGGGAGAGAGCTGGTAGGCCTACATGAGAGAGAATGGGTCTCAGTGGTGGGTGTGCACCCTGTGAAAAAAATCTGGGACTCAGCGGTGCACTGTGGGAACGCCATCTTGGTAGTCCATTTTCACCATGCCTCACGGTAAGAAGTTCCTCACTCCTCAGTCGATTGGAGGTCTTTTGTTCCCAAGTGATAGCTCAAACAGCGATGAAAGTGTCAGTGAAAGTGAATTCCCTGGTTTTGAAGCGGGTGTGACCGAAAAAAGTGCCCAGGATAACGTAATTAGTGACGAAAACCCAGATGACCCACAACCTTCCACCTCTGGTGCTGGGCTGGCTCGTTTATGTTCACCTGTACCAGGACGAAAGAGGAAACTATTTGCCTATGTACAAGACTCAGATGTGAGCAGTGTAAGTGATAGTGATTTCAAGGTTATTGACGACATCGCATGCGGTCTGGTAGTGTGCCATATGCTCTTCCAAGAGGAAGGAGTACATCTCGGAGCACATCCCGTGGCCCTACACCACGACCTGATAGTGAAGATGACGATATTGTTATGATGGGTATCAATGATGCGAGTGAGGCAGCAGGCGGTGGTGGTGATAGTGGCACGAGTCATGTGACACCAGCAGCGGGCCACGCTACTACCCACGCTGCTGACTCTGCACAACTACAACCAGCCTCACCCGACCCCACACTCCCACAACAACCACAACCACAACCACATTACAATATCCAGAATCCACCAGCTGACCGCATCTGGGATTGGCAGCACGGTGACGAGTTTGTTCCCAGTCCCCATGATTTTGATGGAGGACAAAGTGGAATACGGCCATCATGTACACTTGGGAACAATGCCACTGAACTGGAACGCTTTATTGTCAGGGAAAGCAATACATACTCTGAGTACACCATGGCAAACACTATTCTTTCACCAAGATCACGCCTACACCAGTGGAAGGACACAACTGTGGCAGAGATGTATCTGTTCTTTGCCACAATAATGCTTACGCCACATGTGTATAAGCACAGTGTCAACACATACTGGATGACAGACCACCCGATTTCAACCCCTGCTTTCAGTGACATTATACCAGTGAATAGATTTGTGTTACTGTTACGTATGTTACACTTTTCAGACAAAACAAGGCCTGACAGAAGTGACAGGTTATATAAGATCAGACGTGTGTTTATGTACCTGAAACAAAAGTGCTGTATATATTTTTATCCCTTCAGGAAGCCTGTTATTGATGAATCTTTGATTTTGTTCAAAGGAAGACTCTCATTCAAACAGTATATACCAAGCAAGAGGAAATGCTTTGGTATAAAGTTATTTGTTCTGTGTGATTGCAAAACTGGTCTGGTTTTGGATATAATTGTGTACACTGGCAGTAAAACATTGGAAGATACCAGAAGGTTACCGGGTATCTCTGGTGATGTGGTTAGAACAATGATGGAGCCATATCTTGGTAAGGGGCATATTTTATATACTGACAATTGGTACACAAGCCCTATACTCAGTGATTTCTTGGGAGTGAACATGACAGATGTGTGTGGCACAGTGCGTGGAAATCATAAACATATGCCTAGGTTCGATGCTGGCAGTCGTAGAGATGAAGTGCAGGTGTTTGCTGCCAATGACATCATGGCATTTCGGTGGCATGACAAACGTGATGTCACACTGCTGACATCAGTTCACCAACATGAAATGGTAGACACTGGCAAGCAGAATAGAGACCAATGAACCCATTGTAAAACCTGCAGCTGTGATGGATTACAACCTCAATATGCGCTTAGTGGACAAATGTGACATGCAGATTGGGTTTGCTGACTGTGTTCGCCAGAGTTATAAGTGGTACATAAAACTGTTTTTCCATCTTCTTGACATTTCCATGCTGAATGCTTATAATATAAGTTGAAGACCAAGAACAAACCCAAATATGGTGAGTTTTGTTTGTCAGTCATCAGACAAATAATATTCAAGTACCAAGGAACAACACCTGCAATAGACCAGCGCCCATGAAATTATCAACACATACCCTCTCGTCTGAGGCCTGGTGATCACTACCCCATACCACTACCTGATACTGCTCTCAAGAAAAGTGCTCAGAAGAGGTGTTTTGTCTGTGGACGTACCACAAAACGCCCACAAAAACGCAGACACTTGTTTTATGTGTGAGGAGTGTAAAACACCATTGTGCTTATACCCATGTTTCAAAGAATTCCACAAGCTGCAGCAGTTCTAGAAAAGTGTCCAGTGATTGTACATAGGTATATATATTATAGAACAATCATAATAAACAATTTTTTATATTGTTTGTTTGTGTAAACAGGTTTTAGCAACATTATAATGATACGAGTGTTTTTGCTATAATTGTGTTACATTCAACGAGTGTATATTTGAACATTGCACAATAATTTGGTCTCACAGGCCACAAAAGTTATGTGAAAAAATAAAATAGTGAAAAAAACAAGAAACCATCGAATACAAGTAAATCAAAGTTTACCGGGTGAGCGGCAGTCGCCGCTGTTGCCATTTACAGATCATTTTCGGCAAACTTCACGCCTCTATATCTCGGTAAGTACTGATGGGAAAAATTTTTTTTTGGACTAAAAGAATCAGAAAAATAATCTTAACATTTTCATAAGAAAAAATAATTTTTTTTTTTCGAATATTTTGCAACACCAGGAGACACTTCAGGATTGGGCCTTTCGACAGTCAAAGGGTTAAAAGAAGGGAAGTAACCCCAGATAAGGACTTGCTACCTAAAGTCCTAATGGAAGGAGATTCTCCTTCCAAACAATAGTGTACACCTTCCTCCTATCCCCTCCTCCCGTCTTCCATCCACCCAGAAGTCTTCAGTAAAGGTAAGTGTAATTTTTTTTTTATTATTATCACACTGGCCAATTCCCACCAAGGCAGGGTGGCCCGAAAAAGAAAAACTTTCACCATCATTCACTCCATCACTGTCTTGCCAGAAGGGTGCTTTACACTACAGTTTTTAAACTGCAACATTAACACCCCTCCTTCAGAGTGCAGGCACTGTACTTCCCATCTCCAGGACTCAAGTCCGGCCTGCCGGTTTCCCTGAACCCCTTCATAAATGTTACTTTGCTCACACTCCAACAGCACGTCAAGTATTAAAAACCATTCGTCTCCATTCACTCCTATCAAACACGCTCACGCATGCCTGCTGGAAGTCCAAGCCCCTCGCACACAAAACCTCCTTTACCCCCTCCCTCCAACCTTTTCTAGGCCGACCCCTACCCCGCCTTCCTTCCACTACAGACTGATACACTCTTGAAGTCACTCTGTTTCGCTCCATTCTCTCTACATGTCCGAACCACCTCAACAACCCTTCCTCAGCCCTCTGGACAACAGTTTTGGTAATCCCGCACCTCCTCCTAACTTCCAAACTACGAATTCTCTGCATTATATTCACACCACACATTGCCTTCAGACATGACATCTCCACTGCCTCCAGCCTTCTCCTCGCTGCAACATTCATCACCCATGCTTCACACCCATATAAGAGCGTTGGTAAAACTATACTCTCATACATTCCCCTCTTTACCTACAAGGACAAAGTTCTTTGTCTCCACAGACTCCTAAGTGCACCACTCACCCTTTTCCCCTCATCAATTCTATGATTCACCTCATCTTTCATAGACCCATCCGCTGACACGTCCACTCCCAAATATCTGAATACATTCACCTCCTCCATACTCTCTCCCTCCAATCTGATATTCAATCTTTCATCACCTAATCTTTTTGTTATCCTCATAACCTTACTCTTTCCTGTATTCACCTTTAATTTTCTTCTTTTGCACACCCTACCAAATTCATCCACCAATCTCTACAATTTCTCTTCAGAATCTCCCAAGAGCACAGTGTCATCAGCAAAGAGCAGCTGTGACAACTCCCACTTTGTGTGTGATTCTTTATCTTTTAACTCCACGCCTCTTGCCAAGACCCTCGCATTTACTTCTCTTACAACCCCATCTATAAATATATTAAACAACCACGGTGACATCACACATCCTTGTCTAAGGCCTACTTTTACTGGGAAATAATTTCCCTCTTTCCTACATACTCTAACTTGAGCCTCACTATCCTCGTAAAAACTCTTCACTGCTTTCAGTAACCTACCTACTACACCATACACCTGCAACATCTGCCACATTGCCCCCCTATCCACCCTGTCATACGCCTTTTCCAAATCCATAAATGCCACAAAGACCTCTTTAGCCTTATCTAAATACTGTTCACTTATATGTTTCACTGTAAACACCTGGTCCACACACCCCCTACCTTTCCTAAAGCTTCCTTGTTCATCTGCTATCCTATTCTCCGTCTTACTCTTAATTCTTTCAATAATAACTACCATACACTTTACCAGGTACACTCAACAGACTTATCCCCCTATAATTTTTGCATTCTCTTTTGTCCCCTTTGCCTTTATACAAAGGAACTATGCATGCTCTCTGCCAATCCCTAGGTACCTTACCTTCTTCCATACATTTATTAAATAATTGCACCAACCACTCCAAAACTATATCCCCACCTTCTTTTAACATTTCTATCTTTATCCCATCAATCTCGGCTGCCTTACCCCCTTTCATTTTACCTACTGCCTCGCGAACTTCCCCCACACTCGCAACTGGCTCTTCCTCACTCCTACAAGATGTTATTCCTCCTTGCCCTATACACGAAATCACAGCTTCCCTATCTTCATCAACATTTAACAATTCCTCAAAATATTCCCTCCATCTTCCCAATACCTCTAACTCTCCATTTAATAACTCTCCTCTCCTATTTTTAACTGGCAAATCCATTTGTTCTCTAGGCTTCCTTAACTTGTTAATCTCACTCCAAAACTTTTTCTTATTTTCAACAAAATTTGTTGATAACATCTCACCCACTCTCTCATTTGCTCTCTTTTTACATTGCTTCACCACTCTCTTAGCCTCTCTCTTTTTCTCCATATACTCTTCCCTCCTTGCATCACTTCTACTTTGTAAAAACTTCTCATATGCTAACTTTTTCTCCCTTACTACTCTCTTTACATCATCATTCCACCAATCGCTCCTCTTCCCTCCTGCACCCACTTTCCTGTAACCACAAACTTCTGCTGAACACTCTAACACTACATTTTTAAGCCTACCCCATACCTCTTTGACCCCATTGCCTATGCTCTCATTAGCCCATCTATCCTCCAATAGCTGTTTATATCTTACCCTAACTGCCTCCTCTTTTAGTTTATAAACCTTCACCTCTCTCTTCCCTGATGCTTCTTTTCTCCTTGTATCCCATCTACCTTTTACTCTCAGTGTAGCTACAACTAGAAAGTGATCTGATATATCTGTGGCCTCTCTATAAACATGTACATCCTGAAGTCAACTCAACAGTCTTTTATCTACCAATACATAATCCAACAAACTACTGTCATTTCGCCCTACATCATATCTTGTATACTTATTTATCCTCTTTTTCTTAAAATATGTATTACCTATAACTAAACCCCTTTCTATACAAAGTTCAATCAAAGGGCTCCCATTATCATTTACACCTGGCACCCCAAACTTACCTACCACACCCTCTCTAAAAGTTTCTCCTACTTTAGCATTCAGGTCCCCTACCACAATTACACTCTCACTTGGTTCAAAGGCTCCTATACATTCACTTAACATCTCCCAAAATCTCTCTCTCTCCTCTACATTCCTCTCTTCTCCAGGTGCATACACGCTTATTATGACCCACTTTTCGCATCCAACCTTTACTTTAATCCACATAATTCTTGAATTTACACATTCATATTCTCTTTCCTCCTTCCATAACTGATCCTTCAACATTACTGCTACTCCTTCCTTTGCTCTAACTCTCTCAGATACTCCAGATTTAATCCCATTTATTTCCCCCCACCGAAACTCCCCTTCAGCTTTGTTTTGCTTAGGGCCAGGACATCCAACTTGTTTTCATTCATAACATCAGCAATCATCTGTTTCTTGTCATCCGCACTACATCCACGCACATTCAAGCATCTCAGTTTTATAAAGTTTTTCCTCTCTTTTTTAGTAAATGTCTACAGGAGAAGGGGTTACTAGCCCATTGCTCCCGGCATTTTAGTCGCCTCATACAACACGCATGGCTTACGAAGGAAAGATTCTTTTCCACTTCCCCATGGACAATAAAAGAAATAAAGAAGAACAAGAGCTATTTAGAAAAAGGAGAAAAACCTAGATGTATGTATATATATATATATATATATGCATGTGCGTGTCTGTGAAGTGTGACCAAAGTGTAAGTAGGAGTAGCAAGATATCCCTGTTATCTAGCGTGTACTTGATTTCTGATTGTTTTTGTTATGTAAATCTTTATTTAATTTGAAAAAAAAAAAAAATTTATTTTAATATTTTTGGGTGTCTGGAACGGATTAATTTTATTTCCATTATTTCTTATGGGGAAAATGAATTCGCGTTTCGTGAATTTCGACCTTCGGCTGGCTCTCTGGAACGGATTGATCATGAAACTCGGGGGTCCACTGTACTACCACCCATAGGATGCAGCCCACATGTTTTGGGTAACAACCAGGTATCTACTTAACTGCTAGGTGAACAGAGGCAGTAGGTGTAAGGAAACATGCCCAGTGTTTCCACCCATACTGGGGATTGAACCGTGGAGACTCATGTGTCCAGGCTATTACTCTGGGTAGGTTTAAGAAGAGATTGGACAAATATATGAGTGGGAGGGGCTGGGTTTGATTGGTGTCATGAGTATGGGAGTTAATTCTTGGGTAACTTTGGGAAGGGATGGTTTTGATAAGGATGTGCTTTGTATAGTCCAGTAGGCCTTCTGCAGTGTTCCTCCATCCTTATGTTCTTATCTAAGTACACTACCAACTGAGCCACCATTATGACACCATTATATTATCTATTAGTGCTGAGAACAGCAGACATCAAAATTAATGGAGAGGAAGTGAGAAAATAAGTATCAGGGTTTGTCCATGAAATGAAAATTTCTCCGTATTGTGAAAGTAACAAATCCTGAAAGTAATACTGAGTACTCCTTACATTATTACTGAAGTCCTTCACATTCCTCTTCTGTTTAGTGGTTTGAGTTTGTATTATACTCAAGTATATATAATACCTAGTACCGATTCTCACTTGCCCTGGGCATTTTAAACTCAACCCTTTCAGTGGCCATCATGTAAAACTGTCATTGAGGTCAGGGTCCATCACATAATTCTGTCATGATCTTGGCTCACTCAGATAAGCTGTGAGTGGTGAATTTTGGCCTTGATATGAAAGAATGGTCTGTGTACTGTCCCACATGGTGTAAAAAAAATCCCTGTCCCACATGGTGTAAAAAGAATCCCTGTCCCACATGGTGTAAAAAGAATTCCTGTCCCACATGGTGTAAAAATAATTCCTGTCCCACATGGTGTAAAAAGAAATCCTGTCCAACATGGGAAAAGCAAAACTGTGTATGGATTAAAATAGTGAATTTGAGATGTTTTCTTGGATAGGTTTTATTGGCTGTTTCTTTGTATCATTTGATATAATGGAAGGCATACTACTGAAACAGATGATTCTGGTTGGTTTCAGGACTAAAGGTAACATGAAATTGAGCTCAAACTAGAGGAAATATTTGATTTTTTCCAATTTTCCCAAGGATGGGTAAGGCCCTCTTACACCTCCTAGTCTGTTTTATGAGTTTTTAAAGGTCTGATTCAATTATTGGGACACTGTAAACCATGACCAATCATTCCCAGTTATATTTTATTTGAGAAATAGAATAAATTTTTTATTTTTGTGTGATTATAAATTAAAAAATAAAAGGCAAGTGTAATATAGGAGAGGCCTGGGCACATGATTAATGAACAGAGAAAATGTTGTTTTAGTGTCCTGCAAGCAGAAGTCCCTATCCATGTACCTAACCTGGCTATCCCCAACAACAATGTTTTTACCTTCCTTGGTGTTGTTCGCCGTGACATTCCCAGTATTCAACTCTCATTCATCGGGTAGCATGGAGAATGTATTCGATGTTTCCATAGTAGTCTCTGTCTTCTTCTTTGTTTCTAGCTCTCCATTTGTCTTCTTGATCTTCAACTTCGTTCCATGCTGTCCGGCCACTGCCCAGGTTCCCTTCTTGACCTGAGGACTCACAACAGGACTACTACAAATCCTCTTGTTTTCCTCCATCAATCACTGTATCTCTAGCTTCACTACCCTCAATTCCTCCTTAAGCTGCTGGTAAAGTTGCTCACTGGAGGGCATCTTGGTTCAGTCCACAGGGAGTACACTAAACACGTCCTCACTGAGCTAAGTACAGGTCATCACTGAGCTAAGTGATCACCACTGAGCTAAGTGGTACATAAAACTTTTTTTCCATCTTCTGGACATTTCCATGCTCAATGCTTATATGTATAAGATGAGGACCAGAAACCACCATATGTGGAATTTTGTTTCTCTGTCTTCAAACAAATAATATTGAGTTTATAGAATTATCAAAGCTTATTGCTTGGGTAGAATTGAAAATTGGGTTGGGCAAATATTCTGTTAGTGGGATGGATTGTGAAAGACCTGTCTAGTATGAGCCAACAGGCCTGCTAAAGTGTTCCTCCTTTCTTATGTTCTTAAGTAACAACACCTGCAATAGAAAACTGCCCACCAAATTAACAACAGCAACCCTCTCGTCTGAGGCCTGGTGATCACTGTCTAATACAACTGCCTCCTACTATGAAGAGAAAGGCTCAGAAGAGGTTATGTCTGCACATACGAAAAAGCACCCACAAAAATGCAAAGACACTCGTTTAATGTGTGAGAAGTGTAAAACACCACTGTGCATGATACCATGTTTTAAAGACTTCCACAAGCTGCAGCACTTCTAGGAACATGTCCAGTGACTCTATATGTGTAAATATATACAGTAGGGCCCCGCTTTATGGCGTTTTGCTTTACGGCATTCCGCTAATACAGACATTTCAAATTACGACCAAAACTCACTATACGGCTCGCCCCACCTGACTTTCTAATACGGTCACCACGTCCCACCTGGTATGTTTACATTCTCAGTGAGCTCTGTAAGCACCACATCTCTCCATTATGTCTGGAAACTCCAAAATTTCAAGTGTTTTTAAAAGTTATTTTATATATACTCTGATAAATATACTTATGTATACCTGCACCTAAATAAACTTGCACACTGTGCTGGCGTGCAGGTACACATTAAAATCACTAAGAGTGTCTTATGTCTCGAGATGCCATATTAGTAATGATAATAATAATGATCACAGTCTCATTAAACTCCTCACACATAAAACATGGTGTCATACACAGTGGTGTTTTACACTCTCACACATAAAACATGGTGTCATACACAGTGGTGTTTTACACTCTCACACATAAAACATGGTGTCATACACAATGGTGTTTTACACTCTCACACATAAAATCAGTGTGTGTGCATTTTTGTTGAATTTTTTTTTTATGTGCAAAGACAAAACACCTCGTCTGAGCAGCTTTCTTCAAAGTATTAGCAGGCAGTTGTGTTATGTAGTTATCCTAGGTAAATGGTCGTGTGTCATCATTCCTTCCTAATTTCCTTCATTCCTTTCCTTCCTGGAGGCTACCTGGAGGGCATTCCACCTCTCTTCCTACATTCCTTCATCTGTCCTTCATTACTTTTTTCCTTCCTTTCATCTAGTCCTTCCTTCATTCCTGCCTTCCCTTCTTGCTTCTGGTTTCTATAATATATATACACATATATAGTCACTAGATACTTTCATAAAACTGCTATTATCACCCTTCAGCAAGCTTGTCTTGTGTGCGAGTGTGTGGCTTATAATTGTTTTGAGTCAGGAGTGGGCAGCTGTCAAAGTGACATATTGTCTCATTACTCACTCCCTCCCCCCCCGCCTGTCAAAACAATGGGGTCGGATGCTGCTTCCCCCTCCATTCTATCTAATTATCTTTCTCCCTCATTCTATCTCTTTCAATCTGTCTCTCTTTCTCTCTCTCTGTCTATCTCTGTCTCACAGGTACACATAAATACAACTATACATAGTGTAAATTACCTAGGATAACCCAAAAAATCCAGACAAAGTGCTATACTCTGCTTGAAGATGTGAGTAAAGGTGATGATGACACAGTCTTGTGGCTCTCTCTGAGACAGAGCTAGACGGATAGACAGGGAGTTTGGCAGACAGACAAATAGACAGACAGACAAATGTTCCTCCTCCTCCTCCTCCTGTTCCTCCTCCTCCTCCTCTTCTTCCTCCTCCTCCTCTTCTTCTTCTTCTTCTTCCTCCTCTTCCTCCTCCTCTTCTTCTTCTTCTTCTTCTTCTTCTTCCTCCTCTTCCTCCTCCTCTTCCTCCTCCTCTTCCTCCTCCTCTTCCTCCTCCTCCTCCTCCTCCTCGCTCTTGACAGATGGACAGCTGCCCCCCTCCCTCCACCCTCGTTTACGCTCATCAAAGGTCAGCTCTTATCAGATGTTATCTCCCCTTATCTTGTCACTGTCATGGTGTGAACTGTTTTCATGCCTCAAGGGAACATATTATTACATATTATTATTATTAGGTATTAGGTCTTCTTCTTCTTCTTCTTCTTCTTCTTCTTCTTCTTCTTCTTCTTCTTCTTCTTCTTCTTCTTCTTCTTCTTCTTCTTCTTCTTCTTCTTCTTCTTCTTCTTCTTCTTCTTCTTCTTCTTCTTCTTCTTCTTCTTCTTCTTCTTCTTCTTCTTCTTCTTCTTCTTCTTCTTCTTCTTCTTCTTCTTCTTCTTCTTCTTCTTCTTCTTCTTCTTGTCATTTATTACATTAATATACACATTTTCATTAATCCATCAATGATATTTTTTCAAAATTATATAATAAACATGATACGTAACATATAAAGATGATAAATGCACCCCACAGTAGAATAAATAAACTTAAATATGAGATGTGGTAGCCAGACAGCTTTTACGAATGACTGCAAGAATAACGTTTTCTCTAGTCCAACACATGAGAAAATGTGTTACTAGGGGTAACTGTAGAAAATTATTCCTTTCGTATGCTTTCACTCAGAGCGTCATTTCTTCTGAAAATAGTGTTACATGAGAATGGGAGTGTTCTTCTTTATTTATTCCACTGTATCAACGTAGAGACAACTTGTACACACTGTAACTTGTATACAAACGAGACGTGTTCACCTGGTTTGTTTACATAACTCCATGCCTGTCCTCTCTCATGTACTCATTCTCTCTCTCTCTCTCTCACATTTATTCTTTTTATCTTGTTCACTCACCTCCGACCCTACATTAAGACTACAAATATTTTAACCCTTAAACAGTCCAAACAGATCGACGTTCAAATTCGTAGTGCTACAAAAGTAGATTACTTTTTTTTTTACATATTTTCAAATATAACAAAAAAAAGTAGATAAGTTTTTTTTACACGTTTTCAAATGTAAAACAAAAAAGAAGATCTACATTTTTTACATACTTTCAGATGTTGAAAAAACGTATATATACGTTTGGACCGTTTAAGGGTTAAGGTAAGTAATGAGTGAACTGTACAGTGGAACCTTGACTTATGAGTGTCCCAACATACGAGTTTTTTGAGATACAAGCCGTCGATTTTTTACTCTGAGTTATGAGCCAACAATTGAGTTACGAGCCATCTCCCCTCCCCCACTTCCCCTTCAACCCAAAACCTGGACACCTCTCTTGTTTATCTATGATTTCATGCTTTAAGTCCATGGAAATCATCCTCTTTCTCTTCTTAGCACTGTCCTTTACACTTACTGCACTTTCTTAGGACCCATGCTTAGAAAAGCAAAATTTGGCAAAATTTTGTCATTAGATTCAGTTCTGTTAGCCTCTCCCTTAGCTCTAGAACTAACCTTGTTGCATTCTTCTATACTTTTTTCAGTTTCTTGATATTTCTTAAAGTGTGGATTTCATATTGGTGCTGAATACTCTTAACCCTTAAACGGTCCAAACGTATATATGTATACATTCGCTCGCGCAGCTCCCCGAATATTTTGTAAATTTTTTTTTTTATAGAAAAAATAGAGCACATTTTTTTACGTATTTTAGAATAAAAAAAATTTTAGGGTCAGTACTTACCGAGATATGAGGCCGAGAAGTTGGCACTGGATGCTCATGTGACAGCAACATCGAGTCCTGCCACTTGCAGAAGTGTTGCCGATATACCTTTTTTTCTATTTTTCATATTTTATGTAATTTTTATGTTCTGATAATTACAATTTGTAGTAGTTCTTGTCATTTTATAACCAATCCTTGTTCTGACACTAGTACAGTGGACCCTCGCCTAACGATATTAATCCGTTCCTGAGAGCTCATCGTTAGCCGAAATTATGGTTAGCCGAGTTAATTTTCCCCATAAGAAATAATGGAAATCTGATTAATCCGTTCCAGACAGCCAAAAGTATTAAAAAAAATTTTTTTTTTTCATGAAACATACATTTCCCTACAAAGAAAACAATAAGACATGCACAATAACTACATAAATAAATGTTAAAATGACACTTGCCTTTATTGAAGAGTATTGATGAGTGATGAGACACTGTTTTTCTTGAACACACTGGGATTTTCATAGTGATACACCAGTAAAGACTTCACTTTGCAATCTCCACTAGCATTGCAACAAAACATGAGAGTTAGTCTGTCTTTCATAGGCTTGTGTCCTGGGAGTGCCTTTTCCTCCTGAGTAATGTAGGTCCTGTTTGGCATTTTCTTCCAGAACAGGCCTGTTTCGTCACAATTGAACACTTGTTGGGGGATAAATTTTTCAGCTTCGCCATACCTTATTGCACTGTGTATGCCACTACAATTCTTAAATCTCTCAAAGCAACCTTTGCTTGCCTTAAATTCACCAATATGAGCACTAGTTCCAGGTATTTTTTCCTGTTCACCTGGGTGTTAGTTGACTGTTGTGGGTCACATCCTGGGGGACAAGATTAAGGACCCCAATGGAAATAAGTTACAGTCCTCGATGATGCACTGACTTTCTTGGGTTATCCTGGGTGGCTAACCCTCTGGGGTTAATCGTTTCTCGGTAATTGTTTCACGTTAAGCCACACCAACAACACTCCACATCTTTGAGTAGTACAGCTGATGGTGGTGCAGCAACAGCTGACTGTGGTGAAGCAATAGCTGACTGTGGTCCAGCAGCAGCTGACTGTGGTGCAGCAGCAGTTGACTGGTCCAGCAACAGCTGACTGTGGTGCAGCAGCAGCTGACTGATCCAGCAACAGCTGACTGGTCCAGCAACAGCTGACCGGGGTGCGGCAACAGCTGACTGATGAAGCAACAGCTGACTGGTCCAGCAACAGCTGACCGTGGTGCAGCAACAGCTGACTGATCCAGCAACAGCTGACTGGTCCAGCAACAGCTGACCATGGTGCAGCAGCAGCTGACTGTGGAACGATAGTATTTATCACCCTTTTTACCACAGGGTTGGCACTAGAAGCTTTCTTTGGGCCCATGGTGACTTATTTAGCAGTTACAAGCACTATAAATAATGGAATAATACAAAATGTATCGAATGTATGCATGCAACCGGCCACCCTGGCTTGTAAACAGTGACAGCAAGGCAGCCGAGACGTTCAGGCTAGGCGGACAGGTTCGGGACGAGTCATGTTCAGAAACAGCTGATGGTGGTGCAACAGCAGCTGACCGTGGTGCAGCAGCAGCTGACTGGTCCAGCAACAGCTGACTGGTCCAGCAACTGACTGGTCCAGCAACAGCTGACCGTGGTGCAGCACCAGCTGCCTGATCCAGCAGCATCTGACCATGGTGCAGCAGCAGCTGACTGGTCCAGCAACAGCTGACTGATCCAGCAACAGCTGACTGATCCAGCAACAGCTGACTGGTCCAGCAACAGCTGACCATGGTGCAGCAACAGCTGACTGGTCCAGCAACAGCTGACTGTGGTGCAGCAACAGTTGACTGATCCAACAACAGCTGACTGGTCCAGCAACAGCTGACCGTGGTGCAGCACCAGCTGACTGATCCAGCAGCATCTGACCATGGTGCAGCAGCAGCTGACTGATCCAGCAACAGCTGACTGGTCCAGCAACAGCTGACTGTGGTGCAGCAACAGCTGACTGATCCAGCAACAGCTGACTGGTCCAGCAACAGCTGACCATGGTGCAGCAACAGCTGACTGATCCAGCAACAGCTGACTGTGGTGCAGCAACAGCTGACTGATCCAGCAACAGCTGACTGGTCCAGCAACAGCTGACTGATCCAGCAACAGCTGACCGTGGTGCAGCAACAGCTGACTGGTTCAGCAACAGCTGACCGTGGTGCAGCAGCAGCTGACTGTGGAACGATAGTATTTATCACCCTTTTTACCACAGGGTTGGCACTAGAAGCTTTCTTTTGGGCCCATGGTGACTTATTTAGCAGTTACAAGCACTATAAATAATGGAATAATACAAAATGTATTGAATGTATGCATGCAACCGGCCAACCTGGCTTGTAAACAATGACAGCAAGGCAGCTGAGACGTTCAGGCTAGACGGACAGGTTCGGGACGAGTCATGTTGTTCAGAAACAGCTGATGGTGGTGCAACAGCAGCTGACTGTGGTGCAGCAGCAGCTGACTGATCCAGCAACAGCTGACTGGTCCAGCAACTGACTGATCCAGCAACAGCTGACCGTGGTGCAGCAGCAGCTGACTGATCCAGCAACAGCAGACTGGTCCAGCAGCAGACCACGGTGCAGCAGCAGCTGACTGGTCCAGCAACAGCTGACCATGGTGCAGCAGCAGCCGACTGGTCCAGCAACAGCCGACCGTGGTGCAGCAGCAGCTGACTGGTCCAGCAACAGCTGACCGTGGTGCAGCAGCAGCAGCTGACTGGTCCAGCAACAGCTGACTGGTCCAGTAGCAGCTGACTGATCCAGCAACAGCTGACTGGTCCAGTAGGAGCTGACTGGTCCAGGAGCAGCTGACTGTGGTGCAGCAACAGCTGACTGATGCAGCAGCAGCTGACTGGTCCAGCAACAGCTGACTGATCCAGCAACAGCTGACTGTGGTGCAGCAGCAGCTGACTGTGGATTGATAGTATTTATCACCCTTTTTACCACAGGGTTGGCACTAGAAGCTTTGGGCCCATGGTAGCTTATTTAGCAGTTACAAGCACTATAAACAATGGAATAATACAAAATGTATCGAATGTATGCATGCAACTGGCCACCCTGGCTTGTAAACAATGCCACCGGTGGAACAAGTGAGGCTGGCTCAGGCCGCACATGGACGCGTCTCGGACGAATCGCATCGAGCGAGTTTTTTAACGCTAGGTGAGGCAAAATTTTTGCGTTAAAATGTATCGTTAGGCGGATTTGACGTTATGTGATGCCAACGTTAGGCGAGGGTCCACTGTATTAGGTACTCAAATTGTCAGAAACACACTTACAGGTGGACATTTACACCTGCCTTAGCCATTTACTATTGTCTTGAAATACGTATATACAAAGTATTTATATGTCCCAGCAATGTTTTGGATATGTGGAAGTATATAATAACAATGAGGAGGAGGAGGAAGAGGAGTAGTAGAAAGATGAAGAGGAGGAGGAGATGAAGGAGGAGGAGGGGGAGGAAGAGAAGGAGGAGGAGGAGAAGAATAATACGTAATAATAATACAGTGGACCCCCGCATAACGATTACCTCCGAATGCGACCAATTATGTAAGTGCGTTTGTACGTGTATGTTTGGAGGTCTGAAATGGACTAATCTACTTCACAATATTTCTTATGGGAACAAATTCGGTCAGTACTGGCACCTGAACATACTTCTGGAGTGAAAAAATATCGTTAACCGGGGGTCCACTGTAATAGGTAATAAGTTCCTTTGATGCATGAAAAACAAAGTCCACCCCTGACAGTGACATGATAAGATGAGATAATTGATAAGAGCTGATGTTTGATGAGCATACATGAGGGTGAGGGAGGGTGCAGCTGATAAGAAAAGATTAGATGTGATATTTGATGAGCATTGCCCTCACTTTGTTTTCACTGGTACACAAACATGTCTGTTTATTTGTCTGTCTGTCAAGCTCCCTGTCTATCTGTCTATCCGTCTAGCTCTCTGTCTCAGAGAGAGCCACAAGACTGCGTCGTCATCACGTTTACTCTCATCTTCAAGCAGAGTATAGCACTTTGTCTGGATTTTTTGGGTTATCCTAGGTAATTTACACTATGTATACTTTTATTTATATGTACCTGTGAGACAGAGATAGACAGAAAGAGAGAGAGATTGAAAGAGATACAGAGATAGACAAAGACAGAGACAGATAGACAGAGACAGAGGTAGACAGAGATAGACAGACCCTGAACTTGGGGTTAACATGACTTTCAGTGAATCTTTGGTATTTGCTGCACTGTTTGCTCTTGCTGGCGCTCAGTTTTACTGGCACTCCCACAAGGTACTAAGTGGTCCCAGATTTTTTTAATACCGTGCACACTGAGTGTTAGGGCCCACTCTATGCTGACAAGGCATCTCAGGCCAATTGTGCCAAATTTGAAGGCAGGAAAAATAAAACGTATATATACGTTTGGGGCACTACGCGTAAGAATGTATATATACGCTTGGACTGTTTAAGGGTTAAGATAAGCCTGACATGTTGTGTAAAGATCATGAATGACTATTGAGATTCCTGAAGACTTCACTTAGATTTGCCAGAAGAGCTTTGGCTGTAGGGGTTATTCAGTTGATCTGAGCCTATGGCAATATGCTAGACACTATGCTCACCTGAGGTCTTTCTCTCTGAGTGATGTCTGTAGCCTCTGTGCTTCCCTTCCAATCATATCTCACCTTGTTGTCCTCTCCTCTCAGCTCATCAAGCTCTGTTCCTTCAACCTTTCCAATTTGTGCAATCCTCTCGGTTCTGATACTAGCTTTGTTCCAAATCTTTGGGCCTTTTCCAGTTTCTTCACATTCTTGACCAGGTGTGGGCTCCATGTGCTCAGTGATTGGCCTAACATGTGTCATATACTAGGTTCTGAAGGATTCACTATTCAAGTTCCTAAATGCTATTCTGAGTTTTGCCAGTCTTATATACACCACTGATGCTATATGGTTTGTGTGTATTTCTGACATTATGCTTGGTGTTTTACTTACCACTATTTCCTTTTCGCCTTTCTCGGCCCATGCTATACTCTTTTTTGTCTGCCCTCGCCCTCTTCTTCGCAAACCTTGCATTTGTTCAGGTTGAATATGGGAAACAATTTATTTGACCAAATCTAGTCTATTGAGGTTTTCCTGTAGTTTTTAATAATCCTTTCCTGTTCTTACTCTTCTCATTAGTTTCATATCATCTGCAGAGAGAGAGAGAGTGCTCAATCTCCTCTGGTAGGTCATTAACATACATTGGGAACAGTAGTGTCCTAGTACTAATCCCTGCAGAACCTCACTCATTACTCTTCCATTCTGATATCTCGTCCTTTCTGCCTTCTTTCATTCAGGTACTTTCTGACTCATTTTAGCACTCAGGTTTTTAATTCTGCCTGTTCCTTTAATTTCTGGATTGATCTTGGGTCTGTATAGTCAGAATTTTTTACTTAAACTTGGTTGATCATTCTTCTCTCAGTTGGTAATGCCATATCCTTGGGTGTGCTCTGTAATGGAACAGCAAATAAGAACTGGATAAATATGCATTATTCCCATGGAGAAGTGGGTTAGAATTATTCCTCCGCAAGCCATGCATGTCTTAAAAAAATAAAGTAAGCATTACCATTTTATTGAGATTGTGCTTGATTGCTCTGTGCTTTTTTTTTTTTTTTTATAATTTTTATGCTTACATATATTGAATGTCTTAAAATCTTCCTCTTAGCCAGTTTAAATACTTTAAATTTCAGCAACATTTTTATTGTGTTCATACTTGCAGCAATGGTGTAAGTGGGGACGATGATGAGTGGGATTACAGTGATCGAATGGTCGACCCCAACAAGCCAGGTGTGCCAGTCAGAGCGCTTTATGATTACGAGGGTGTTGAAGCAGATGAATTATCATTTAAAGTTGGTAAGAAGTAATAGTAGCTTGTTTGATAATATGTGTAGCTAAAAATGTTTTGTGCTTATGATAATGGAAAATTTTATGAGAACTTTTCATTCTCCATTAATAGAGCGGATCATTGAAGCAATGCACTACACTAGTTTGAGTAGCTATATAGTTATGTATTGGTGATAGTATGTACACAGGTTTTCCATACAGGTGGAAGTCAGAGGCAATACCAGACTGCTCAGTATTATGCCAAATATTATTCATTATAGAGTATTTACCATGTTTCTGTGTTTTTTATATTGTTTATGCCATATTAGATCAATTGTGATAGGTAAATCAGCCATAGCGCTGATATTAGTGTAATAATAAAGTACATTCCCTCGCATCACGAGACTCGGGAATTCCTGCTGTTGTAAGCAAATGTTTGCAGACGGTTCCTGATTGGCTCTCCAACTCCAAAATAGTTCCACCCACTCTTTTATGATGCTAAATCTTGAATTATTATACTAGAAAGAATAATAAAAGAAATAAATGAAAACGGAAAAAAATTGGCACATGCGAAAAAATGGTGTGGAATGTGAAAATTGGAGCGGCACCTGATTGTATTCATGACCGAATGCAAAAATTTAACAATTTTTTTGGTTGCGAACCAATTTGTTAGTGTTTGGAAGTGCTCATGACCAGAGGTTCCACTGTATATATATTAAATGCAATAATCATGAACAAACAATAAAAGATACAATATGCATATGTCACATACAGGAAGGCTTTGCTTATACAGTAGGTTACATTCCAGGCTAATGCTATAAAACAAAAATTGCTGTAAAGTGAAACAGCCCTTTTTTTTTTTTTCACTTTACATATAAAAGTCAGATGACATGTTTACACTATCATATATTAACCCTTTCAGGGTTCGTGCCATAGATCTACGGCTTTACGTTGAGGGTCCAAACTGTAGATCTACGCCACGAGCTCAGCTCACTCTGATAAGCTGTGAGCGGTAAATTTGGCCCTAGATATGAGAGAATACCTCTGTCAGTGGTTCCCAAACTTTTTCAGCTTGTTACCCAATTTAACATGCCACATAAAGCATGTTACCCCTTTCACAAAATGTTGTTATTATTGATATATATGGCTAAACGTGAACGTATACAGCCTCGCATACTCTGCTAATCCTAGCAAAACCATTGAAAACGTAAGAACCACACATACATTATATATAAAATTAATAATAGCTACAAATTCACAGTAACAGTGGGTAAATACTAACTATATACTGCACAGGGCAGTACACATACATACCAGCTTATGTCTACCTCGGCTGATGCTCACAGATAAACTGACAGTGTGAAATAGAGGCAGCCTCAGGAAGTGAGTGACGTGTACTGGACAGGTCGATCTGGGCTACTGAGTGACTTTTGTCCTGAAGCATACTTGTCAAAATACTTTTGGGTTTCCACACACTTAGCTATATATTTCTTCTTTTCTAATACTGTATATTAGTTTTTGATGTTTATTGTTATTTGGTTTAACTTTATTACTTACTTATAATAGGTTTACTTTACAACTTTATATACTAAGACAAAGTTAACAATAATCCTCATACCAGGTACCGCATTGTTTTCTTGATTTTCAGAATTCATAACTTTTTTCTGTCACCCCTCCATTACCCCCCAAAAATGGTTAAATTACCCCCAGGGGGTAATTTACCCCCAGTTTGGGAACCACTGCAAGTCTATGTGGTATGTGTGCACCACATAAAACAAATCCTGCAGCACACAGTGCATAATGAGAGAAAAAACTGAGATGCAGTGATGGATTTAACCCTTTAACTGTCGCGGCTGTATATATACGTCTTATGAAGTATCGTGTTTGATGTATATATACTCATAAATTCTAGGGGCTTCAAATCAAGAAGGAGAAAGCTGGTAGGCCCACATGTGAGAGAATGGGTCTGTGTGGTCAGTGTGCACCATATAAAAATCCTGGAGCACGCAGTGCATAATGAGAAAAAAAACTCAGACCGTTTTTTTTTAATTAATATGCCGAATTTGTGGTCTATTTTCGTATAGTATTTATGGTTGTATTCTCGTTTTCTTGGTCTCATTTGATAGAATGGAAAACATATTATAGGAATACAGTGATTTTGATTGATTTTACTATAAAAAGAACGTGGAAATGGAGCTCAAAGTAGGGGAAATGTTTGATTTTTGCCAATGTTCAAAAGTAAACAAATGATGTCATTGTCCAATAAATGTCCAACTAGCCATTCTAATATGCAGTCATGAATGAGTTGATGTTATTTATACAATTATTACAGTATTGCAGTAGTCTGCATAATAGTAAATCTTCTATTTTTTGTTTGAATAAAAATTCAAAATAGAAAGCAAGAGTAATATCAGAGGGGCCTGGAGACATGACTGATGAACAAAGAAAATGTTATTTTAGAGCCAGGAATGTCTGCATTGTTCATTCTGGACCTTATTTTGAAATTGTCATATTTTTTAATTTTCGTGAAATTGGCCAAATTGCAAATTTCTGACCACGTTATTGGGTAGTTGAAATTGGTAAATGGGCAGTTTCTTGTACTCAGTCGATAGAAAAAACGGAGTTCTAAAGAAATAGCCACGATTTTGGTCGACTGGAACAATGGAATTAGCCGAAAATAGGGCTCAAAGTGGGCAAAATCGCCGATTTGTAAATATTGCCGAGGTCGCTAACTTCGCGAGAGAGTAATTCCGTCAGTTTTCCATCAAATTTTTTTTTTTTTTTTGGTGTCATTACAATCGGGAAAAGATTCTCTATCATTTCATAAGAAAAAACAATTTTTTTTTTTTTAAATTTTGCGACACCAGGAGACACCTCAGGATTGGGGGTTGCAACAGTCAAGGGGTTAAATTAGACAAGTTTAGATTTAGAAAGGACATAGGAAAGTATTGGTTTGGAAATAGGGTAGTTGATGAGTGGAACAGTCTACCTAGTTGGGTTATTGAGGCTAGGACTTTGGGTAGTTTCCAATTTAGGTTGGATAAATATATGAGTGAGGGGTTGGATTTGAGTGGGACTTGCAAATGAGTGGATCGAGTTATCAGAGCTTATTTTTTGGGTAGCATTGAAAATTAGGTTGGGCAAATGTTTTGTTTGTGGGATGGAATGTAAAGGACCTGCCTAGTATGGGCCAACAGGCCTGCTGCAGTGATCCTCCTTTCTTATGTTCTTATGTTCATAATTTTCGATTAAAACAGCGACTTTGCAGGTTTTTTCGTATGTTTCTTATAATTGTGTTTGCGATTTCTTGGTCTCATTTGATAGAATGGAAGATGTATTACAGAAATAGAGATGATTTTGATTGGTTTTAGTACCGGAAATGGCTTGAAACTGAGCTCAAAGTAGCAGAAATGTTAAATTTTTACCGATGTTCAAGAGTAAACAAATGACCTCACACGTCTAATACACGCCAGCTGGTGGGTCTAATGTACGTTCACAGATGTGGTGATATTATTTATATAATTATTACAGTATTGCATAACAGTAAATCTTCTATTTTTGGTTTGAATAAAAATTCATTATGTAAATAAAAAATAAAAATGGAATTCATTTCTAAAGCCTGAAAACATAACTAATGAACAGAGGAAATGTTAGTTTAGTGTCAGGAATGCCTGCGTTGTTTATTTTGGACCCTATTTTGAAACTGGAATATTTTGAATTTTGCATTAAATTGGCCAAATTACCAGTTTCTGATCACTTTATTTTGTAGTTGAAACAGTTGACTTGGCAATTTCTTGTGCTCAATCGATAGAATAGAAGTAATACTAGTGAAATAGCTAAGAATTTGGCCGACTGGAATAATGTAATTGGCCTAAAATGGGAGTCAAAATTGGCAAAATTGCCGCTGCGTAAATATCGTTGACACATCAAAATTTGCGAGATCATAATTTTGTCAATTTTCCATCAAATTTCATACTTTTTGTTTTATGACCTTCAGAAAAAGATTCTCTACCATTTCATAAGAAAAAATAACAAAATTATTTTTTTAAAATTCTTGGACACTGGTGCACACTTTGAAATTTGGCCTCTGGACACTGAAAAGATTAAGTGAGAAATAGAGTCTCAAAGTCTCCAAGACTGCATATTTGTACAAATTTGTACTTTATTGTGCACCCCATAGTACAAGATAGAAATGCAGCAGCACTTGGAAGAGGAAAAAGAGGAAAATGGAAGAAGTTCACAGTAAAGGGGTTAGCTGGTGTGTTCTTCTGTGTGTTAACATTCTCTCTCTCTTGTGGCATCTTAAGAAATGATTAAACTCATTGAACAAAGTATGTCAGTGGTGGTAATAATAATAAATAATAATAATTGCCCTGGAGCGCTTTAAATGTCATACATATGTCGTATAGGTTTGGTAGCTGACATTTAAAGCACTCAGAGCAATTGTTATTAACCCTTTGAGGGTCGACAGGCCCTCTCCGAAACTCGTTCTCAGGGTCGGCCAAATTTAAAAAAAAAAAAAATTATTTTCTCTTATGAAAAGATAGAGAATCTTTTCCAGATCATAGACACCAAAAGTTTGAAATTTGATAGAAAACTTACGGAATTATGCTCTCGCAAAGTTAGCGGTCTCGGCGATGTTTACGCATCGGCGATTTTGCCACTTTGAGCCCCATTTTCGGCCAATTTCACTGTACTAGTCGACAAAAAACATGAATATTTCGCTAGAACTCCATTTTTTCTATCGAATGGATGCAAGAAACCACTCATTTATGAAATTCAACTATCCAGTACAGTGGTCAGAATTTAGCAATTTTGCCAATTTCACACAAATTTCAAAAGATGCCAATTTCGGAATAGGGTCCAGAATAAACAAGAAAGACATTCCTGGCACTAAAATGACATTTCCTCTAGTCATTAGTCATGTCTCAAGGCCCCTCTTATATTCTTTTGCTTTCCACTTTGAATTTTTATTTTCACAAAAAATATAAGATTTACTGTTATGCAGACTACTGCATTAGTGTAAAAAATGGTATAAATATTATTGGTGCACTTGTGAAAGAATATTAGACTCACCAGTTGACGTGTATTGCACGCTTGGCACGATTTGTTTACTTTTGAAGTTTGGTAAAAATCGAACATTTCTGCTACTTTGAGCTCAATTTCAAGGCACCTTTCTTTGTAAAACCAGTCAAAATCATCTCAATTTCTGTAATATGTCTTCCATTCTATAAAATGAGACCAAGAAAACTAGAATACAACAATAAATACCATACGAAAATACACTGCAAAGTCGCTGATTTATTAAAAAAAATGGTCAAAGTTTTTTTTTTCTCATTATGCACTGTGTGCTGCAGGATTTTTTTTAGACTGTGCACACTGACCACATAGACCCATTCTTTCATATGAAGGCCTACCAGCTTTCTCCCACTAGATTTGAGGCCGCTAGAATTTATGAGTACTAGTACGTCAAAAACCCCTACGCGTAAAACGTACTAGTACGACGAAAACCCTCTAAGGGTTAATTATTATTTATTATCATTATTATCATTGATATACCTTGTTCACTGAATTTAATCATTTCTTAATTAAGCTGGCACAAGAGAGACAATGTAAACACACAGACAAACACACCAGCTAACCCCTTTACTGTGAACTTCTATTGTACTTCTTCCATTTTCCTCATGTTTTTCCTCTTTCTAGTACTGCTGCACTTCTAACTCTATCTTGTACTATGGGATGCACAATAGTTAGAAGTGCAGCAGCACCTGGAAGAGGAAAAACAAGAGGAAAGTGGAAGAAGTACAAGAGAAGTTCATATTCTTGGTGTCTGTCAAGGCAGTTTAATTAAGAAATGATTAAACTCAGAGAACAAGGTATGTCGATGGTAATAATAATAATCACTCTGGAGTGCTTTAAATGTCGGCTACCAAACCTATACAAAATGCATATGCCATGTAAAGTGCTCCAGAGCATTTATTAATTATTATTATTATTATGTAGGTAGTAGATTGGTAGACAGGTACTACCGTCCTGCCAAGTGAGTGTAAAACGAAAGCCTGTAATTGTTTTACATGATGGTAGGACTGCTGGTGTCCTTTTTTCTGTCTCATAAACATGCAAGATTTCAGGTACGTCTTGCTACTTCTACTTACACTTAGGTCACACTACACATACATGTACAAGCGTATATATACATACCACTCTGGGTTTTCTTCTATTTTCTTTCTAGTTCTTGTTCTTGTTTATTTCCTCTTATCTCCATGTGGAAGTGGAACAGAATTCTTCCTCCGTAAGCCATGCGTGTTGTAGGAGGCGACTAAAATGCCGGGAGCAAGGGGCTAGTAACCCCTTCTCCTGTATATATTACTCAGTTTGAAAGGAGAATCTTTCGTTTTTCCTTTTGGGCCACCCCACCTCGGTGGGATACGGCCGGTGTGTTGAAAGAAAGAATTATTATTATTATTATTATTATTATTATTATTATTATTATTAAATGTTATTATCACCATCAACATACCTTGTTCACTGAGTTTGATCATTTCTTAAGCTGCCATGAGAGACAAAGAGATTGTAATCACACAGATGAACACACCAGCTAACCCTTTTACTGTGAACGATTGTACTTCTTCCATTCTTTGTTCTTCTTCCTCATTCTACAATAAATACTCACCTCTCACCCTACATTAAGACTACAAATATTTTAAGGTAAGTAATAAGCATATTGTATGTGTATTGTACTTTTTTATTGTTTTCTGTAATATGTAAGAGTTATGCAAATTAAAACAAAGTTATCAAGTTGGAGTTTCCTTTTTATTTATTTTTTCTTTCTACTATACGTATTTAATTCACCATTTGGCATCATTACAAAGTGGGCAGAGCTAGCTCTAGCAGAGGGAGAAGCGAGCATGAGCAGTATCTCAGCTGATGATTCACCATGACAGGGTGTGCTTCAAGGCACTATATAATAATGTATAATTATGCTATTACTATCAATAAAGGTTATCTATTTATTATTTATTCCAGAATAATATTAGGTAAAACATAAATAATGTAGAAGCATGATAAAGATGTCCAAATTAATAAAAATTGATGAGCATGGTGAATATATTATATCTAAATTTAAATCAAAAGACCTGCAAAAACCCCTCAGTCATGAACATTACAGAGTACCACAGTCAAATATTTACCACTTTAGTGAAAAATTTGGGAATTTGATAACTGATGCACGTATGAACAAAGACCACCTACTACTAACAGGAGATTTCAACATATATCTACTACATGACCAGGACCCACAAGTAACTGAATTCACAAACACTATGAGCAACTGCTTATTGCTGCCAACAATATCAAAACCTACAAGAATCTCCCAGAATAGTATCTCTTTATTGGACCACATCTGGACTAACACCATATCCCCTTTTAAATCGGGCATAATCACAGACAACACCACAGACCACAACCCTACCTTTCTCCTAACCAACCTAGGTAAACTGCCCCAAGACACTACTAAAGTTACCTTCAGACTGCATAACGAAACGGCTGTAAATAACTTCATAGCAGCTATGAATAATGTCAACTGACATAATGAGCTTGAAACATATACAGACACTAATGAATATATTAATAATTTTATAAAAAGAACCCACTACCTCTTTAACAAGCATTGCGCTAAAAAAAAACTAAACAGCTCACAGCAGAGAGACTAAATAGTCCCTGGCTAACACCTGCCATCCTTAACCCTTTCAGGGTCCGTCCCGTAGATCTACGGCTGGTCGGTGAGTGTCCAAACCGTAGATCTACGCCAAAATTCTAGCGCCGTCAAATTTAGCGCGAAAGCGCTCATAGGCCTACATATGAGAGAATGGGTCTGCGCCGTGGGTGTGCGCCGTAAACAAAAAATCTAGGCGCCTGCATAGCATTGTGGGAACGCCGGCTCAGTCACCCTTGTTCACCATGCCTCGTCGCAAGTCAGCTCTCACTCCCCGGAAAATTGGGACTCTCCTCTTCCTGTCTGATAGTTCTGACACTGATGGAAGTGGAAATGAAGACGAATTCTACGGCTTTGATAAGTTAGTGACCGAAAATAATGACCAGGATATCGATAATAGTGCAGAAAACCCCGACGATCCTCGACCTTCTACCTCTGGTGTGGGCACTCGTGACTCACGGTCGGGTGTTCCTAAACGTAAGAGAAAACTAATATTTTCCCGTGGCCTGGCCTCTGACTTCAGTAATGACGATGATTCTGACGTGGATTGTGATTTTATTGCGCTCGACGATCATTCGAGTAGTGATAGTGAGGAAACATATTCACCAGTGAAGCGTCGGTATGTTCGCCGCCGCATGCGCTCGGGTAGTGTACCCTATGCTGTGCACAGGGGACGGAGTACATCCCGGAGTACATCCCGTGGCCCTACATCCCGTTTTAGGTAGTGATAGTGAGGATGATGTGGCTACACTTGGCATGGATGGGCCACAGACATCAGTGGATGGTGTTAGTGGGGCTGGTGGTGGTAGTGGCACCGCCATGCGTGACTCGCTGTGCCACGCGGGGACCCACGCTGCTGACTCGTCAGTTCAAGGACAAAGCGGAGCGTCACCCACCAGCCCGCCACAACCACCCGTACAACCAGCCTATGATGTCCAGTATCCACCAGCAAACCGTATCTGGGATTGGCAGCAAAATCCCAATTTTGTTCCCAGCCCTCACCACTTTGATGACTCTCAAAGTGGAATTCTACCTACCTGTCCCCTTGGAACCACGGCCAATGAACTGGAATTCTTTGAATTATTCTTTGACCAGCCATTGATGGAAATTATTGTCAGGGAAAGTAATAAGTATTTTCAGTACACCATGGCAAATACGATCTTATCACCACAGTCAAGACTACACAGGTGGAAAGAGACGACTGTTGCAGAAATGTATTTGCTTTTTGCAACAATAATGCTTATGCCTCACGTCTATAAGCATAATATAAAAGCATACTGGTCCACAGATCGGCTAATTTGTACCCCATCCTTCAGTGAAATAATACCAGTGAACAGGTTTATCTTACTGTTACGTATGTTGCACTTCTCTGACAAAACCAGGCCTGACAGAAGTGACAGGTTATACAAGATTAGAAATGTTTTCATGTATCTCAAACAAAAGTTCAGGATATACTTTTATCCATTCAAGAATCTTGTAATTGACGAGTCTTTGATTTTGTTCAAAGGTAGACTGTCATTCAAGCAGTATATACCGAGCAAGAGGAACCGCTTTGGTATAAAATTGTTTGTACTCTGTGATTGTGACAGTGGCCTGGTGTTGGATATTGTTGTATACACGGGTAGTAAAACATTGAAAGATACCAAGATGTTATTGGGTATATCAGGTGACGTAGTGAGAAACATGATGGCACCTTATCTTGGTAAGGGCCATACATTATATACCGATAACTGGTACACAAGCCCATTACTCAGTGATTTCATGCGAGTGAACAAGACAGATGTGTGTGGCACAGTGCGTTCTAATCGTAAACATATGCCCAGGCTCAACGCAGGTGTTCGTGGTGATGACGTGCAGGTGTTTACTGCCAATGACATCATGGCATTACGGTGGCATGACAAACGAGATGTCACATTGTTGACAACCATTCACCGTAATGAAATGCAAGACAGTGGCAAAGTTGATCGAGTGACTAATGAACGTATTCGAAAACCAGTGTCAGTGATTGATTATACACAAAACATGCGCTTGGTTGACAAGTGTGACATGCAGATTGGTTTTGTTGACTGTGTTCGTAAGAGTTACAAGTGGTACATGAAACTTTTCTTCCATCTCATGGACATTTCAATGCTGAATGCATATAATATGTACCAAATAAAGACTGGTAACAGACCACCGTATGGTGAATTTTGTTTGTCTGTTGTCAGACAACTCATAATGAAGTACCAGGTAACAACACCTGCAATACAACATGGTCCTCGAATTCATCACAATATACCCAAGCGTTTGAGGAGAGAAGGTGATCATTTCATAATACAGCTTCCTTCAACTCAAAAGAAATTTGCTCAGAAGAGATGCATTGTCTGTGCACAAACAAAACGACGGCAACAAAGACGCAAAGACACTCGGTTTATGTGTGAGGAATGTAAGGTGCCTCTGTGCATGGTGCCTTGTTTCAAGGAGTTCCACAAGCTCCAGCAGTTCTAAAACCATGTCCAGTGATTGTAAATATGTAAATATATGATAGAACATTAGTATTATACAATATTTGTGCATGTTTATTGTAATAAACAACAGTGGTAAACAATAATATGATAATAACTTTAGTGCGGTTATTGTGTTCAATACAGTGAGTATATATATATCAATTATATACAGTATTGGTCTCTCAGGCCCCAAATGTTAGTAGGAATAGAAAAAAATTGGAAAAGAAAAGAAAAAACAACTAAAACAACAAAATAATATAATACGCGTATGTGGAATTCGTCGATGTTGCCGCCACCACATCATTTTCTACAAACTTCTTGGCACTGTATCTCGGTAAGTACTGATCAGATTCTAATTTTTTTTGTTTTATTACCTTCACAAAAATATGCTCTTTAATTCTGTAAGAAAAAATATTTTTTTTTTTTCAAAATTTCTTGGACACTGGTGCGTGACTTCAGATTTTGGCCTTGGACCCTGAAAAGGTTAAATCCATTAACACAAAGCACCAATATGAAAAACAGTACCGAATGGGTCAAATAACTAGAGACCAGTCTAAACGTTGCTCGTCAGCCCTTACCAACCTGATAAGGTCTAAAAAATTGTATTATGAAAACAGATTACAAAACATCAAAGGTGATATAAAAAAGACCCGGAAAACCCTATCTGAAATTCTAGGAACTTAAAGAATATCCAAAAACAAAACAATCATATTAACAAAATCAGATGAACCCCTACTCCCACCAACTGAAACAGCAAACAGACTCAACACTCTTTAACAAATCCATTGAATCCTCCACCTTCCCAGCAGTTCTCAAAATAGCGAGGGTTACCCCAGTCCACAAAGGAGGTGATCAAGCCGACTTGAATAACTATAGACCAATTTCTAACTTACCACTAAGTAAATTATTGACCTATTTCATGTTTTATCTTCATTAACCCCTTCAGGGTCCAAGGCCAAAATCTGAAGTGGTGCTCAAGTGTCCAAGAAATTTTGAAAAAAAAAAAAAATTCTTACAGAATTAAAGAGTATATTTTTGTGAAAGTAATAAGACAAAAAAAAAAAATTCTGATCAGTACTTACCGATATACAGCGGCGGGAAGTTAACCCAAAATGACAGGGTGGTGGCAACATCAGTGACTTCCACAAAATCCCATTTTTTTATTTTATGTTTTTTATACTTTTTTTTTTCTTTTCTAATTTTTTTCTTTTTCTAATAACATTTGTGGCCTGTGAGACCAGTATAATGTATATTGTATAAGTGTACACTTATTGTATTCAACACAATAACTGCACTAATTTGTTTATTATATTCCTTACAATATAAATAATGAAAATATTAGTGTGGTTATTGTGTTGAATAGAACAGTACCATATGGTACAATGGTGCTATAGGGTGCAATGGTACCATATGGTACAATGACACCATATGATACAATGGTACCATATGGTACAATATGGTACAATGGCACATGATACAATGGTACCATATGATACAATGGTACCATATGGTACAATGGCACCATTTGGTAAAATGGTACCATATGATACAATGGTACCATATGGTGCAATGGTACCTAATGGTACCATATGATGCAATGGCACCATATGGTACATTGTACCATACAGTACAATGATACCATATTGCAATTGTACCATATGGTACAATGCAATATTATGTAATGGTACCATATGGTACATTGTACCATACAGTACAATGATACCATATCACAATTGTACCATATGGTACAATGGCACCATATGATACAATGGTATATGGTACAATGGCACATGATACAATGGTATATGGTACAATGGCACATGATACAATGGTACCATATACAATGGCACCATTTGGTACAATGGTACCATGATACAATGGTGCAATGGTACCTTATGGTACTATATGGTGTAATGGTACAATATGCAATGGTACCATATGGTACAATGCAATATGATGTAATGGTACCATATGGTACATTGTACCATACAGTACAATGATACCATATCACAATTGTACCATATGGTACAATGACACCATATGATACAATGGTACCATATGGTACAATGGCACATGATACAATGGTACCATATGATACAATGGTACCATATGGTACAATGGCACCATTTGGTACAATGGTACCATATGATACAATGGTACCATATGGTGCAATGGTACCACATGATGCAGTGGTACCATATGGTACATTGTACCATACAGTACAATGATACCATATGGTTCATTGTACCATATGGTACTGTTGTATTCAACACAATAAACACACTAATATTTTCATTATTTTGTTTACAATAAAAATATGCAAAAATGTTATATATTAGTAATGTTCTATTATATATTTACAAGTGTACAGGAACTTGACGTGTTCTTTGATGTGGATGACAAAGCACTTTGTCTGGGAAACTGCAGAGTCAGTAGCTAGCTTGTGTCGCCACTCACTCAGTCTTGGCTGGTATCTCATGCCACCAACACCTATTGACCATATGGTACACGGTATCATATGTTACAGGGTACCATATGGTACATTGCACTATATGGTATAGGGTACCATGCAGTACAGGATAACATATGATGCAGGGTACCATATGGTGCAGGGTACCCTATGGTACAAGGTACCATATGGCACAGGGTACCATATGGTACAGAGTACCATACAGTACAGGACACCATATGGTACAGATGCAGGGATAACTATGGAAATAAGTCACTCTGACTTTTTTGGGTTATCCTAGGATTTTATACATATGCTACTATGTATGACAATCTGTGTAATTGTATTTCTGTACACCTGAATAAACTTACTCAAGTGCATGTGGCATCATAAGTAAGTTTATTTAGTAATGCACAAATAAAGTTACATAGAATATCACACTTAGCAGAATATGTTTGGAGAACCTAGGATAACCCAAAAAAGTCAGACTTATTTCCATTAGGGTCCCTGTACCCTGTACCATCTGGTATAATGTACCATATGGTACAATGTACTATATGGTAAACTGTACCATATGGTACCACTCTACCATACAATACCATTGTACCATATGATACCATTGTATGACATGGCACCATTGTACCATATGGTACAGTGGTATCATATGGTTCAAAACCATAGAATTCGTCTTCATCTCCACTTCCATCAGTCTTAGAACTGTAAGTTGTGAAGAGGAGAATCAGAATTCGCCCGGAGAGTGAGTGGGGAGTGAGAACTTCCTTGTCGCCAGGCACGATGAACAAAGCTAATTTGCCTGTGTTCCCACAATGCCATGCGGGTGTCCAGATTTTTTCTATGGTGTGCACACTGACCACCCAGACCCATTCTCTCAGATGTAGGCCTACCAGCCTTTTCACGCAAAATTTGACGCCGCTAGAATTTTGGCGTAGATCTACGGGACGGACCCCTCTTCAAGGGGGGCTCCTTGGCGTGGTGAAGAGGCTCTTGGTCTGAGGAATTAGACCTGTTGGTCTCCTTCCTCAGACCGAACCTAATTAACCCCCCAATCCCCCATTCCCTATCCCATCCTCCCCTTTTTCCTTTCCTCCTCCTCCTCCCCACCCCTCCCTTTTACCCTTCCCTTTTGGCCTTTGGTATTTTTTTTTTTTTCCCCACAGGCACGCTAGTTCCTAGGTAGGGGAAAGGGTATCGGGGTCCATCCCATTCCGTTGAGGTTCTTGGCGTGGCGTAGTTTGCCGTGGAATCTGGATTGCCTGAGGATGTCCCGATCCATCTCCGGTATCCCGGAGGGTGGCTTTGGGTGTCTCTCGGGCGACGGGTGTATCTCTGGAAGCCACCTTTCAGATTCCGGGGGTGGTGGCCGAAGGAAGTATGCTTTGTGGCGGATTTCCGGCCGCCCTCTCTTTTTTCCACCGAGGTAGCTCGGCAGATGTGAGGTTGCTATCCCGGATTGCCGGTTTACTGACATGATGGGTAGGGTATGGCACAGGTTCCATGCTGCATCTGCACTACTTGCGGTGCTGAGGTCCTCTTGGGCGCGGAGGGAGACTTCTGGCCCTTTCATTCCTCCTAGGAACTATCCCTCCCCGGTCCGCCCTTTTTTTATTCTTTTTTATTTTTATTTCTTAAAAACAAAAAGAGAGAAGTAACCTAACCATGGCAGCCCTAGTCCATGAACCTGCTACCCCCGGGCCCCTTCTTGATACCGCACCCCGTTCTGACCCCGCCTCGTCTTTGGACCACTCTTCAGACACTCCTCATGCCTCTGTACCTCTTGCTGGTGCTGTTTCCTCACCCGCTTCAGGTACTGAGACCTTGACTGACTCCTTCGATTTATCTGACCTTCGCTCTCCTCTGACTATGCTCCGGCCTCTCCCTCTACGGTGCGGCAATTTTTGAATCTCCGGCCCGTTCCACGTCGGACCAACTCTGGTCCCACGCCTAAACGCCAACGACAATTACCTGCTGATGATACAGGCACTTCTCAAGTCACCTTCATCGTCACGCATGCCTGCTGGAAGTCCAAGCCCCTCGCACACAAAACCTCTTCTCAGACTGATACACTCTTGAAATTCTGTTTCGCTCCATTCTCTCTACATGATTCCTCAGCCCTCTGACTTCCAAACTACGAATTCTCTGCACACACCACACATTGCCCTCAGACATGACATCTCCACTGCCTCCAGCCTTCTCCTCGCTGCAACATTCATCACCCACGCTTCACACCCATATAAGAGTGTTGGTAAAACTATACTATCATTTCACTACCTTTCCATGCTCAGTTTCAGACTGCATAATGGACTAAATTCTTCACTTTACGAGCACAGACTTCCTCTACTGCCTATCTTTCTGACCACAGTACAGTGAGACCCCCTCTTCACTGCATACCGCACGCATCGCATACCATACAATCCGCATATATGTTTCCGCTCGCCTTTTTTACGCCTAAACGCCAACGACAATTACCTGCTGATGATACTTCTCCACCTTCTCGTTCTTCTCAGAAAAGATTGACACATCTTTCACTACCTTTCCATGCTCAGTTTCAGACTGCATAATGGACTAAATTCTTCACTTTACGACCGACTTCCTCTACTGCCTATCTTTCTGACCACAGTACAGTGGACCCCCGCATACCGCACGCATCGCATACCATACAATCCGCATACCGCTCGCTTTTTTCGCAAAAATTTTGCCTCTCATACCGCCCAAAAACCCGCTCACCGCTCTTCGTCCGTGACGCGTCCAATGTGCGGCCTGAGCCACGCTCACATGTTCCGCCGGTGGCATTGTTTACCAGCCAGCCTCTGCGGTAACATCCAAGCATACAATCGGAACATTTCGTATTATTACAGTGTTTTTGGTGATTTTTTCTGGAAAATAAGTGACCATGGGCCCCAAGAAAGCTTCTAGTGCCAACCCTACAGCAATAAGGGTGAGAATTACTATAGAGATGAAGAAAAAGATCATTGATAAGTATGAAAGTGGAGTGCGTGTCTCCGAGCTGGCCAGGTTGTATAATAAACCCCAATCAACCATCGCTACTATTGGTGGTACAGCTGCTGCTGCACTGTCAGCTGCTGCTGCTGTTGTACCACCGTCAGCTGCTGCTGCTGCTGTAGTACCGTCTGCTGCTGCTGTAGCATCGTCTGCTGCTGCTGTAGCATCGTCTGCTGCTGCTGTAGCATCGTCTGTTGCTGCTGTAGCATCGTCTGCTGCTGCTGTAGCATCGTCTGTTGCTGCTGTACCACCGTCAGCTGCTGCTGTAGCACCGTTGTTGGTGTGGCTTATTGAGAATACCAAGAAACAATTAACCCCAGAGGATTTGCCACCCAGGATAACCCAAAAAAGTCATTGTCATCGAAGACTGTCTAACTTATTTCCATTGGGGTCCTTAATCTTGTCTCCCAGGATGCAACCCACACCAGTCAACTAACACCCAGATGAACAGGGAAAAATGCCTGGAACAAGTGCTTATATTGGTGAATTTAAAGCCAGCAAAGGTTGGTTTGAGAGATTTAAGAATCGTAGTGGCATACACAGTGTGATAAGGCCTGTTCTGGAAGAAAATGCCAAACAGGACCTTCAGTACTCAGGAGGAAAAGGCACTCCCAGGACACAGTGTCTCATCAGTCATTGCTGCATCTTCAATAAAGGTAAGTGTCATTTATTCTTCATTTAGTAGAGACGTACATGCACAATATATATTGTGCATGTACTACTCTACTATTGTGCATGTATCCTTCTCTTTGTGTGTAGGAAAATGTATATTTCATGTGCTAAAAATTTTTTTTTCATACTTTTGGGTGTCTTGCACGGATTAATTTGATTTCCATTATTTCTTATGGGGAAAATTTATTCGCATACCGAACATTTCGCATAACAATCAGCCCTCTTGCACGGATTAAAGTCGCTATGCGGGGGTCCACTGTATTGGCAAGGCACTCCTACGCCATGTTGGTAAAGATATTTCTTTTCATGCTCTTAAGAGCGGTACGCGCATCATCACCGTGCAGAATGCTACCCAGGCTCATGAGCTTTTTCGTCTTTCCCATATCGATACTGTTCCTGTCACTATTGAAAAACATCATTCTCTCAATTCTTGTAGTGGTACCGTCATTCTGCCCCATATCATAGTTCAACAAAATTTCCAGACATGTGGCACTGACATTCTTGAACAGCTGGAACTCCAAGATCTCCCAATCCTCAAGGTAGACACTTATGTTCTTCCTGCCCGCGGGCGGAGACGATACCCTAGCAGTGTGGCTCGTTTAACTTTTGACAGCCGTGAACTCCCATCCTCACTTTATGTAGCAGGACATCGGTTACAAGTTCGAAAGGTGATCCCTACACCGCAACAGTGTAGAAATTGCTGGCGATTTAGCCATCCAACGAAATATTGCAGATCTATCGCCGAATGCCCGGTCTGTGGTGCAGATGACCATTCTAATATGTCTTGCAATCGACCTCCCTCTTGCCTTAATTGTCATGAGGCTCACCCTTCGTACTCTCACTGTTGTCAAGTCTACTTAAACGAGCAGGAAATCCGTTACCTCAAAGAGGCAGAAGGTCTCCCTTATGCCATGGCAGTTTCTCATCTTCGCCTCCAAGGGAAACTACCTCGTGTTTCTTATTCCCGTGTTTCAAAACGTCCCCCCACTTCTGGGATCCCATCTTCTGCAACCACCTCTGTGGTTACCTCTCCCATAGTCACTCCTGTATCTAATTCTTTTGCTGTCCTAGGCTCCGACGTCCCTACTTCAACGCCTCAGTCTGATCTCGCTTCTTCGTGTTCTCCCTCACAAGCCTCAGTAGCGACGAGATCTCGTATGACACCTCCTCCTAATCATCCCTCTACTTCTCAAAAGTCAAGAAAAGGTCCGTTAACACCTCCTACCCATCTTCCACCTCCTCATTTTACCTTCCCTGTCTCTGTACCTGGTTCTTTCCCTCTCACTGGCTCTGTTACAAGTGTAGAGGTTCACCCTCCTCCTCGTACTGTACCTTCCTCCCCTGTTCCCTCCCAAGTTTCTTCCTCTTCTGCCACCTCCCAGGTTTCTGCCTCTTCTGTCCCCTTCCACGCTTCTCCAGTTCACTCCACCCTTTCGCCCCCCCTACCTTGGTAGAGTCCATTACAGTTCCAATCTTTACTCGCCCTCCCCCTACCATTTCCAATATTGTCTCCCATACGACGTCTCTGAATTCCGAAACACTTGAAGCAATCTCTGAATATATTGCAGAGACCAAACCATCAATGAACACTGATCCACCCTCCGTTCCTTCTCTGTCCTCTGCTCCATCTGCGCAACTCCTTTCTTCACAGCGCACCATTCCTTCGCTGCTTGAACGTTTTCCACTGCCTCCGCATGTGGACTTTTCTAACCCCTCTAGTCCGTAGTACCCCTTACCTGCGGATTTCAGGTATCTTTGTCATTGCCAAACATGGCCTATTTACAGTGGAATATACGCGGCCTCGGGTAATCGGGGTGAGCTTCAGATGTTACTCTCCCAGTTTTCCCCTGTTGGTGTTTGCTTACAGGAACCAAAATTACACTCTGCTGTTATCTCTCCCATCTCAGGCTATAATTTATTGTATTCTTCAGATCCTTTTCCTGATGGGGCCTTTAATGAAAGTGCCCTTTTCCTACGCACTGATATTCCGTACCATCAGCTATTTGTTCATACTTCGCTGCATTACACAGCAGCCCGTATCCACTTGCATAGGTGGTATACGCTCTGTTCTTTATATCTCTCTCCTTCTCGGGCATTATCTATTCCGGATATTGCCTTTCTTTTTTCGTCATTACTGCCACCGATTCTGTTACTTGGCGATTTTAATGCCCACCATTTCCTCTGGGGGGGGGGGTCTCACTGTGATTCCGTGGAATTCAGTTAGAGGCTTTTCTTGCCACCCACCCCCTCCATGTTTTAAATACAGGTACTCACACCCATTTCGATCCTCGGACTTACACTCTTGCATCGATCTCTCAGTCTGCTCTTCCTCCGCTGCATTAGACTTCACTTGGTCTGTTCTCCCGGACTTACATGACAGCGATCATTTCCCAATCATTCTTACTTCCCCTTCATATTCACCACCTCTTCGCATCCCACGCTGGCAATTTGATCAGGCAAATTGGAACCTTTACTCACACCTAACTGTTTTTAGAGAGGTTCCTTCTTCATCCTCCATCGATGAGCTTTTACACCTCTTCTCGTCCTCCGTTTTAACCGCAGCTTCTAATTGTATACCCAAACTTCGGGCAGGCATTCTCAGAAATGCGTGCCTTGGTGGTCTCCTGCTTGTGCTCGTGCAGTACGTTTGAAACGCGCTGCATGGGGCAGGTACCGGTACAATAGAACCATGGAGTGACTTCTTGATTTTAAGCAGAAGCGTGCGATCGCTCGCCGTGTCATCTGTGACGCTAAACGCACTTGCTGGTGAGATTATGTCTCCACCATCACCTCTGCTTCCTCTATGAGTGCAGTCTGGAAAAAAGTACGAAAACTGAGTGGTAAATATTTTCCTGACCCGGCTCCTGTTCTGCGGGTTGCCGGTGTTGATATAGCAAACCCACTAGATGTTGCCAATGAAATTGGCAATCATCTGGTCTGTATTTCTCAGGGACTCCATCTATGCCCCTCACTTCTTTCCTCAAAGTCTGCCAGAGAGTTAGCACCCTTGGACTTTTCTTCTCTCAGAGAAGAACAGTATAATGTGCCTTTTACACTTCAAGAACTGGAGGCAACACTCTCAGCTTGCCGATCATCGGCAGCTGGGCCCAACGACATTCATATTCGTATGCTACAACATTTACATCAGTCAGCCCTTGCAGTCCTATTACGCCTTTACAATCTTATTTGGTCACAAGGAGTTCTTCCACAGCTGTGGAAATCCGCCATTGTTCTCCCTTTCTGCAAACCAGGCACTATGGGACATGAAGCCTCCCACTGTCATCCCATTGCTCTTACCAGTGCAGTTTGCAAAGTGATGGAACGCCTAGTAAATAGACGTTTAGTGTGGTATTTAGAGACACACAACAGTCTCTCCACTCGTCAATATGGCTTTCGTAAGGGACGTTCTACCATAGACCCCTTACTACGCTTGGATACGTATGTTCGTAATGCCTTTGCGAATAACCACTCAGTTATTGCCATATTTTTTGACCTTGAGAAGGCATATGACACAACTTGGAGGTATAATATTTTAGCCCAAGCCCACTCCTTAGGCCTTCGAGGCAATCTACCATCCTTCTTTAAGAACTTTTTAACTGACAGGCATTTCCGTGTTCAGGTTAATAATGTGCTCTCCCCGGACTTTATCCAAGCTGAAGGAGTCCCCCAGGGATGTGTTCTGAGCACAACACTTTTTCTCCTTGCTATTAATGATTTGGCCTCTAGTCTTCCATCAAATATTTGGTCATCACTCTATGTTGATGACTTCACTATTGCCTGTGCAGGCGCTGACTGTCACCTCATTACAGTTTCTCTCCAGCATGCAGTCGACCGTGTTTCCAATTGGGCCACCACACATGGGTTTAAATTTTCCAGCACTAAAACCCACCAAATTACTTTCACCAGACGCTCTGTCATCTCTGATCATCCTTTGTACCTCTATGGCTCCCGTATCCCTGAACGTGATACAATCAAGTTTCTGGGCCTCCTCTTTGACCGTAGGTTATCCTGGAAACCTCGCATTACCTCTCTGAAGGCAACTTGTCACAGCCGGCTGAACCTTCTTAAAACCCTTGCTCATCTTTCATGGGGAGCTGATCGTCGAACCCTCCTTCGCCTACATTCCACCCTCATTTTATCGAAACTTGATTATGGTGACCAGATCTATTCAGCGGCATCTCCTGCTACTCTCTCTAGCCTTAACCCCATTCATCACCAAGGATTACGTTTATGCCTTGGTGCTTTTCGCTCTTTCCCTTTCGAGAGCCTCTATGCAGACGCGAACGTTCCATCCTTATCCGATCCCCGTGATGCCCATTGCCTTCGCTACTATGTACGCTCTCATGATCTTCGCAATCCTTCCATTTATAGAATGGTCACTGATATTAGTAGACATTCTTTATTTGTTCGCCGTCCCTGTTTACTCCGTCCCTTCTCTCTTCGCCTTCATCAGCTCTTGTCTTCTCTTCAATTACCACCTTTCTATGTTCATGTAGCATCTCACTTTTCCCTACCCCCCTGGGAAGTTCCAGCTGTTCGAATCTGTTCTTTCTCTCTCCCTTGCTCGAAAGCCCAACTGTCTACGGTCGCTTCCCGCTCTCTTTTTCTTGACCACTTTCACTCTCATTCTCATGCCATTGCTGTGTACACAGATGGCTCTAAGTCTTCTGACGGCGTAGGATTCGCAGCAGTGTTTCCGGACAGCATCGTACGAGGGCATTTACTATCTTCGGCTAGTATTTTTACTGCTGAATTGTATGCCATCCTTGCAGCACTTATCCGTATTGCATCTATGCCTGTGTCATCATTTGTGGTTGTCTCAGACTCCCTTAGTGCTTTACAGGCTATACAGAAATTTTATACACCTCACCCCTTAGTCCTCCGTATCCAACTTTGGCTACGCCGCATCTTTACCAAGCATTAAATTATTGTTTTTTGTTGGGTCCCTGATCATGTTGATGTACAGGGCAATGAACAGGCAGACACTGCTGCGTGGTCAGCAGTACATGACCTACCAGTTTCATATAGAGGTATTCCATTTACGGACTATTTTGCTGCAATATCTTCCCACCTTCACACCCGTTGGCAACAACGTTGGCCTACTATGCTCGGCAACAAACTTCAATCTATTAAACCAGTATAGGTTACTGACCGTCTTCTTATCACCAGTGTCGAGGTTGGGAGACTACTCTCTCCCATCTTCGCATTGGCCATACTCGTCTTACTCATGGATATCTCATGGAGAGGCACCCTGCTCCTCTCTGTGAGAATTGCCAAGCTCCATTATCAGTCAGCCACATTCTGTTGGACTGCCCACTTTATCAACGAGCACGCAGAATTTACCTCCGTCGTCGTCTTCGCTCCGCTGCTCTCTCTTTACCTTCCCTTCTCGCTGATGGACCCACCTTTCATCCAGACTCTCTCATTGACATTTTGACAACAACTGACTTACTTCACAAATTCTGATACCTTCAGCCCTTTCTACTTCAATCTCATGCTACCCTCTTCCCCGGTACTATCCCCTGCCCCTCTGTTTTCTCTGTTTTCTGTAACCTACTGATCATCCCTCCTCCCTTCTGCCATCCAATACCCTCGCTTCCTTCCCTACCCTGCAGCACTGTATAGCCCTTGTGGCTTAGCGCTTCTTTTTGATTATAATAATAATAAGACGGGACGGACCCTGAAAGGGTTAATAATGAACGGATTGAAAGGATTTTCACAGCAAACGTAAAACTGAATGTTTTAATTTCGGGTAGTGACATTTCTGAAGTATCAGTAAGGGGTGATTCCTCGATTAGCAATGAATTCGTTTACCGACGTGGTGTTAGGAATGAAACTCCATCAGTAAGTGAGGAGAGGCTGCATATATAATTATGTGTATGTTTTGGTTACTACATTTTTTTTAATAAGCATTTTTGTTAATTCCCAGGTGAAGTATTTGAGAAGCTTGAGGATGAGGACGAGCAGGGTTGGTGTACAGGACGGAAGGATGGACGCATAGGCCTCTACCCAGCGAACTATGTAGAATTTGCTTAAAATTCTGTTTCTACATTCAGTATTTTTACTTGGAAAGTTGGGGCAGACTCATAAAATTAAGGGTAGTAGTTATGCCTTCAGAACAACCTGAATATTCACAGAATACTCTGTTAAGGACAGTTCTGAGTGATTGTCTTACCTCACAAATATTTAGTGAAATTACACAGGAAAGGTACATTGATTACTTGCCATCATAATTGATTTGTGATCCTTGGTTTGGTGACTAAGCAGTTATAAAATGTATTATATATATATATATATATATATATATATATATATATATATATATATATATATATATATATATATAGATATATATATATACGTATATGCACAGTGGCACCTCGAGTTTCGGCCATAATTTGATCCAGAAGGCTGTTCGAGTGCCGTTACCAAACGAATTTGTTCCCATAAGGAATAATGTAAATTAGATTAGTCCATTTCAGACCCCCAAAAATATACTTACAAAAGCACTTACAATAATACACTTACGTAATTGTTTGAGTTGGGAGCTGTATGAAA
>NC_091317.1:35090334-35227834 GCF_038502225.1 Cherax quadricarinatus | reverse complement strand
TGGTTTGCCCTGAACATGATTCTTACATGTTCTGCCATTAATACTTTGGACATTTACTCTGTCTTCTGTTCCCCATGCCATCTTTGCATCGAGAAAAGTGGTTGCCTTTGCTTTGACAAATAACACAAGAAGTCTATCATTCCATATCTAATATTTTTTTTATCCATAATGTTATGGGCCAAACCCATCATTTGCTGTTCTTTTCTGTTTTGAGCCTTCACAGACTATTGTCGAATTGATTTCAAAACAACATTCCTAACATAAATCTTTCCTCCTGCTGTCTTTATGCTGATGATGAGCTATTGATCCAAGGCACTCTACTTACCCCTCCCTCTTCATCAAACCTGATTGCTTCCCACTTCTCTATGGGTTTAACTTTTACCCTGATTAAAATAAAACTAAATGCCTCTGAAGAATAGTTCTCCCGAACATGCCTGACTTTCATCTCCCACAGCCATTATTACTACTGGCTTTCAGCATTTTTGTATTCATTTATGATGATAGTCTCTGATGTTGTATTTGCATAGCATTGAAAGCCAGTACACAGATAGGAGTTTACGACATTCTGGTCTGACTTGGACCATTTACAGAGTAACACTGTGTAACTTTGTAAGTGGTCCAAGTCGAACTGAAATGCCGTTGTAAGCACTCTCCTATGTGTGGGTTATTTGTGTATTGTTCCAGTCACAGTATTGTGCCTTTTTCTTTAGAAAGCCAGTATTTAGTACTTGAAATATATTCCATTTCTAATCAAAATTACACTATCGATAATATACACCAAGGATGGCCAGACTAGTCAGACATCTATTTTTTTTTTTTTTTTTTGGAAAGTTTTCCCTATATTATTCAAAGGGCTGAGGTGGGGTTATGGTAATATGGGCATGTAGAAAGGATGAAGAGGGATAGGATAATTAAGACAGTGTATAAATCTGGGGTGGAAGGTAGGGGTTGTCTCAGGAATGATTGGAAAAAGGGAATAAAAGAGGTTTTGAGTTTTAAGGATTTTAGCATGTTCGGAGTGAATGGAGACAAGTGGCATTTAATGGATGTGATGTTGAAGTTTGAGCAAGATAACTTTATGAAGGGATTCAGTAAAAACCATTTAGCTGGATTTGAGTCCTGGTGGTGGCAAGGGATTATATATATATATATTTTTTTTTTTTTTTTTTTTTTTTTTTTTTCTCAACAAGTCGGCCGTCTCCCACCGAGGCAGGGTGACCCAAAAAAGAAAGAAAATCCCCAAAAAGAAAACACTTTCATCATCACTCAACACTTTCACCACACTCGCACACCATCACTGCTTTTGCAGAGGTGCTCAGAATATATATATATATATATATACACACACACACACACACACACAATCTGCTTGTACATATGTATAGACAGACACGGTACCTAAGGACAGACTTAGTGTAAATCAGGGGTCATGCCCAATTTACTTGTGTTGCATAAATCATTATCATAAATCCAGTAAGGCTATTCAAAGCATTCACATTCCATGCCATTGACCATAGGTGTCAGCAAAATTTATAAAAGGGACAATATCCCTACTGTTTATGTTTAAGAAAGAGATGCTGGGTTTTTAGAGTGGCACCCCTAGACACTAACCACTCAAACCCATGTCAGAGGGAGGCGGTAGTCCATCATGAATCAAAGCACTGTCAAGGTTTCCTTTTCCATTATTGTGATTCTGACTTTAACTGTGGTTATAAAAGAAAAATTGAGCTTCTGCCATAATTTTATAAATTATAGTGTGCAAAATTATGTTAGCAGTAAAAGCTTAAGCTGTTTCTCTTATTTTGTGCCATTATCAAGAATGAGCTTAAGCTAATGCTCAAAGACTGTCATTACTTTGGAACTAGGGACCCCATAAAACAATATTTTTTCTTTATGCAAGCTATAGCACAGCAAATTCAGTATAGTTTAGTAGGCTATATACACTCAACCAATATCTGTGGTAGGTGATATGTATAATATTTGGGATTGTCTCATTAAGAATGAAAAAAAGTATGAGAACATTAAATCTTTGTACATTACATTAAAAATCATGAGGATTTGTACACACATGCTGCAGTTTTTCACATCATATTTTTCTATATACATGAAAACAAAACTTGTTTTCACTTTGCAATATTCTGTTTGCAGCAAGTTTTCTTTACATACTGTATACAACTATCATTTAACCACATAAGTGTTAGGTGCTGTTGATTTGTTCAGTCATGTTTTAGATGAGAGTACTAATGTCTGATATCCTAAAGATATCTTCATGATGGTTCTTTTCTTAGATTACTATTATTGGTTTTAACTTGAGATTAAAAAATATGGGTCTTGCAGTGTTGATGTATGAAGATGCTAGTGTAAGTAACCACTGTGTAGTAATAAGTCCCTAATAATTTACATTAAAAATGTTATATATAACCATCAGTAAGAAATGTGCAGTTTTGTTTTTGGCAAGCCAAAAAACATACTTGTGCTTAGGAAAAATATTTTATGGCTAATTAGTTGAAGTGCTTGGTATTACATTGTTTTCCTAATTATTTTGATGCTTGAGTTTATAAAATATTAGTTTTTGCTTCTTTAAATTATTATTTTTATATTTGCTCTGCTTTGTACCAGAAAAGTTTTTAAAGAAACTATGACCTTGCCTATTACATGAAAGCACAATTATCAGCAGCAAGATGAACTAATGTTACCGAGAATAGTTTTTGCTCTTCATTCATTTCCTTGTTTCTTGGGGGAATATAAATGAAAAACACTGCACTCATTTAACATTTCCTGAATTTAGGTTGATGCATTCAACATTTGATTAAAAAAAATTAAGCGGTTTTTAAATATTTCCTTAAAAATATTAATATTCTTCAGAATATAATGTAGCTACTAGCAATAAATGTGAAAATTTTTTTAAAAAGAAAACAAATAATTATAATGGAAAACTAATTTCCAAGCTTCATCCATATATAAAATCTGGAATCTTAACTCTTAGTTTTAATTTAAGGATAACTTTATTTATAAATTAACTTTAGTATCATTTTTAAGTCTTAATGGCCAAGCTTGACACAGACTTTCATAAGACACTAACACATTTTATGTACAGATCCCTAAAAATCTGCTCAATAATACTCCAAGAAACACTAAATATGACTGTCATCTCAAATAAATGAATGTATAGTAATTATTTTTCTTTATCCTAGAGAATGTTGTAAAAAAAAAAAAAAAATTACCCTTGCTGGTCATCTCCCAGCTGACATCACAATTCCAATGACCATAATTCAAGTTTTCCTGAATCCTTTCATAAATATTATTCACACTCCAGCAACACACAAACCTGCTGGATGCTCTAGTCTTTGGCACTCAATATCTTTGACCCCTACTTTCATTTGACTATTTCAGGAACGACCCCTTCGTGCTTTAGTTATAACTGGATGACCCATATCCCTTCCATTGCAGACTTTTTCATTCTCTCAACCACCAACTCCACCGTCACAGGCTGATGCCTTGCTGCAAGGTTCGGAGACCATAGGCTTTTGGTCTGAGGAATTAGCCCTGTCGGTCTTCTTCCTCAGACCGAACCTAATTACCCCCCATTCTCCCCTCCCCTATCCCATCCTCCCCTTTTTCTATTCCTCCTCACCCCTCCCTTTCTCTTTTTGGCCTTTGGGATTTCTCCCACAGGCACGCTAGTTCCTCGGTAGGGGAAAGGACACCAGGGTCCATCCCATTCCGTTGAGGTTCTTGGCGGTGGCGTAGTTTGCCGTGGAATCTGGATTGCCTGGGGATGTCCCGATCCGGTATCCCGGAGTAGCTTTGGGTGTCTTTTGGGCGGAGGGTGTATCTCTGGAAGCCACCTTTCGGATTCCGGGGGTGGTGGCCGAAGGAGGTATGCTTTGTGGCGGATATCCGGCCGCCCTCTCTTTTGTCCACCGAGGTAGCTCGGCAGATGTGAGATTGCTATCCCGGATTGCTGGTTTACTGGCATGAAGGGTAGGGTATGGCACGGGTTCCATGCTGCATCTGCGCTACTAGCAGTGTTGAGGTCCTCTTGGGCGCGGAGGGGGATTTCCGGCCCTTTCATTCCTCCTGGGAACTATTCCTTCCCGCTCCCCCCTTTTTTTATTCTTTTTTTTATTTTATTTTATTTTCTTTTTTTTTCTTAAAAACAAAGAGCAAAGGAGTAACCTAACCATGGCAGCCCTAGTCCATGAAACCACTACCCCCAGGCCCCTTCTTGATACCGCACCCCATTCTGACCCTGCCTTGTATTTAGACCACTCTTCGGACACTCCTGATGCCCCTGTACCTCTTGCTGGTGCTGTTTCCTCACCCGCTTCAGGTACCGGGGCTTCGACTGACTCCTTCGATTTGTCTGAACTCCGCTCTCCTTTGACTATGCTTCCGGCTTCTCCCTCTACGGTACGGCAATTTTCGAATCGCCCGCCCATTTCACGCCGGACCAACTCCGGTCCTACTCCTAAACGCCAACGTCAATCTCCTGATGATGCTCCTTCGTTACCTTCCCATTCTACTCGGAAAAGACCGACACGTCAAGCACTCCCTCTCCACGCTCAGTTTCGGACCACACAATGGACTAAATTCTTTACTTTAAGACCAACTTCTTCTTCTGCCTACCTTTCTGACCATAGTATTGGCAAAGCGCTCCTGCGTCATGTTGATAGAGATATTTCATTTCACGCTCTCAAGAGCGGTACGCGCATCGTCACTGTCCAGAATGCTACCCAAGCTCATGATCTTTCTCTCCTTTCGAATATCGATACTACTCCTATCACTATTGAAAAACATCTTTCTCTCAATTCTTGTAGTGGTACTGTCATTCTGCCCCATACCATAGTCCAACAGAATTTCCAGTCATGTGGCAATGACATTTTTGAACAGCTGGAACTCCAGGATCTCCCAATCCTCAAAGTAGACACTTATGTCCTTCCTGCCCGGGGGCGGAGACGTTACCCTTGCAATGTGGCTCGTTTAACTTTTGACAGCCGAGAACTCCCGTCCTCTGTATATGTCGCGGGACATCGGTTACAAGTTCGAAAGGTGATACCTACACCGCAACAATGTAGAAATTGCTGGCGTTTTGGTCACCCAGCGAAATATTGCAGATCTATGGCCGAATGCCCAGTCTGTGGTGCCGACGACCATTCTAATACATCTTGCAGTCAACCTCCATCTTGCCTTAATTGTAATGAAGCTCACCCTTCGTACTCCCGCCGTTGCCAGGTCTACTTAAATGAACGTGAAATCCGTTGCCTCAAAGAGGCAGAAGGTCTCCCTTATGCTATGGCAGTTACTCATCTCCGCCTCCAAGGGAGACTACCCCGTGTTTCTTATTCTCGTGTTTCCAAACATCCCCCCACTTCTGGGGTCCCATCTTCTGCAGTCTCCTCTGTTGTTACCCCTCCCATAGCCACTACGGCATCTAATCCTTTTGCTGTCCTTGGCTCTGACGTCCCGACTACAACTCAGTCTGTTCTCACATCTTCGCGTCCTTCCTCACAAGCCCCAGTATCGACAAGACCTCGTACGACACCTAATACCAATCGCCCCTCTACTTCTCAGAAGTCCAAAAAATCCACATTGCTCAAATCTTCTTTGCCCCTTCCTTCCCTTCTTCCACCTCCACACTTTACCTTTCCAGTCTCTGTACCTAGTTCTTCCCCTCTCTCTGGCTCTATTACAAGTGTGGAGATTCACCCTCCTCCTCGTACTATGCCTTCCACCCCCGTCCCCTCCCAAGTTTCTCCCTCTTCTGCCACCTCCCAGGTTTCTGCCTCTTCTGTCCCCCCCCACACTTCATCTCCAGTCCCTTACACTCTTCCCTCCCCCTCTACTTTGGTACAGTCCATTACTGTCCCAATCTTTACTCACCCTCCTCCTTCTATCTCCAATACGGTCTCCCATACATCTTTGAATTCAGAAACACTTGAAGCCATTTCAGAATATATTGCAGAGACTAAACCTTCAATGGACACTGATTCACTTCCTGTTCCTTCTCTTCCCTCTCCTCCATCTTCACAACCCCATTCTTCGCAACGCTCCATTCCTTCGCTGCTTGAACATCTTCCAATGCCACCACACGTTGACTTTTCTAACCCCTCTAGTCCGTAGGTGCCTTTACCTACAGATTCCTGATATTTTCTTCATCGCCAATCATGGCCTATTTACAGTGGAATATCCGCGGCCTCAGGGGTAATCGGGGTGAGCTTCAGATGTTGCTTTCCAGGTTTTCCCCTGTTGGTGCTTGCTTACAAGAACCAAAATTACACTCGGCTGTTTTCCAACCTATCTCAGGCTATAATTTATTGTATTCTTCGGATCCTTTCTCAGATGGGACCTTTAATGAAAGTGCCCTTCTTCTACGCAATGATATTCCGTACTGTTAACTATTTGTCCATACCTCGCTGCATTACACTGCAGCCCGTATCCACTTGAATAAGTGGTTTACAATATGTTCTTTATATCTCTCTCCTTCTCGAGCATTTTCTATCCCAGACTTTGCCTTTCTTGTTTCATCCTTACCACCACCACTTCTGTTACTTGATGATTTTAATGCCCACCATTTCCTCTGGGGGGGGGGGTCTCATTGTGACTCACGTGGCATTCAGTTGGAGGCTTTTCTCGCCTCTCACCCTCTCCATGTTTTAAATACGGGTACTCCCACCCATTTTGATCCTCGTACTCATACTCTCTCTTGCATCGATCTATCAGTCTGCTCTTCCTCCACTGCACTAGACTTCACCTGGTCTGTTCTACCAGACTTACATGACAGCGATCATTTTCCGATCATTCTTACTTCTTCCTATTCACCACCTTTCCGTAACCCTCGCTGGCAATTTGATCGGGCAAATTGGGATCTTTACTCACACCTCACTGCTTTTAGTGAGGTTCCTTCTTCATCCTCCATTGATGAGCTCCTACACATCTTCTCGACGTCAGTTTATACCGCAGCTTCTCATTCTATACCCCAAACCTCAGGCAGGCATTCTCAGAAGTGCGTGCCTTGGTGGTCTCCCGCTTGTGCTCGTGCAGTACGTTTGAAACGTGCTGCATGGGGCAGGTACCGGTACAATAGAACCGCTGAGAGACTTCTTGATTTTAAGCAGAAGCGTGCGATCGCTCGCCGTGTCATCCGTGAAGCTAAACGCACTTGTTGGCGAGACTATGTTTCCACTATCACCTCTGCTTCTTCTATGAGTGCAGTCTGGGAAAAAGTGAGGAAATTGAGTGGTAAATACTCTCCTGACCCAGCTCCTGTTCTACGGGTCGCTGGTGTTGATGTAGCAAACCCTCTCGACGTTGCCATTGAACTTGGCACACATCTGGTCCGTATTTCCCGAGGGCTCCATCTATGCCCCTCGTTTCTTTCCTCAAAGTCTGCCAGAGAGTTAGTGCCCTTGGACTTTTCTTCTCTCAGAGAAGAACAGTATAATGTGCCTTTTACACTTCAAGAATTGGAGGCAACGCTCTCAGCTTGCCGATCATCGGCAGCTGGGCCTGACGACATTCATATTCGTATGTTACAACATTTACATCGGTCAGCCCTTGTAGTCCTCTTACACCTCTTCAATCTTATTTGGGCACAAGGAGTTCTTCCCCAGCTGTGGAAATCTGCCATTGTTCTCCCTTTCCGCAAACCGGGTACTACAGGACATGATGCCTCCCACTATCGCCCCATCGCTCTTACTAGTGCAGTTTGCAAAGTGATGGAACGTCTCGTAAATCGACATTTAATGTGGTATTTAGAGACACACAACAGTCTCTCCGCTAGTCAATATGGCTTTTGTAAGGGTCGTTCTACCATAGACCCCTTACTACGGTTGGATACGTATATTCGCAATGCCTTTGCGAATAATCACTCGGTTATTGCCATATTTTTTGACCTTGAGAAGGCATATGACACAACTTGGAGGTATAATATTTTGGCCCAGGCCCATTCCTTAGGCCTCCGAGGCAATCTACCATCCTTCCTTAAGAACTTTTTAACTGACAGACATTTCCATGTTCGAGTCAATAATGTTCTTTCCCCGGACTTCGTCCAAGCTGAAGGTGTCCCTCAGGGATGTGTTCTAAGCACAACACTTTTTCTCCTTGCTATAAATGATTTGGCCTCTGTTCTTCCACCCAATATTTGGTCATCACTCTATGTTGATGACTTCGCTATTGCTTGTGCAGGCGCTGACTGTCATCTTATTGCAGTTTCTCTCCAGCATGCGGTCGACCGTGTTTCCACTTGGGCCACCACACATGGGTTTAAATTTTCAAGTACCAAAACTCACCAAATTACTTTCACTAGACGCTCTGTTATCTCCGATCATCCTTTGTATCTCTATGGCTCCCGTATCCCCGAACGTGATACAGTCAGGTTTCTAGGCCTTCTCTTTGACCGTCAGTTATCCTGGAAACCTCACATAACCTCTCTGAAGGCAACTTGTCACAGCCGGCTAAACCTTCTTAAAACCCTTGCTCATCTTTCCTGGGGAGCTGATCGTCGAACTCTGCTTCGCCTACATTCAGCCCTCGTTTTATCAAAACTCGATTATGGTGACCAGATTTATTCCACGGCCTCTCCTGCTACTCTCTCTAGCCTTAACTCTATCCATCACCAAGGATTACGTTTGTGCCTTGGTGCTTTTCTCTCTTCCCCTGTTGAGAGCCTCTATGCAGAAGCGAATGTTCCATCCTTGTCTGATCGCCGTGATGCCCATTGCCTTCGCTACTATGTACGCTCTCACGATCTACACAATCCTTCCATTTATAGAATGGTCACCGATATTAGTAGACATTCTTTATTCGTTCGCCGCCCCTGTTTGCTCCATTCCTTTTCTCTTCGCCTACATTCACTCTTGTCTTCCCTTCAGTTACCACCTTTATATGTTCATGTAGCATCTCACTTTTCCCTACCCCCCTGGGAAGTTCCAGCTGTTCGGGTCTGTTCTTTCTCACTCCCTTGCTCGAAAGCTCAACTGCCTACGGTGGCTTCCCGCTCTCTTTTTCTTTATCACTTCCACTCCCATTCTCATGCCACCGCTGTGTACACAGATGGCTCTAAGTCTTCAGACGGCGTCGGATTCGCAGCAGTGTTTCCGGACAGCGTCTTGCGGGGGCATTTACTATCTTCAGCTAGCATTTTTACTGCTGAACTGTATGCCATTCTTGCAGCACTTATTCGTATCGCATCTATGCCTGTGTCATCATTTGTAGTAGTCTCAGACTCCCTTAGTGCTCTACAGGCTATACGAAAATTTGATACATCTCATCCCTTAGTTCTCCGTATCCAACTTTGGCTACGCCGTATCTCTACCAAACATAAAGATATTGTTTTTTGTTGGGTCCCTGGTCATGTCGACGTACAGGGCAATGAACAGGCAGACACTGCTGCGCGGTCAGCAGTGCATGACCTACCAATTTCCTATCGAGGTGTTCCATTTCTGGACTATTTTGCTGCAATAGCTACCCACCTTCGCACCCGTTGGCAACAACGTTGGTCAACTCTGCTCGGTAACAAACTTCATTCTATTAAACCGAGCATAGGTTACTGGCCGTCTTCTTGTCATCAGTGCCGAGGTTGGGAGACCACTCTCTCCCGCCTTCGCATTGGCCACACTCGTCTTACTCATGGGTATCTCATGGAGAGGCACCCTGTTCCTCTCTGTGAGCAATGTCAAGTTCCAGTATCGATTAGCCACATTCTGTTAGACTGCCCTCTCTATCAACGAGCACGCAGAATTTACCTCCAACGTCGTCTTCGTTCTACTACTCTCTCTTTACCTTCCCTTCTTGCTGATGGACCCTCCTTTAATCCTGACTCTCTTATTGACTTCTTGACGACTGATTTACTCCACAAACTCTGATGATACTTTTCGCACTCCCCTCAGCCCTTTCTAGTTCAGTCTCTTGCTGCCCTTTACCCTTTCACCATCCACTACCCCGCTGTTATCCGTAACCTATTACTCATCCATCTCCCTTTTGCCACCTGATGCCCTCACTTCCTTCCTGCCCTGCAGCGCTGTATAGTCCTTGTGGCTTAGCGCTTCCTTTTTTTTTATTATAATAATAATCGGAGACCATACCTGCGCTGTATGATCCTTGTAGGTCTAATCAAATATAAGCGCTAAGCCGGAAGGAAGCGAGGGTATTGGGCAGCAGAAGGGAGGAGGGATGATCAGTAGGTTACAGAAAACAGCGGGGCAGGGGATAGTACGGAGGTAGAGGGTAGCAAGAGATTGAGGTATTATTATTATTATAATCAAGGGGGAAGCGCTAAACCCGGAGGATTATACAGCGCCTGGGGGGGGGGGATGTGGAAGGCATTCAGGCTTAAACTGGAGCACAGATCCAATTCCCTAAATCAAGAGCCCCTCACCAACATCAAGGAACCTTCCTTGAGGGGAGAGATTGAGGTAGAAAGGGCTGAAGGTATCAGAATTTGTGAAGTAAGTCAGTTGTTGTCAAAAAGTCGATGAGAGAGTCCGGATGAAAGGTGGGTCCATCAGCGAGAAGGGAAGGTAAAGAGAGAGCAGCGGAGCAAAGACGACGACGGAGGTATCTGCGTGCTCGTTGATAAAGTGGGCAGTCCAACAGAATGTGGCTGACTGATAATGGAGCCTGGCAATTCTCACAGAGAGGAGCAGGGCACCTCTCCACAAGATATCCACGAGTAAGACGAGTATGGCCAATGCGAAGACGGGAGAGAGTAGTCTCCCAACCTTGATGCTGGTGATAAGAAGACGGCCAGTAACCTATACTCGGTTTAATAGATTGAAGTTTGTTACCGAGCACAGTAGACCAACGTTGTTGCCAACAGGTGTGAAGGTGGGAAGATATTGCAGCAAAATAGTCCGTAAATGGAATGCCTCTATATGAAACTGATAGGTCATGTACTGCTGAACGCGCAGCAGTGTCTGCCTGTCATTGCCCTGTACGTCAACATGACCAGGGACCCAACAAAAAACAATATCTTTATGCTTGGTAAAGATGCGGCATAGCCAAAGTTGGATATGGAGGACTAAGGGATGAGGTGTATCAAATTTCTGTATAGCCTGTAAAGCGCTAAGGGAGTCTGAGACAACCACAAATGATGACACAGGCATAGATGCAATATGGATAAGTGCTGCAAGGATGGCATACAATTCAGCAGTAAAAATACTAGCCAAAGATAGTAAATGCCCTCGTACGACGCTGTCCGGAAACACTGCTGTGAATCCTACGCCGTCAGAAGACTTAGAGCCATCTGTGTACACAGCAATGGCATGAGAATGAGAGTGGAAGTGGTCAAGAAAAAGAGAGCGGGAAGCGACCATAGACAGTTGGGCTTTCAAGCAAGGGAGAGAGAAAGAACAGACTCGAACAGCTGGAACTTCCCAGGGGGGTAGGGAAAAGTGAGATGCTACATGAACATAGAAAGGTGGTAATTGAAGAGAAGTCAAGAGCGAATGAAGGCAAAGAGAGAAGGGACAGAGTAAACAGGGGTGGCGAACAAATAATGTTTACTAATATCAGTGACCATTCTATAAATGGAAGGATTGCGGAGATCATGAGAGCGTACATAGTAGCGAAGGCAATGGGCATCATGGCGATCGGATAAGGATGGAACGTTCGCTTCTGCATAGAGGCTCAACAGGGGAAGAGCGAAAAGCACCAAGGCATAAACGTAATCCTTGGTGATGGATGGGGTTAAGGCTAGAGAGAGTAGCAGGAGATGCCGCTGAATAGATCTGGTCACCATAATCAAGTTTCGATAAAATGAGGGTGGAATGTAGGCAAAGGAGGGTTCGACGATCAGCTCCCCATGAGAGATGAGCAAGGGTTTTAAGAAAGTTCAGCTGGCTGTGACAAGTTGCTTTCAGAGAGGTAATGTGAGGTTTCCAGGATAACCTACGGTCAAAGAGGAGGCCCAGAAACTTGACTGTATCACGTTCAGGGATACGGGAGCCATAGAGGCACAAAGGATGATCGGAGATGACAGAGCGTCTAGTGAAAGTAATTTGGTGGGTTTTAGTGCTGGAAAATTTAAACCCATGTGTGGTGGCCCAATTGGAAACATGGTCGACCGCATGCTGGAGAGAAACTGTAATGAGGTGACAGTCAGCGCCTGCACAGGCAATAGCGAAGTCATCAACATAAAGTGATGACCAAATATTTGATGGAAGACTAGAGGCCAAATCATTAAAGCAACGAGAAAGTGTTGTGCTCAGAACACATCCCTGGGGGACACCTTCAGCTTGGATAAAGTCCGAGGAGAGCACATTATTAACCTGAACACGGAAATGTCTATCAGTTAAAAAGCTCTTAAGGAAGGATGGTAGATTGCCTCGGAGGCCCAAGGAGTGGGCTTAGGACAAAATATTATGCCTTCTCAAGGTCAAAAAATATGGCAATAACTGAGTGGTTATTCGCAAAGGCATTACGAACATACGTATCCAAGCGTAGTAAGGGGTCTATGGTAGGAAAGAAACGAGGGGCATAGATGGAGCCCCTGAGAAATACGGACCAGATGATTGCCCATTTCATTGGCAACATCTAGTGGGTTTGCTATATCAACACCGGCAACCCGCAGAACAGGAGCCGGGTCAGGAGAATATTTACCACTCAGTTTTCGTACTTTTTTCCAGACTGCACTCATAGAGGAAGCAGAGGTGATGGTGGAGACAATCTCGCCAGCAAGTGCGTTTATCGTCACGGATGATATGGCGAGCGATCGCACACTTCTGCTTAAAATCAAGAAGTCTCTCCGTTGTTCTATTGTACCGGTACCTGCCCCATGCAGCGCGTTTCAAATGTACTGCACGAGCACAAGCAGGAGACCACCAAGGCACGCATTTCTGAGAATGCCTGCTCGAAGTTTGGGGTATAGAATGAGAAGCTGCGGTTAAAATGGAGGACGAAAAGAGGTGTAAAAGCTCATCAATGGAGGATGAAGAAGGAACCTCACTAAAAACAGTTAGTTGTGAGTAAAGGTTCCAATTTGCCTGATCAAATTGCCAGTGTGGGTTACGAAGAGGTGGTGAATATGAAGGGGAAGTAAGAATGATTGGGAAATGATCGCTGTCATGTAAATCCGGGAGAACAGACCAGGTGAAGTCTAATGCAGCGGAGGAAGAGCAGACTGAGAGATCGATGCAAGAGAGAGTGTGAGTCCGAGGATCAAAATGGGTGTGAGTACCTGTATTTATAATATGGAGGGGGTGGGTGGCAAGAAAAGCTTCTAACTGAATGCCACGGGAATCACAGTGAGACCCCCCAGAGGAAATGATGGGCATTAAAATCGCCAAGTAACAGAATCGGTGGTGGTAATGACGAAACAAGAAAGGCAATATCCGGAATAGATAATGCCTGAGAAGGAGAGAGATATAAAGAACAGAGTGTATACCACCTATGCAAGTGGATACGGGCTGCTGTGTAATGCAGCGAAGTACGAACAAATAGCTGATGGTACGGAATATCAATGCGTAGAAGAAGGGCACTTTCATTAAAGGCCCCATCAGGAAAAGGATCTGAAGAATACAATAAATTATAGCCTGAGATGGGAGAGATAACAGCAGAGTGTAATTTTGTTTCCTGTAAGCAAACACCAACAGGGGAAAACTGGGAGAGTAACATCTGAAGCTCACCCCGATTACCCGAGGCTGCGTATATTCCACTGTAAATAGGCCATGATTGGCAATGATAAAGATACTTGAAATCCGCAGGTAAGGGTTCCTACGGACTAGAGGGGTTAGAAAAGTCCACATGCGGAGGCAGCGGAAAACGTTCAAGCAGTGAAGGAACGGTGCGCTGTGAAGAAAGGAGTTGCGTAGACGGAGGAGAGGAGAGAGAAGGAACAGAGGGTGGATCAGTGTCCATTGATGGTTTGGTCTCTGCAATATATTCAGAGATTGCTTCAAGTGTTTCGGAATTCAGAGACGTCGTATGGGAGACAATATTGGAGATGGTAGGGGGAGGATGAGTAAAGATTGGAACTGTAATGGACTGTACTAAGATAGGGGGGGGGGCGAAAGGGTGGAGGGAACTGGAGAAGAAGCGTGGAAGGGGACAAAAGAGGCAGAAACCTGGGAGGTGGCAGAAGAGGAAGAAACTTGGGAGGGAATAGAGGAGGTAGGTATAGTACGAGGAGGAGGATGAACCTCTACACTTGTAACAGAGCCAGTGAGAGGGGAAGAAACCGGTACAGAGACAGGGAAGGTAAAATGAGGAGGTGGAAGAAGGGAAGGAGGGGTTAAAGGACCTTTTTTTGACTTCTGAGAAGTAGAGGGACGATTGGGAGGAGGTCTTGTCGATACTGAGGCTTGTGAGGGAGAACAGACTGAGGCGTTGAAGTAGGGACATCTGAGCCTAGGGCAGCAAAAGAATTAGATACAGGAGTGACTATGGGAGAGGTAACCACAAGGAGGCTGCAGAAGATGGGACCCCAGAAGTGGGGGGACGTTTTGAAACACGGGAATAAGAAACACGAGGTAGTCTCCCTTGGAGGCGGAGATGAGAAACTGCCATGGCATAAGGGAAACCTTCTGCCTCTTTGAGGTAACGGATTTCCTGCTCATTTAAGTAGACTTGGCAACGGCGAGAGTATGAAGGGTGAGCCTCATGACAATTAAGGCAAGAGGGAGGTCGATTGCAAGACTTATTAGAATGGTCATCGGCACCACAGATTGGGCATTCGGCTATGGATCTGCAATATTTCGCTGGATGGCCAAATAGCCAGCAATTTCTACACTGTTGCGGTGTAGGGATCACCTTTTGAACTTGTAAATGTGCCACATTGCTAGGGTATCGTCTCTGCCCGCGGGCAGGAAGAACATAAGTGTCTTCCTTGAGGATTGGGAGATCTTGGAGTTCCAGCTGTTCAAGAATGTCATTGCCACATGTCTGGAAATTTTGTTGAACTATGGTATGGCGCAGAATGACGGTACCACTACAAGAATTGAGGGAATGATGTTTTTCAATAGTGACAGGAACAGTATCGATATGGGAAAGAAGAGAAAGATCATGAGCTTGGGTAGCATTCTGTACCGTGATGATGCACGTACCGCTCTTAAGAGCATGAAAACAAATATCTTTACCAACATGGCATAGGAGTGCCTTGCCAATACAGTGGACCCCCGCATAGCGATTTTAATCCGTGCAAGAGGGCTCATTGTTATGCGAAATGATCGGTATGCGAATGAATTTTCCCCATAAGAAATAATGGAAATCAAATTAATCCGTGCAAGACACCCAAAAGTATGAAAAAAATAATTTTTACCACATGAAATGTTAATTTTAATACACACAAACTGAAAAAGGCATGCACAATTACATGACACTTACTTTTATTGAAGATCTGGTGATGATTGATGGGATGGGAGGAGGGGAGAGAGAGTGTTAATGTTTAGAAGGGGAATCCCCTTCCATTAAGACTTGAGGTGTCGAGTCCTTTTCTGGGGTTACTTCCCTTCTTCTTTTAATGCCACTAGGACCAGCTTCAGAGTCACTGGACTTCTTTCGCACAACATATCTGTCCATAGTGGCCTGTACCTCTCGTTCCTTTATGACTTCCCTAAAGTGTTTCACAACATTGTCAGTGTAATAATCACCAGCACGGCTTGCAATAGCTGTGTGAGGTTGATTCTCATCCATAAAGGTTTGCACTTTCAGCCACATTGCACAGATTTCCTTAATCTTTGTAGTAGGCAACTTCTTCAATTTCTCTCTCCCCTCCTCTGAACCAGTTTCCTCAGGTATGGCCTCTTGCTGTTGAAGTTGATCTATCAGCTCATCAGTGGTTAGTTCTTCATTGTCCTCCTCCACCAACTCTTCCACATCCTCCCCACTAACCTCCAACCCCAAGGACTTTCCCAATGCCACAATGGATTCCTCAACTGGCATAATCCTCTCAGGGTTAGCCTCAAACCCTTCAAAATCCCTTTTGTCTACACATTCTGGCCACAGTTTCTTCCAAGCAGAGTTCAAGGTCTTCTTAGTCACTCCCTCCCAAGCCTTACCTATAAGGTTTACACAATTGAGGATATTAAAGTGCTCTCTCCAAAACTCTCTTAGAGTCAGTTGAGTTTCTGAGGTCACTACAAAGCACCTTTCAAACAGAGCTTTTGTGTACAGTTTTTTGAAGTTTGCAATAACCTGCTGGTCCATGGGCTGCAGGAGAGGAGTGGTATTAGGAGGCAAAAACTTCACCTTAATGAATTTCATGTCCCCATAAAGTCGCTCTGCCACGTCTGTAGGATGACCAGGGGCATTGTCTAACACCAGGAGGCACTTAAGTTCTAATTTCTTTTCAGTTAGGTAATCTTTCACATTGGGGGCAAATGCATGGTGTAACCAGTCATAGAAAAAGTCCCTAGTGACCCATGCCTTACTGTTTGCCCTCCACAGCACACACAAATTCTCCTTGAGGACATTCTTTTGCCTGAACGGTCTGGGAGTTTCAGAGTGATACACTAATAAAGGCTTCACTTTGCAATCACCAGTAGCATTGGAACACATCAACAAAGTAAGCCTGTCTTTCATAGGCTTATGTCCTGGGAGTGCCTTTTCCTCCTGAGTAATGTAGGTCCTGCTTGGCATTTTCTTCCAAAACAGGCCTGTTTCATCACAATTAAACACATGTTCAGGATTCCTGCACATATTTTTCAGCTGCTTTGTGGTCCGAACTAGCAGCCTCACCATGCCTTATCACACTATGTATGCCACTACGCCTCTTAAATCTCTCAAACCAACCTTTGCTGGCCTTAAATTCACTCACATCATCACTAGTTGCAGGCATTTTTTTAATTAAATCCTCATGCAACTTCCTAGCCTTTTCGCTTATGATCACTTGAGAGACGCTATCTCCTGCTAGCTGTTTTTCATTTATCCACACCAATAAGAGTCTCTCAACATCTTCCATCACTTGCGATCTCTGTTTCGAAAACACAGTTAAACCTTTGGCAAGAACAGCTTCCTTGATTGCCTTTCTGTTGCCCACAATAGTAGCGATGGTTGATTGGGGTTTCTTGTACAACCTGGCCAGGTCGGCGACACGCACTCCACTTTCATACTTATCAATGATCTCTTTCTTCATCTCTATAGTAATTCTCACCCTTATTGCTGTAGGGTTGGCACTAGAAGCTTTCTTGGGGCCCATGGTCACTTATTTTCCAGATAAAATCACCAAAAACACTGTAATAATACGAAATGTTCCGATTGTATGCTTGGATGTTACCGCGGAGGCTGGCTGGTAAACAATGCCACCGGCGGCACATGTGAGGCTGGCTAAGGGCGCACATTGGACGCATCTCGGACGAACAGTGGTGAGCGGATTTTTGAGCGGTATGCGAGGTAAAATTTTTGCGATAAAAGCGAGCGTTATGCGGATTAAACGTTATGTGATGCCAACGGTATGCGGGGGTCCACTGTACTGTGGTCGGAAAGATAGGCGGTAGAGGAAGTCGGTCGTAAAGTGAAGAATTTAGTCCATTGTGCAGTCTGAAACTGAGCGTGGAAAGGGAGTGCAGGACATGTCGATCTTTTCTGAGAAGAACGAGAAGGTGGAGAAGTATCATCAGCAGGTAAGTGTCGTTGGCATTTAGGCGTGGGACCAGAGTTGGTCCGACGTGGAATGGGCCGGCGATTCGAAAATTGCTGCACCGTAGAGGGAGAGGCCGGAAGCATAGTCAAAGGAGAGCGAAGGTCAGATAAATCAAAGGAGTCAGTTGAGACCTCAGTACCTGAAGCGGGTGAGGAAACAGCACCGGCAAGAGGTACAGAGGCATGAGGAGTGTCCGAAGAGTGGCCCAAAGACGAGGCGGGGTCAGAACGGGGTGCGGTATCAAGAAGGGGCCCCTGGGGTACCAGGTTCATGGATTGGCTTCTCCATGGTTAGGTTACTTCTTTCTTTTTGTTTTTAAGAAAAAAAAAAGAAGAAAAGAAAATAAAAATAAAAAAAGAATAAAAAAAGGGGGGACCGGGGAGGGATAGTTCCTAGGAGGAATGAAAGGGCCAGAAATCTCCCTCCACGCCCAAGAGGACCTCAGCACCGCAAGTAGCGTAGATGCAGCATGGAACCCGTGCCATACCCTACCCATCATGCCAGTAAACCAGCAATCCGGGATAGCAACCTCACATCTGCCAAGCTACCTCGGTGGACAAAAGAGAGGGCGGCCGGATATCCGCCACAAAGCATACCTCCTTCGGCCACCATCCCCGGAATCCGAAAGGTGGCTTCCAGAGATACACCTGTCGCCCGAAAGACACCCAAAGCCACTCTCTGGGATACCGGAGAGGGACCGGGGCATCCCCAGGTGATCCAGATTCCACGGCAAACTATGCCACCGCCAAGAACCTCAACGGAATGGGATGGACCCCGGTGTCCTTTCCCCTACCTAGGAACTAGCATGCCTGTGGAAAAAATCCCAAAGGGCAAAAGGGAGGGGTGGGGAAGGGGAGGATGGGATAGGGAACGGGGGATTGGGGGGTAATTGGGTTCGGTCTGAGGAAGGAGACTGACAGGTCTAATTCCTCAGACCAAGAGCCTCTTCACCACGCCAAGGAGCTCCCCTTGAAGAGGCTTGTAGGTCTAGCACTTCTTTATATAATAATCAGAGCCCATATCTTGCATCCACCTATTATTATAATCAAAAGCAAGTGCTAAACCTACAAGGGTCATACAGTGCAGCAGGTAAGGGTGCAAGGGTATTGGGTAGCAAGGAGAGGGATTATTAGGTCATGCAGGGCAGGAGTAGAGGGTAGCAAGAGGGAGAAATAGAAAGGGCTGTGAGGAGTGCTAGAGGCATCATCATCAAAGTTTGTGCAGTAAATCAGTTGCTGGCAAGAAGGAAAGGTAAAGTAAGGGCAGTAGAGTGGTGATGATGGAGGTAAATTCTGCATGCTCGTTGATAGAGTGGGCAGTCCAACAGAATGTGGCTAACAGAAACAGGGTGCCTCTCCATGAGATACCTGTGTGATGAGCGTGGCCAATATGATGGCCAGAATCCTATACCCGTTGTTGTCAAAGGGTGCGAAGGCGAGTAGCAATTACAGCAAAATAGTCTGTGAATGGAACACCTCTATATGAAACCGGGAGGTTCATTGCCCTGTGTGTCAACAAGACTGGGGACCCAACAAAAAACAATATCTTTGTGCTTGCTAGAGACGGCGTAACCAAAGAACCAGAGGATGAAGTGTATCAAATTTTCGTATAGCCTGTAAGGCACTAAGGGAGTCTGAATCGACCACAAATGGTAACACAAGCATAGATGCAATACGGATAAGTGCAACGAGAATGGCATACAATTCAGCCGTAAAAATGCTAGCCGGGGATAATGAATGCCCTTGCACAACACTGTGCAGAAACTGCTACAAATCTGATGCTGTCAAAAGACTTGGAACCATCGGTGTACAATGCGATGGTATGAGAATGAGATTGGAAGTGGTTAAGAAAAAGAGAGCGAGAAGTCACCATAGGCAGTTGGGCTTTCACACATGGCAGTGGGAAAGAACAGACATGAACCGTCGGAACTTCCCAAGGGGGTAGGGAAAAGTGAGATGCTACATGAACATAGAAAGGTGGTAATTGAAGAGCACCACCCATACAAATGTTGGTAGCACCATACTCTATTACACTCCCATTTGTGCCTCCACAGATGCATAAAAACACCACTTGCCTTTACCCATCACATATTCTATGGTTCACTTGATCTTTTATATAACCAATATGTTGACTATGTCCACTCCCAAATATCTGAATGCAGCAGACAACCACCTCTGGTGTGCATTTTGTTTCTCACCCTTTTCAGGGTCTAGACCCCTGATTTGAAAATTATTCTCAGGGTCCAAGAATTAAAAAACAAAACAAAACAAAAAAAAAAAATTCCAAAGGTAATGAAACCAAAAGTACAAAATACAATGAAAAACTTACATAATTATGCTCTCACAAAGTTAGTGGTCTCGGCGATATTTATACATAAGTGAAATCTTGCTACTTAATCTTGTTACACATAAGTGATTTCATCCACTTTGAGTCCTATTTTAGGCAAATTCCATTGTGCCGGTCAACCAAACTCATAGCTATTTCACTAGTATTTCTTCCATTCTATCAGAGTACAAGAAACTGCCCATTAACTTATTTCACCTACCCAATAAAATGATCAGAAATCAGTAATTTGGCCAATTTCACAAAATTAAAAAGTTGCCAATTTCAAAATAGGGTCCAGAACAAGCAAACTGTAGATATTCCTGACACTGAAACATTTCCTTTCACTTTCCATGGAATCTTTATTCACACAAAAAATAAAAGACTTACCAGTTTGCATCCTACTGCATTATTGTAATAACTGTAGAGTGCCAGAGGTTTCATGAACACATATTAGACCGACAAGCTGGACACACATTGGACAAGTGGCGTAATGCGTCTCCTCTGGAATATTGGCAAAAATAGAACACTTCTGCTAATTTGAGCTGAATTTCAAACTATTTTCAGTCTTGAAACCAATCAAAATCATCTGTATTTCTGTCATATATTCCCCCATTCTATCAAATATAAAATAAAAAACGAGAATGCAACCATAAAATCCAACCGAAAATACACAGCAAAGTTGTGCACGAAATGGTGCCATAGTCCCGAGGGGAAACAGGCCTAAACAGCGCCATGCACAAATATCATATCAAGTACTGTGAGAGAAAAGAAAGTCTCTCTGAAAACAGAGTATAATACATATCATAGTAGTCCCACAGAGTACAGATAAGGCATATCAAGATAAATGTTATTGTGCTAAACGAGACAGAAGTGATGAGCATAGCAGGAACCCAAGTTGTAAATGGTTGCCAACAGTCCCCAGGATACTACCATGCAAGTCGGTTCATTTTTAAATAACCTATGACATATAGTCATAGTGATACCACAGTACTTTTTTATGGAAATATGAAAACGTGCACATTCTTGTGGAAATACAATAAATATTGTAGAGTTGTCAGTGAACACAGTATACACAACAGAAAGTACTCTTCTAGTATACCTTACACCAGGCATCCTAACATAGCTAATAACAGTGATACCTTAGTACTTGGTGTGGAGTGAGAAAAAATATAGAAAATCTTCGTGGAAATATGAAAAGTGAACAATTTTTGTGGAAATATGAAATGTTGTCAAGTTGTCAGTGATGTAGTACAGTAGACCATCATTTAACCCTTAAACTGTCCAAACGTAGATCTATGTTTTTTCAGCATTTGAAAGTATGTAAAAAAAAAGTAGATTTTTTTTTTTTAAATTTGAAAATGTGTAAAAAAACTTTGATCTACTTTTTTTTTTATATATATTTGAAAATATGTTAAAAAATGTAGATCTACTTTTGGAGCACTACGCATGTGAACGTAGATCTGCTTTGACAGTTTAAGGGTTAAGGGAAGGGCAAGCGAAATCACCAATTTTTTTGTTTTTTTTGAGGGGGTCAAATTTCAGTGAGATTTTGATGGTGGATTAACCCTTTGACTGTCGAAGGGCCCAATCCTGAAGTGTCTCCTGGTGTCGCAAAATATTCGAAAAAAAAAAAATTATTTTTTCTTATGAAAATGTTAAGATTATTTTTCTGATTGTTTTAGTCCCAAAAAATTTTTTTTCCCATCAGTACCTACCGAGATATAGAGGCATGAAGTTTGCAGAAAATGAGCCGCGTATGGCAACAGCGGCGACTGCCGCTCACCCGGTAAACTTTAGTTTACTTGTATTTGAAGGTTTGTTGTTTTTTTCACTATTTTATTTTTTCACATAACTTATGTGGCCTGTGAGACCAAAGTAAGGTGCAATGTACATATATACACTCGTTGTATACAACACAATAAGCACACAAACATAATTATCAATATATTGTTTACAAAACTTGTTTACAAAAACAAACAATACAAAAAATTTTTTATTACTATTGTTCTATAATATATATACCAATATACAGTCACTGAACATACTCCTAGAAGTTCTGCAGCTTGTGGAACTCTGTGAAACATGGTGTCATACACAGTGGTGTTTTACACTCCTCACACATAAAACATGGTGTCATACACAGTGGTGTTTTACACTCTCACACATAAAACATGGTGTCATACACAGTGGTGTTTTACACTCTCACACATAAAACATGGTGTCATACACAATGGTGTTTTACACTCCTCACACATAAAATCAGTGTGTGTGCATTTTTGTTTAATTTTTTTTTTATGTGCAAAGACAAAACACCTCGTCTGAGCAGCTTTCTTCAAAGTACTAGCAGGCAGTTGTGTTATGTAGTTATCCTAGGTAAATGGTCGTGTGTCATCATTCCTTCCTAATTTCCTTCATTCCTTTCCTACCTGGAGGCTACCTGGAGGGCATTCCACCTCTCTTCCTACATTCCTTCATCTGTCCTTCATTACTTTTTTCCTTCCTTTCATCTAGTCCTTCCTTCATTCCTGCCTTCCCTTCTTGCTTCTGGTTTCTATAATATATATACACATATATAGTCACTAGATACTTTCATAAAACTGCTATTATCACCTTTCAGCAAGCTTGTCTTGTGTGCGAGTGTGTGGCTTATAATTGTTTCGAGTCAGGAGTCGGCAGCTGTCAAAGTGACATATTGTCTCATTAGTCACTCCCCCTACCGCTGTCAAAACAATGGGGTCGGATGCTGCTTCCCCCTCCATTCTATCTAATTATCTTTCTCCCTCATTCTATCTCTTTCAATCTGTCTCTCTTTCTCTCTCTCTGTCTATCTCTGTCTCACAGGTACACATAAATACAACTATACATAGTGTAAATTACCTAGGATAACCCCAAAAATCCAGACAAAGTGCTATACTCTGCTTGAAGATGTGAGTAAAGTGATGATGACACAGTCTTGTGGCTCTCTCTGAGACAGAGCTAGACGGATAGACAGGGAGTTTGGCAGACAGACAAATAGACAGACAGACAAATGTTTGTTTGTCGTCATCTCCTCCTCCTCCTCCTCCTCCTCCTCCTCCTTCTTCTCCTCCTCCTCCTCCTTCTTCTCCTCCTCCTCCTCCTCCTTCTCCTCCTCCTCCTCCTTCTTCTCCTTCTCCTTCTCCTCCTCCTCCTCCTGGCTCTTGACAGATGGACAGCTGCCCCCCTCCCTCCACCCTCGTTTACGCTCATCAAAGGTCAGCTCTTATCAGATGTTATCTCCCCTTATCTTGTCACTGTCATGGGGTGAACTGTTTTCATGCCTCAAGGGAACATATTATTACATATTATTATTATTAGGTATTAGGTATTATTATTATTCTTATTCTTCTTCTTCTTCTTCTTCTTCTTCTTCTTCTTCTTCTTCTTCTTCTTCTTCTTCTTCCTCCTCCTTCCACCTTCCTCCTCCTCCCTCCCTTCTTCCTCCTCCTCCCTCCCACCTCCTCCCTCCTTCTTTCTCCTCCCTCCTTCTTCCTCCTCCCTCCTTCTTCCTCCTCCCTCCTTCCTCCTCCTCCCTCCTCCTCCCTCGTTCCTTCCTCTTCCTCCTTCCTTCCTCCTCCTCCTTCCTTCCTCCTCCTCTTCTTCCTCCTCCTCTTCCTCCTCCTCCTCCTCCTCCTCCTCCTCCACCTCCTCCATTGCTTTTGGTCTCAAACTCCTCGAAATCATGAAATTGATCTTCATTGACACTTCCATCTGTGTTAGAGCATCACTTGGGAAGAGAAGAGTCCCAGATTTGCAGGGAAGTCACATATTTCTTACCGCTAGACATGCTGAAAAAGGACGACTGAAATGGTATTCCCACAATGCACCACTGGCTCCCCAATTTTTTTTATATGGTGCACACTGACCATGGAGACCCATTCTCTCACATGTGGGCCTACCAGCTTTCTCCTGCTTGATTTGAAGCCGCTAGAATTTATGCGTATAGATACGTCAAACACGGTATCTCCTATGACGTACATATACGACCGCGACAGTCAAAGGGTTAAGCAGCATAAAAAAGTATAGGCTGTGTTTGTTTTGACTGTTAGCCTTCAAGTTAGAAAAAAAAATTATGCACAATTTTATGAGTCACAAAACTTTCCTTTTTCTACTAAATTGGGAAGATGTACAATGCTCAGATGAAAGATAAAGGCCAGGGCATTTCAGCGACAATGCCAGTAGATTCCATAATAAAATAAAGTTAGTATTTTTTTTTTGTTTATTGTGGAAAATCATTAAAAACAAAGCTGTAAACAATATCACAAATCCCTCCTGGATGTTTGTAGAACCATCATTCCTCAATGTGTGCAAAAATCATGACAGTCCTATTAATACTTATTGCAGAAAAAAAGAAAATGTCACTAACTTATTTCTGAGTTTTTTCTTTGGTGTGAAACTCTACGGTTACGACACGCCAAATCTGAGTGTGTTGCACTCTTTCCTTGTTGACAACCTGCAGGCTACCAAGGGAGACACCATGTTCTACACTTTAGCCAGCACAGAAGTTGCCATGTAGAGTATTTAGAATGAGACAATCATAAAAATCCCAATTTTTGGAGAAAAAAAAATTAATTGCCAACATGTATTTTTGATGACAGCAAAAAAAAAAAAAATACATTTAATGAAAAACATATTTAGAAATATGATAGAAACAAGCTGGGTTCATCAAAATGTTGCCAGAATTTTGCACTATTTTTCAGTAAGAAAACATTTTTTTTCCATAATTTTTCAATCTTAATGTCCTGATCGCTGAAAAAATGGCTCACTCGGGTAGTTACATTCCTGAAAACGCAGTGTTAGGTAAAAACCGTGTTAGATGAACTTAAGAGCTTATTGGAAAAATAGGGTTACGTTCCTGGGAGCCCCCAAAGAGCCAAACAACTTTTTTTAAACCAACAGATTTTACAAAAATAAAAGTGCATATGTAATTGTAATTCATTGTTGTGATATATTACTGCTTAAGACTACAAATGCAATAGAAATAATAGTATTTCTTACCTTAAACTGTGGGCAATGGTGTTTGTGGATGATTGCAAAGAGTGAATATGCATAGTGTGGCCCTACTGGGCTGAGGTGGATGGTTGTTGGTTGTCAGCAGAAGTGGATGGTAGAGGCTCTGGTACTAAAAGTCGATGGTTGTATTGGAGTGTGCATAAATTCTGTAATGGATCTCTGGACTCTTTTTACCCTGCAGTACATTATACAGCTGACGGTAAGGCATCATTAGCTGGTCTAGACCCTGTTTCAAAGCACTGTTTCTAGACTAGATTTGTCAAGGTCCTCTTCAGTGAAAAAGTCTAACTTTACCAATACTATAAACTTTGACCATCCTTCACTTCATCACTGATTCTACAGTTGAAAACTGCAAATATCCCCACCCTTCCTTCAGAGTGCAAGTACTGCACTTCCCACCTCCAGGACTCAAGTTTGGATAACTGGACTTGGAATATATATATATATGTATGTATGTATGTATGTATGTATGTGTGTGTGTGTGTAAGGAGTGAGGTGGTGTGGCCACTGACTAGCCAGCTCAGTGTTTCATGTGACATTCAGTGGTAAACATCTAGTAATTTGTGGTTTTTGACTATTATTAAATCTGTGGTTCTTGACTAATTTTTACCAAATAAATGAGAACTCTCTATACATACTCTGTACTTTCACCTCCTAATATCTGCCCTCTTCCATTTTTAAATGCCAGATATTATGATCAACCCTTCAACTGTCAAATTGTTGACCCATGCATTTCTACTAGCACTTGCAATGTTTATCAATGCACTATTTTTCCTGCATTCATGTTTGGCACCAGAGGCTTGACAGGCCTAGGCAGTATAAAATGGGTCTGTACACTCGGTGTGTGCTGTACTAAAAAAATCTGGAACCACATAGTACCTTGTGGGAGCACCAGTTAGAGCAAAAAGAATGGCAAACCCCAGGTATTCACTAATCCCATGTCATATTAGCACTTTTTTTTTTTTCAAGGAAAGTGATGTTGACCCCGAGTTTAGTGGCTTTGAGATGAATGGGGCTGCAAGTGATCAAGGAAATACGTATCTAAAACCTATGTCCTTCTTAGCAGTACATCATATTTACAAGACAATACAATTTTTATTTCTTTGTGCAGTACAAATGTAGTTTACATGTAATAAAATCAATGGTAGGCCAGTACAACACGAGTTTGAATCCTTGGCTAGCGTAGTGTTGTTATTGATCAATACCTCTCGTTCGTGGTTACAGTAATACAGTGGACCCCCGGTTTACGATATTATTTCATTCCAGAAGTATGTTCAGGTGCCATTACTGAACGAATTTGTTCCCATAAGGAATATTGTGAATTAGATTAGTCCATTTCAGACCCCCAAACATACACATACAAATGCACTTGCATAAATACACTTACATAATTGGTTGCATTGGGAGCTGATCGTAAAGCGGGGGTCCACTGTATATATATCCTGCTCGTAGGCTAGTATACCAAACAGGGATGAGAATGAAATTAGCTTGAAAGCTCCCACACCTCCATATGTCCTTGGACCAAGAGTAACACATCTAGCTTGGCTGGGTGCTTGGTTCTTTGTAGGATTGGGTGGTCCTGTGGGTTAAGGCATCATGTGGTTCTCGCTCACAATGGCGAGACAGTACAACATGGGTTCGAATCCTTGGTTAGAACAGTGTTGTTATTGATCAATACCACTTGTTTGTGGTTACAATAATGTAATAAAATATTGGTAGGCACATAAAAAATCATTGGTATATAGTGAATTTAGGGGAAATTAATCCCAATGCTTAAATGTTAGTACAGTGGACCCTCATTTATCAGCCGTTCCGCTTATCGGCCAACTCACATATCAGCCAGTTTTTCAGCTTCCAGTTATCTGCTGTTATTTCACTTATCGGCCGTGTGGTATGCATCAACTCGCCACTGCTCGCGCATCAGTCTGGCTTTGTCTCTGGGCGAGTGAGGAAGCTTCTGCTCATTCATCCAAACATTTGGCTGTAATCAATTGTTTTTCGTGGTTAGCAACTGCGAAATAAGTAACCACAGCCCCAAAGAAATTTCCTAGTAAAGTTCCTTTGCTAAAGAAAGTGAGAAACACAATGGAATTTAAGAAAGAAGTTGTTGAAAAGTTTGAGAGTAGTTTTTGAGTGATAGAACTTGTCAGGATGTATGGGAAAAACAAACCAACAATCACTTCTATCTTGGCAAAGAAAGAACAAATCAAGGAAGATGATGTGGTGAAAGGAGTAAATGTGCTAACCAAACAAAGGTCACCGATAATGGAAGATATGGAGTTGTTGTTGGTTTTGTGGATCACCGAAAAACAATTAGCGGGAGACAGTGTTGCGGAGTCGATGATTTGTGAGAGGGCAAGGCAGTTGCATGCAGATCTTGTAAAGAAAATGCCTGGGACAAGTGCTGCTGTTAGTGAATTTAGGGCCAGCAAAGGCTGGTTTGAGAGATTTAAGAAGCGTAGTGGCATACACAGTGTGGTAAGGCATGGGGAGGTTGCGAGTTCTGACAAATGTGCAGCTGAAAAATCTGTGCAGGAATTCAAGGGGTACACAGAGGCTGAAGGATTCCTCCTCCAACAAGTGTTCAGTTGTGATGAAACAGGCCTCTTTTGAAAGAAAATGACAAAGAGGACCTACATTAAGCAGGAGGAAAAAGCACTGCCAGGACACAAGCCTATGAAAGACAGGTTTACTCTTTTGTTCTGTGGTAATGCTAGTGAGGATTTCAAAGTGAAGCCTTTACTGGTGTATCACTCTGAAAATCCCAGTGTGTTCAAGAAAAACAATGTCATCAAGAATAGTGTGTGTGTGATGTGGAAAGCTAATAAGACATGGGTCACAAGGCACATTTTCAAAGAGTGGGTCAATGATGTGTTTGACCCCAGTGTGAAAAAATACCTCCTGGAAAATAAATTGACACTCAAGTGCCTCCTGGTACTGGACAATGCTCCAGCTCATCTTCTAGACTTGGAAGACCAATTCATTAGGGACTTGAGGATTGAGACACTTATGCAGCATATGGGAATCTTTATTCAGGAAACGTTTCGCCACACTGCAGCATATGGGAATCTTTATTCCCATATGCTGCATAAGTGTCTCAATCCTCAACTTGTCGGTTTTTCAAACCATTCATCACATCATTAGGGACTTCCGTTTTATAACAGTGAAGTTCTTGCCTCCTAACACCCCTCCTCTCATCCAGCCCATGGACCAGCAAATCATTTCTAACTTCAAAAAACTCTACACAAAAGCGGTGTTTCAAAAGTGCATTGAAGTGACCTCGGACACTGACTTGACCCTAAGAGAGTTCTGGAGGAATCACTTCAATATCCTCCATTGCATAAGCCTTTTAGGTAAGGCTTTTCAGGGAGTGACTTCCAGGATTTTGAACTCTGCTTGGAGAAAATTGTGGCCAGATTGTGTCCAAGAGAGGGGTTTTGAAGGGTTTGGGGCTGACCATGAGGACCCTATGCCTGTTATGCAATCTATTGTGGCACTGGGGAAGTCCATGGGGTTGGATGTGAGTGGCGAGGATGTGGAAGAATTGGTGGAGGACCACAGGGAAGAGCTAACCACTGAAGAGCTGCAAGACCTTCAACTGGAAGAGCAACAGACTGCAGCTGAGGAAATTGCTTCAGAGGAGGAGGAAGAGAGAGAGGAGAAGGTGCCTTCTTCAGTGATTAAGGACATGTGTGCAAAGTGGAAAGAGTTGCAAAGTTTTGTTGAAAAGTATCACCCTGATCAAGCTGAAACAAGCCATATCTGCAACATGTTCAGTAACAAAACCTTGTCCCACTTCAGGGAAATCTTAAAGAGACGCCAGAAACAGGCCTCTCTGGACAGATTTTTTTGTGCGACAGGGGTCTAGTGACTCTCAAGGTGGTCCTAGTGGCATTAAAAGACAAAGAAAGAAAGTAACCCCAGAGAGGGATGTGCTATCTGAAGTCATTATGGAGGGGGATTCCTCTTCCAAACAATAATCCTCCCTCTCTCCTCCTCCCTATCTTCCATAAGCCAAGAAGAGTCTTCAATAAAGGTATGTAATACTGATTTAATTGTTCATGTATTTATTTTATTTAGTTCTCATTGTTTTATATATGTAAAAATATATTTAATCTTTAAAAAAAATACTCTAATGTGAATATTTTTGGGAATCTGGAGCGGATTAACTGTATTTACATTAATTCTTATAGGAATTATAATTTCGGTATTCAGCCATTTTGGTTTTAGGTCGACCTAGAACAGATTACGGCCAATAACCAAGGGTCCACTGTACTCTGCTTAGAAATCACCTCATCTCCCAAAATTAACTACACAAACACTATATAATTGCCACCACCATCTCAAAAATTCCTAAATATTTTAAGATTATTTCAAAATTAAAATGATTCCAATATCATTATGTAAAATGCGCCAAAATATAATACATATTGTAACCTGTTAATCAATTCATCTCAATTACTGCTAAACCACTAACTACCTCTGTTGAAATATAAAAAAAACGATGTGCAATTTGAGCCATGTTATATATGTCTAGTATTAAGTAGTATGTTAAGCATTAGGTTCAGTCTGCTTGAAATGCCCCGGCATGATAGTGCCTTTCTTTGTATTTGGCAAATCAAAATTGTAATTACACATTGTAAACTATGAAAAGATATAAAAGCCTTAATTCTTAATCCTTAATATTTAGACAGACTATTAAGTAGGATTTCTTATGCATTTAACTACAATTATGTGTACAACAAGAAAGGAAGCTATTGAACAAATAATACAATTTAAAAAATATAACTTATTATTTCAAAATGATTCAATGATCTTTAGTTTTGAAGAGTGATTAAGCAGAGATGGTGAAGATTATTATTTTATTATCACACTAGCCGATTCCCACCAAGGCAGGGTGGCCCGGAAAAGAAAAACTTTCACCATCATTCACTCCATCACTGTCTTGCCAGAAGGGTGCTTTACACTACAGTTTTTAAACTGCAACATTAACACCCCTCCTTCAGATACAGGAACTTATTTAGTTACAATAAAAATAAAATGGAACAAGAAGTGCTAACAAATTACAGTACCATAGTAGAGTCCTGCCAAGCACTAGCTCTCAATTCCACCAGGCTGTTGGTGTTTCCATAGCTACAACATCCAGTGCATCCTTCCTCCTTGATTCTCTCACAATAACAGTGGCTACACATACTTGTTGCATTCCTAGTGTTAACCTCGCCATATACTTGATTCATCCACACTGCAGGGTGAGAAGATATTGCATATAATTAGGACAAATAAAATGCTTTCACGATGGTGATAGAAAGTCGCTTATAGCAAAGAACATTTTATTTATCTTTCCCTGACTGGGCAAAACCTTGTACAGGTTGGCCATCACTAATCTGGCATCATCGAGACCTGTAGGGCGCCAGATTAGTGACTTTACCGGATTGGAAATATAAACACATATGCAGTATAATGTGATCCTTTATTGACAACGTTTCGCCCACACAGTGGACTTTTTCAAGTCACAAACAGATCTACCTGGGGTGGAAGGTACGCGAGTATTTATAGTCAGGTTCAGAATGTTGAGGTCAGGTGGAGAATGCTGCATCTGATGATCTACTGAGTGGGGTTATAGTCTAAAATCTTTGGTAGCTTGGAAGGGAGATTGGATAAGTTGTGAGCAGACCTTCTGCAGTGTTCTTCCATTCCTATGTTCTTATGTGGGATAGCGATGAAGAAGTTTCTCGGCAAGTGGTTCAGCTATGTTATAGAAGCCATTGTTCTGGTTGGAATTGTTGGTTATAGAGATAAGCGATGATTCCAGGATTCCTCGGTATTGAGTGTTGTCTTCTGTGGCGATAAGTCTTGAGTTTCTGTAGTTAATTAAATGGTTGTGTGAACTGCGGTGTTGTACACAGGCATTCGTTGTATCGTCAGTCCTGCTTGCGTATTGGTGTTCTGAAATACGTGTTTGGAGGTCTCTTGATGTTTCGCCCACGTATAATTTGCTGCAGTCGTTACAAGGGATTGTGTATACCCCTGCAGAGGATGGAAGCTTGTCCTGTCTCTTACTGGTGATGTCCTTGATGGTCGTGGTTGTGGAGGCAGATACTTGGAATGAGGTATTGGAAAAGATGTTGGAAACATGTTTGGCAATGGAGCTGGTGGGGAGGACTATGTATCTCTTCTCGGCAGTGTCTTCTCTGGGTGTGTTGAAGATGTTTAATGCCCGCCGTCTGCAGTCTCTGATGGAGTGACGAGGATAGTGGAGTTTAGAAAATACTTGTTCAATTATAGTGCATTCTTCCTCAAGGAACTCATTGCTGCAGATTCTGAGTGCGTGCAGGAAGAAGCCTATAATTACACCACGTTTAGTTTTGGTGTCGTGGTGAGAGTAGAAGTGGAGAAGATCGTTTTGGTTGGTGGGTTTTCGATAGGCTTTAAAACATGTCGGTTCTCTGAACCATTCATCTACAAAGGGTTTAAAACGATGTTCATGGTCAGCTTTGCAGAGAAGAACATCAAGGAAAGGAAGAGTATTGTTGACTTCAAGTGTGAACTGGATTGAGGGCTCGACCTGGTTGAGCTTGTCTTGGAGAGCTTGAACGTTGAAGCATCTGGGAGTTATGAGGAGAATGTCGTCAACATAACGGAGCCAGGTGACAGTTGAAGGAATAATGGTGGAGAAACGCTCGACTTCCAGATGTTCCATGTATAAGTTTGCCAGGACGGCACTGAGTGGCAAGCCCATGGGTAGCTCAAAAGTCTGCTGAAAGAGGTGATTTTTGAAAGAGAAACACGTAAAGCCGACACATAGCAATTTCATCGATCTTGTTGAACTATGTGTCGGCTTTACGTGTTTCTCTTTCGAAAATCACCTCTTTCAGCAGACTTTTGGACTACCCATGGGCTCGCCACTCAGTGTCGTCCTGGCGAACTTATACATGGAACATCTGGAAGCCGAGCGTTTCTCCACCATTATTCCTTCAACTGTCACCTGGCTCCGTTATGTTGACGACATTCTCCTCATAACTCCCAGATGCTTCAACGTTCAAGCTCTCCAAGACAAGCTCAACCAGGTCGAGCCCTCAATCCAGTTCACACTTGAAGAAGAAGTCGACAATACTCTTCCATTCCTTGATGTTCTTCTCTGCAAAGCTGACCATGAACATTGTTTTAAAGTCTATCGAAAACCCACCAATGAAAACGATCTTTTCCACTTCTACTCTCACCACGACACCAAAACTAAATGTGGTGTAATTATAGGCTTCTTCCTGCGCGCACTCAGAATCTACAGCAATGAGTTCCTTGAGGAAGAATGCACTATAATTGAACAAGTAAGTATTTTCTAAACTCCACTATCCTCGTCACTTCATCAGAGACTGCAGATGGCGGGCATTAAACATCTTCAACACATCCAGAGAAGACACTGCCGAGAAGAGATACATAGTCCTCCCCACCAACTCCATTGCCAAACATGTTTCCAACATCTTTTCCAATACCTCATTCCAAGTATCTACCTCCACAACCATGACCATCAAGGACTTCACAAGCTTCCTTCCTCTGCAGGGGTATACACAATCCTTTATAATGACTGCAGCAAATTATACGTGGGCGAAACATCAATAAGCAAGCAGGACTGACGATACAAGGAATGCCTATGTACAACACCGCAATTCACACAACCATTTAATTAACTACAGAAACTCAAGACTAATCGCCAGAGAAGACAACACTCAATACCAAAGAATCCTGGAATCATCGCTTATCTCTATAACCAACAATTTCAACCAGAGCAATGGCTTCTATAACATAGAACAAAAAAGATATCACTAAATAGCGAAATAAAATTAGCAAAATCAGATGAACCCCAACTCCCACCAACAGAAACAGCAAACAGACTCAATGATTTCTTCTCCACTATAGGACAAAACCTTGCCAATAAAATCCCAAGCTCAGATACCCCACCAAATGACTACCTCACCGGCAACTACCCGAACACACTGTTCCTAGCTCCGACTAACCCATACGAAGTCTCCCTTATTATCAACGCACTAAAAAACAAGGCAGGAGATTTAAATACCTTACCACCCTTTATATACAAAAAAGTGTCACAAGTGCTATCACCAATCATTGCAACACTCTTTAACAAATCCATTGAATCCTCCACCTTCCCTACAGTACTCAAAATAACAAGGGTCACCCCGATCCACAAAGGAGGAGACCAAACAGAGTTGAATAACTATAGGCCAATATCCAACTTACACCCTCTCTCAAAAATCTTCGAAAAATTAATTCATAAACGAATCTACTCCTACCTTATCTCCCAAAACATACTCAACCCCTGCCAATTTGGATTCAGGCCTAATAAAAATACTAATGATGCTATTATACACATGCTAGAACATATATACACTGCAATAGAGAAAAAAGAAGTCCCACTGGGGATCTTCATTGACTTACGTAAAGCTTTTGATACAGTTGACCATGACTTGCTCCACGTAAAATTATCACACTATGGTATAAGAGGGCACTCCCTCAACTACCTCAAGTCATACCTCAGCAACAGAAGCCAATATGTGTACGCAAATGGGGCAAACTCTTCTGCACAACCAATTACAGTTGGTGTCCCACAGGGAAGTGTCCTTGGCCCTCTTCTCTTTCTCCTATACATAAATGACCTACCAAATGCTTCTCAATTACTCAAACCCACACTATTTGCTGATGACACAACATACGTCTTCTCCCACCCGAGCCCAGTCACGCTAGCCAATACTGTAAATACCGAATTACAGAAAATATCTACCTGGATGAGTACTAACAAACTTACACTAAACATTGACAAAACCTACTTCATTCAGTTTGGTAACAGAGCTACAGATGTCCCTCTTAACATAATGATAAACGGATCACCTATCACAAAGCTAACAGAGGGAAAATTCTTAGGAATCCACCTTGATAATAGACTCAAATTTCATACACATATACAACAAATTTCTAAGAAAATTTCCAAGACTGTAGGCATACTATCGAAGATACGGTACTATGTTCCACAGTCAGCCCTCCTGGCCCTATATCACTCTCTTATTTACCCCTATCTCACCTATGGAATTTGTGCATGGGGCTCAACAACAAGTAACCATCTCAGACCACTAATTACCCAACAAAAGGCTGCAGTTAGAATGATAACAAATTCTCACTACAGGCAGCACACTCCACCAATATTCAATACACTCAACCTACTCACCATACAAAACATCCATACTTATTACTGCACCTATTACATACATAGAACACTCAACTCTGATATTAACCCTCCCCTCAAACATCTCCTTGCCAACCTCAACAGAACACATGACCATAACACAAGGCACAGATCACTCTTTGATATTCCTCGTGTCCATCTCACGCTATGCAAAAACTCAATGCACATAAAAGGCCCTAAAATCTGGAATTCATTACCTGTTAATATAAAAGAAACACTACCTGTTTATAAATTCAAGTCTCTTCTCAAAGATCACTTACTCACCCAAAACCAAATAAATACTGAATAACTGAACCTTATAAATTGTATATCTTAAATGTTTCTCACAATTATATCACATAAGTGTTAAACCTAAAACCCAATCTAACTTTATTATTTTTTAAATTCACTACCTAACAGAATACTCCATTCTACTGAATTTACAACAATGCATGCAACCATATGACCTGTCTTTGTAATACTCACTTGTGCTTTATAGTAATCAGTTTACATTAATGTTTTTCACTGATTTCATCATTGCTTAGTTAATCTTAAGTTAATTTTAAGCCAGCCCGTAATGCTATGCATAGTATAAGTGGCTTTGGCATGCTGCTCTTATCTGTATTTTTTTTTGTACCTCTGTAAGTGTGCTCAAATTATAAATAAATAAATAAATAAATAGCTGAACCACTTGCCAAGAAACTTCTTCATTGCTATCCCACATAAGAACATAGGAATGGAAGAACACTGCAGAAGGTCTGCTCACAACTTATCCAATCTCCCTTCCAAGCTACCCAAGATTTTAGACTCTATAACCCCACTCGGTAGATCAGATGCAGCATTCTCCACCTGACCTCAACATTCTGAACCTGACTATAAATACTCGCGTACCTTCCACCCCAGGTAGATCTGTTTGTGACTTGAAAAAGTCCACTGTGTGGGCGAAACGTTGTCAATAAAGGATCACATTATACTGCATTATTATTATTATTATCACACCGGCCGATTCCCACCAAGGCAGGGTGGCCCGAAAAAGAAAAACTTTCACCATCATTCACTCCATCACTGTCTTGCCAGAAGGGTGCTTTACACTACAGTTTTTAAACTGCAACATTAACACCCCTCCTTCAGAGTGCAGGCACTGTACTTCCCATCTCCAGGACTCAAGTCCGGCCTGCCGGTTTCCCTGAATCCCTTCATAAATGTTACTTTGCTCACACTCCAACAGCACGTCAAGTATTAAAAACCATTTGTCTCCATTCACTCCTATCAAACACGCTCACGCATGCCTGCTGGAAGTCCAAGCCCCTCGCACACAAAACCTCCTTTACCCCCTCCCTCCAACCCTTCCTAGGCCGACCCCTACCCCGCCTTCCTTCCACTACAGACTGATACACTCTTGAAGTCATTCTGTTTCGCTCCATTCTCTCTACATGTCCGAACCACCTCAACAACCCTTCCTCAGCCCTCTGGACAACAGTTTTGGTAATCCCGCACCTCCTCCTAACTTCCAAACTACGACTTCTCTGCATTATATTCACACCACACATTGCCCTCAGACATGACATCTCCACTGCCTCCAGCCTTCTCCTCGCTGCAACATTCATCACCCACGCTTCACACCCATATAAGAGCGTTGGTAAAACTATACTCTCATACATTCCCCTCTTTGCCTCCAAGGACAAAGTTCTTTGTCTCCACAGACTCCTAAGTGCACCACTCACTCTTTTTCCCTCATCAATTCTATGATTCACCTCATCTTTCATAGACCCATCCGCTGACACGTCCACTCCCAAATATCTGAATACGTTCACCTCCTCCATACTCTCTCCCTCCAATCTGATATTCAATCTTTCATCACCTAATCTTTTTGTTATCCTCATAACCTTACTCTTTCCTGTATTCACCTTTAATTTTCTTCTTTTGCACACCCTACCAAATTCATCCACCAATCTCTGCAACTTCTCTTCAGAATCTCCCAAGAGCACAGTGTCATCGGCAAAGAGCAGCTGTGACAACTCCCACTTTGTGTGTGATTCTTTATCTTTTAACTCCACGCCTCTTGCCAAGACCCTCGCATTTACTTCTCTTACAACCCCATCTATAAATATATTAAACAACCACGGTGACATCACACATCCTTGTCTAAGGCCTACTTTTACTGGGAAAAAATTTCCCTCTTTCCTACATACTCTAACTTGAGCCTCACTATCCTCGTAAAAACTCTTCACTGCTTTCAGTAACCTACCTCCTACACCATACACTTGCAACATCTGCCACATTGCCCCCCTATCCACCCTGTCATACGCCTTTTCCAAATCCATAAATGCCACAAAGACCTCTTTAGCCTTATCTAAATACTGTTCACTTATATGTTTCACTGTAAACACCTGGTCCACACACCCCCTACCTTTCCTAAAGCCTCCTTGTTCATCTGCTATCCTATTCTCCGTCTTACTCTTAATTCTTTCAATTATAACTCTACCATACACTTTACCAGGTACACTCAACAGACTTATCCCCCTATAATTTTTGCACTCTCTTTTATCCCCTTTGCCTTTATACAAAGGAACTATGCATGCTCTCTGCCAATCCCTAGGTACCTTACCCTCTTCCATACATTTATTAAATAATTGCACCAACCACTCCAAAACTATATCCCCACCTGCTTTTAACATTTCTATCTTTATCCCATCAATCCCGGCTGCCTTACCCCCTTTCATTTTACCTACTGCCTCACGAACTTCCCCCACACTCACAACTGGCTCTTCCTCACTCCTGCAAGATGTTATTCCTCCTTGCCCTATACACGAAATCACAGCTTCCCTATCTTCATCAACATTTAACAATTCCTCAAAATATTCCTTCCATCTTCCCAATACCTCTACCTCTCCATTTAATAACTCTCCTCTCCTATTTTTAACTGACAAATCCATTTGTTCTCTAGGCTTTCTTAACTTGTTAATCTCACTCCAAAACTTTTTCTTATTTTCAACAAAATTTGTTGATAACATCTCACCCACTCTCTCATTTGCTCTCTTTTTACATTGCTTCACCACTCTCTTAACTTCTCTCTTTTTCTCCATATACTCTTCCCTCCTTGCATCACTTCTACTTTGTAAAAACTTCTCATATGCTAACTTTTTCTCCCTTACTACTCTCTTTACATCATCATTCCACCAATCGCTCCTCTTCCCTCCTGCACCCACTTTCCTGTAACCACAAACTTCTGCTGAACACTCTAACACTACATTTTTAAACCTACCCCATACCTCTTCGACCCCATTGCCTATGCTCTCATTAGCCCATCTATCCTCCAATAGCTGTTTATATCTTACCCTAACTGCCTCCTCTTTTAGTTTATAAACCTTCACCTCTCTCTTCCCTGATGCTTCTATTCTCCTTGTATCCCATCTACCTTTTACTCTCAGTGTAGCTACAACTAGAAAGTGATCTGATATATCTGTGGCCCCTCTATAAACATGTACATCCTGAAGTCTACTCAACAGTCTTTTATCTACCAATACATAATCCAACAAACTACTGTCATTTCGCCCTACATCATATCGTGTATACTTATTTATCCTCTTTTTCTTAAAATATGTATTACCTATAACTAAACCCCTTTCTATACAAAGTTCAATCAAAGGGCTCCCATTATCATTTACACCTGGCACCCCAAACTTACCTACCACACCCTCTCTAAAAGTTTCTCCTACTTTAGCATTCAAGTCCCCTACCACAATTACTCTCTCACTTGGTTCAAAGGCTCCTATACATTCACTTAACATCTCCCAAAATCTCTCTCTCTCCTCTGCATTCCTCTCTTCTCCAGGTGCATACACGCTTATTATGACCCACTTCTCGCATCCAACCTTTACTTTAATCCACATAATTCTTGAATTTACACATTCATATTCTCTTTTCTCCTTCCATAACTGATCATTTAACATTACTGCTACCCCTTCCTTTGCTCTAACTCTCTCAGATACTCCAGATTTAATCCCATTTATTTCCCCCCACTGAAACTCTCCTACCCCCTTCAGCTTTGTTTCGCTTAGGGCCAGGACATCCAACTTCTTTTCATTCATAACATCAGCAATCATCTGTTTCTTGTCATCCGCACTACATCCACGCACATTTAAGCAACCCAGTTTTATAAAGTTTTTCTTCTTCTCTTTTTTAGTAATTGTATACAGGAGAAGGGGTTACTAGCCCATTGCTCCCGGCATTTTAGTCGCCTCATACGACACGCATGGCTTACGGAGGAAAGATTCTTTTCCACTTCCCCATGGACAATAGAAGAAATAAAAAAGAACAAGAGCTATTTAGAAAAAGGAGAAAAACCTAGATGTATGTATATATATATATGCATGTGCGTGTCTGTGAAGTGTGACCAAAGTGTAAGTAGGAGTAGCAAGATATCCCTGTTATCTTAGCGTGTTTATGAGACAGAAAAAGAAACCAGCAATCCTACCATCATGCAAAACAGTTACAGGTTTTTGTTTCACAGTCATCTGGCAGGACGGTAGTACTTCCCTGGGTGGTTGCTGTCTACCAACCTACTACATATGTGTTTATATTTCCATTGTGTCAGTATTTTATATCATTTATTTCCACTTTACCGGATTACAGAGTGGTTAGGTTAGAATACACTTAACCCAATGGCAATATTTACGCATCAGCGATTTCACCCAATTTATGCCCTATTTTTGGCCCATTCTGTTGTTCCAGGCTACCAAACTCATAGCTATTTCGCTAGTATTCCTTCTAATATGTCGACTGAGTACAAGAAACTGCCCATTCACCTATTTCAACTACCAATAAAGTGGTCAGAAATTGGTAATTTGGCCAATTTCACACAAATTTCAAAAGCCAATTTCAAAATAAGGTCCAGAATAAACAATGCAGACATTCCTGGCACTAAAATAACCTTTTCTCTGTTCATTAGTCATGTCTCCAGGCCCCTCTTCTATTACTCTTGCTTTCCATTTTTAATTTTTATTCACAAAATAATAGAAGATTTACTGTTATGCAGACTTCTGCATTATTGTAATAACTGTATAAATAATGTCAAACCATTCGTGACTGCATATTAGACTGGCCAGTTGGACACGTATTGGATGATGTCATCTGTTTACTCTTGAACATTGGCAAAAATCGAACATTTCTGCTACTTTGAGCTCAATTTCAAGGTACTTTTCATCATGAAACCAATCAAAATAATATCTATTTCTGTAATACAGTGGAACCCTGAGTTTCGAACGCATTGACTATCGAATGCTTCGAGTTTCGACCACTTTTTTTGCACCAATTTTGTTTCGAGTATCGAACGTGCCCCATGTTTCGAACTGTGTACCAGACCTGTCTGCCTACCTGTGCCTCCCTGCATCCCCCGTGCAGGCGTCATGAGCCAGTCTGACTTTGTTTATGCTTGAGTGAACACTAACCTGCATGCTCATTTAAACATTTCACAAATAATTCATTGTGTTTGGTGCTTGTTTATTAAGTGCGACTGTGAAATAAGCTACTATGGTGGCGATGGTGGTGGTGGTGGATGATATTGGTGGATGGTAGTAGTGGTGGATGGTGGTGGTGGTGGATAGTATAAGTGGATGGTGGTGGTGGTGGATAGTATAAGTGGATGGTGGTGGTGGTGGATGGTATTAGTGGATGGTGGTGGATGATATAGTGGTGGATGGTACTGCTGCAGGCATTTGCTGAAAAATATCCCCCCAAGCAAGCTGAAACAAGCCATCTCTGCAACAAGTTCAGTGACAGAACCATGTCCCATTTTAGGGAAATCTTAACCCTTTCAGGGTCCAGAGGTCAAATTTCAAAGTGTGCACCAGTGTCCAAGAATTTTCAAAAAATAATTTTGTTATTTTTTCTTATGAAATGGTAGAGAATCTTTTTCTGAAGGTAATAAAACAAAAAGTATGAAATTTGGTGGAAAACTGACGAAATTATGCTCTCTCGCAAATTTTGATGTGTCAGCGATATTTATGCATCGGCGATTTTGCTGACTTTGACTCCCATTTTAGGCCAATTACCTTATTCCAGTTGACCAAATTCTTAGTTATTTCAATAGTGTTACGTACTTCTATTCTATCGATTGAGCACAAGAAATCACCAAGTCAACTGTTTCAACTACAAAATAATGTGATCGGAAATTGGTAATTTGGCCACTTTAGTGCAAAGTTCAAAATATTCCAGTTTCAAAATAGGGTCCAGAATAAACAATGCAGGCATTCCTGGCACTAAACTAACATTTCCTCTGTTCATTAGTTACGTTTTCAGGCTTTACAAATGAATTCCATTTTGATTTTTTATTTTTATTATTATTTTATTATCACACCGGCCGATTCCCACCAAGGCAGGGTGGCCCGAAAAAGAAAAACTTTCACCATCATTCATTCCATCACTGTCTTGCCAGAAGGGTGCTTTACACTACAGTTTTTAAACTGCAACATTAACACCCCTCCTTCAGAGTGCAGGCACTGTACTTCCCATCTCCAGGACTCAAGTCCGGCCTGCCGGTTTCCCTGAATCCCTTCATAAATGTTACTTTGCTCACACTCCAACAGCAAGTCAAGTATTAAAAACCATTTGTCTCCATTCACTCCTATCAAACACGCTCACGCATGCCTGCTGGAAGTCCAAGCCCCTCGCACACAAAACCTCCTTTACCCCCTCCCTCCAACCTTTCCTAGGCCGACCCCTACCCCGCCTTCCTTCCACTACAGACTGATACACTCTTGAAGTCATTCTGTTTCGCTCCATTCTCTCTACATGTCCGAACCACCTCAACAACCCTTCCTCAGCCCTCTGGACAACAGTTTTGGTAATCCTGCACCTCCTCCTAACTTCCAAACTACGAATTCTCTGCATTATATTCACACCACACATTGCCCTCAGACATGACATCTCCACTGCCTCCAGCCTTCTCCTCGCTGCAACATTCATCACCCACGCTTCACACCCATATAAGAGCGTTGGTAAAACTATACTCTCATACATTCCCCTCTTTGCCTCCAAGGACAAAGTTCTTTGTTTCCACAGACTCCTAAGTGCACCACTCACTCTTTTTCCCTCATCAATTCTATGATTCACCTCATCTTTCATAGACCCATCCGCTGACACGTCCACTCCCAAATATCTGAATACGTTCACCTCCTCCATACTCTCTCCCTCCAATCTGATATTCAATCTTTCATCACCTAATCTTTTTGTTATCCTCATAACATTATTCACATAATGAATTTTTATTCAAACCAAAAAATAAAAGACTTACTGTTATGCAATATTGTAATACAGTGGACCCCCGGTTAACGATATTTTTTCACTCAGAAGTATGTTCAGGTGCCAGTACTGACCGAATTTGTTCCCATAAGAAATATTGTGAAGTAGATTAGTCCATTTCAGACCCCCAAACATACACGTACAAACGCACTTACATAAATATACTTACATAATTTGTCGCATTCGGAGGTAATCGTTATGCGGGGGTCCACTGTAATTGTATAAATAATATCACCACATTTGTGAATGTATATTAGACCCACCAGCTGTCGTGTATTAGACGTGTGAGGTCATTTGTTTACTCTTGAACATGGACAAAAATTTAACATTTTCACTACTTTGAGCTCAATTTCAAGGCATTTCCAATACTAAAACCAATCAAAATCATCTCTATTTCTGTAATATATCTTCCATTCTATCAAATGAGACCAAGAAATCGCAAATACACCCATAAAAAAAACATACAAAAAAACACTGCAAATTTGCTGTTTTAATCGAAATTTATGGTCTAAGTTTTTTTTCTCTCATTTTGCACTGTGTGCTGCAGGATTTGTTTTATGTGGTGCACACATACCACATAGATGTATTCTCTCATACCTAGGCCCAAATTTACTTCTCACAGCTTATCAGAGTGAGCTGAGCTCATGGCGTAGATCTACGGTTTGGACCCTCAATGTAAAGCCGTAGATCTACGGCACAGACCCTGAAAGGGTTAAAGAAGAGAAGTAACCCCAGATAAGGACTTATTACCTAAAGTCTTTATGGAAGGGGATTCCCTTTCCAAACAATAAGTGCTCCCTCACTCCTCACTATCTTCCAGATGCCATCAACAATCCTCAATAAAGGTAATTAAAAATTTTATTTTTTTATGCTTATTTAAATGTTTATTTATCTATTACTAATTGTACTATGTATGTTTGTTGTGTGTATGTAAAACTATAATTAATCTCTATAAAATGTATTATTTTGTGAATACTTTTGGGTTTCTGGAACGGATTAATTGTATTTACATTATTTCTTATGGGAAACATTGCTTCGAGTTTCAAACGTTTTGACTTTAGAACTAGCTCCTGGAACGGATTAAGTTTGAAACTCAGGGTACCACTGTATATCTTCCATTCTATTAAATGAGACAAAAAAAAAGAGAATACAACCATAAAAACCATACGAAAATATACCACTAAGGGGCGGCTAATGGCTGAGAAGTGAACTCCATTATTTATCTTCCGATTTCTTTCATTTTTGGTGTACATTAAGAAGCATCTTTCCATCATATATTGCCCAAGTTTCAATACGATAGCCCAACAAACAACTGAGAAAAAAATATTTACCAAAAATCATACATGTATATGGCAAGCCCAAGCCAGGTACTAGCATTGCAAGAAACTGTTTGGGCACTACCTACTGATAAAACATTGCTAATCCGAATTTATCATGAATGTAATTACTGTAATTTATCCTATCTTCATTCTTAAAAAAATAAAGTTAGTATGGTTTTGACATTTGGCAAAATATCTGCCTTTTAACCTCACACAAATCAAAAACAAATTGTGATATTTCAAAAATAACTTCACCAGTTTGTAAAACAAGCATTTTTTTATGTTGTCTGTGAAATTCATTGCACTCCTATCATTATTAAATCATTATTAATGCCACTATGTTAAGATATAAATAAATAACTTACTTCTGAGATAATCAACGAAAATGAGCAAGCACCAAAAAAAAAAAACCTTTTTTGTTTCAGTTAGTTATATGGTGCATTACGAGTGTACATCACAGATAGCCCTGTGAAACACTACGTTTTCTCTAATACAGTGGACCCCCGCATAGCGAACTTAATCCGTGCAAGAGGGCTGGTCGTTATGCGAAATGTTCGCTATGCGAATTAATTTTCCCCATAAGAAATAATGGAAATAAAATTAATCCGTGCAAGACACCCAAAAGTATGAAAAAAAATTTTTTTTACCACAAAAAAATGTTAATTTTAGTACACACAAACTGAAAAAGGCATGCACAATTACATGACACTTACTTTTATTGAAGATCTGGTGATGATTGATGGGATGGGAGGAGGGGAGAGAGAGTGTTAGTGTTTAGAAGGGGAATCCCCTTCCATTAGGACTTGAGGTAGCAAGTCCTTTTCTGGGGTTACTTCCCTTCTTCTTTTAATGCCACTAGGACCAGCTTCAGAGTCACTGGACTTCTTTCGCACAACATATCTGTCCATAGTGGCCTGTACCTCTCGTTCCTTTATGATTTGTCTAAAGTGGTTCACAACAGTGTCATTGTAACAGTCACCAGCACGGCTTGCAATAGCTGTGTGAGGGTGATTTTCATCAAAAAAGGTTTGCACTTCAAGCCATTTTGCACACATTTCCTTAATCTTTGAAGTAGGCAATTCCTTCAATTTCTCTCTCCCCTCCTTTGAACCAGTTTCCCCAGGTCTGGCCTCTTGCTCTTGAAGTTGATCTATCAGCTCATCAGTGGTTAGTTCTTCATTGTCCTCCTCCACCAACTCTTCCACATCCTCCCCACTAACCTCCAACCCCAAGGACTTCCCCAATTCCACAATTGATTCCTCAACTGGTATACTACTCCTCTCAGGGTTAGCCTCAAACCCTTCAAAATCCCTTTTGTCTACACATTCTGGCCACAGTTTCTTCCAAGCAGAGTTCAAGGTTCTCTTAGTCACTCCCTCCCAAGCCTTACCTATAAGGTTTACACAACTGAGGATATTAAAGTGATCCTTCCAAAACTCTTTTAGAGTCAATCCAGTGTCTGTGGTCACTTCAAAGCACTTTTGAAACAGAGCTTTTGTGTACAGTTTCTTGAAGTTGGAAATGACCTGCTGGTCCATGGGCTGCAGGAGAGGAGTGGTATTAGGAGGCAAAAACTTCACCTTAATGAAGCTCATGTCCCCATAAAGTCGCTCTGCCACGTCTGTAGGATGACCAGGGGCATTGTCTAACACCAGGAGGCACTTAAGGTCTAATTTCTTTTCAGTTAGGTAATCTTTCACATTGGGGGCAAATGCATGGTGTAACCAGTTATAGAAAAATTCCCTAGTGACCCATGCCTTACTGTTTGCCCTCCACAGCACACACAAATTATCCTTGAGGACATTCTTTTGCCTGAACGCTCTGGGAGTTTCAGAGTGATACACTAATAAAGGCTTAACTTTGCAATCACCACTAGCATTGGCACACATCAACAAAGTAAGCCTGTCTTTCATAGGCTTATGTCCTGGGAGTGCCTTTTCCTCCTGAGTAATGTAGGTCCTGCTTGGCATTTTCTTCCAGAACAGGCCTGTTTCATCACAATTAAACACTTGTTCAGGTTCCAGTCCTTCAGTTTCTATGTACTCCTTGAATTCATGCACATATTTTTCAGCCGCTTTGTGGTCCGAACTGGCAGCCTCACCATGCCGTATCACACTATGGATGCCACTACGCTTCTTAAATCTCTCAAACCAACCTTTGCTGGCCTTAAATTCACTCACATCATCACTAGTTGCAGGCATTTTTTCAATTAAATCGTCATGCAACTTCCTAGCCTTTTCACATATGATCGCTTGAGAGACGCTATCTCCTGCTAGCTGTTTTTCATTTATCCACACCAATAAGAGTCTCTCAACATCTTCCATCACTTGCGATCTTTTTTCGAAAACACAGTTAAACCTTTGGCAACAACAGCTTCCTTGATTGCCGTTTTCTTGCCCACAATAGAAGAGATGGTTGATTTTGGTTTCTTGTACAACCTGACCAGGTCGGTGATACATACTCCACTTTCATACTTATCAATGATCTCTTTCTTCATTTCAATGGGTATTCTTACCCTTTGAGGTGTAGGGTTGGCACTAGAAGCTTTCTTGGGGCCCATGGTCACTTATTTTCCACAAACAGCACCGAAAACACTGTAATAATACGAAATATTCCGAGTGTATGCTTGAATGTTACCGCGGAGGCTGGCTGGTAAACAATGGGACGGGCGGCACATGTGAGGCTGGCTGAGGGCGCACATTGGACGCGTCTCGGACGAAGGCCGCTGAGCGGGTTTTTGTCCACTATGCGGGGCAAAATTTTAGCGAACAAAGCGTCCGCTATGCGGATTGTTCGCTATGCAAGGCGTTCGCTATGCGGGGGTCCACTGTATAAGCCCCCAAGACAGGGATAGGAGGTACTTTTATCCCATATCCTCTAGCACTAACTTCATACCTCCATTGGACTGCTCGGTATTATGCCAAATATTATTCATACTGGAGTATTTACAATGTTTATATGTTATTTATATTGTTTATTATGTCACAGATCAATTTTGAGAGGTAAATAAGCCATTTTATTATTTTTATTAACACTGGCCGATTCCCACCAAGGCAGGGTGGCCCGAAAAAGAAAAACTTTCACCATCATTCACTCCATCACTGTCTTGCCAGAAGGGTGCTTTACACTACAGTTTTCAAACTGCAACATTAACACCCCTCCTTCAGAGTGCAGGCACTGTACTTCCCATCTCCAGGACTCAAGTCCGGCCTGCCGGTTTCCCTGAACCCCTTCATAAATGTTACTTTGCTCACAATCCAGCAGCAAGTCAAGTATTAAAAACCATTTGTCTCCATTCACTCCTATCAAACACGCTCACGCATGCCTGCTGGAAGTCCAAGCCCCTCGCACACAAAACCTCCTTTACCCCCTCCCTCCAACCTTTCCTAGGCCGACCCCTACCCCGCGTTCCTTCCACTACAGACTGATACACTCTTGAAGTCATTCTGTTTTGCTCCATTCTCACTACATGTCCGAACCACCTCAACAACCCTTCCTCAACCCTCTGGACAACAGCTTTGGCAATCCCGCACCTCCTCCTAATTTCCAAACTATGAATTCTCTGCATTATATTCACACCACACATTGCCCTCAGACATGACATCTCCACTGCCTCCAGCCTTCTCCTCGCTGCAACATTCATCATCCATGCTTCACACCTATACAGGAGTGTTGGAAAACTATACTCTCATACATTTCCCTCTTTGCTTCCAAGGACAAAGTTCTTTGTCTCCATAGACTCCTAAGTGCACCACTCACCCTTTTCCCCTCATCAATTCTATGATTCACCTCATCTTTCACAGACCCATCCGCTGACACGTCCACTCCCAAATATCTGAATACATTCACCTCCTCCATGCACCCTCTTTTGTCCCCTTTGCCTTTATACAAAGGAACTATGCATGCTCTCTGCCAATCCCTAGGTACCTTACCCTCTTCCATACATTTATTAAATAATAGCACCAACCACTCCAAAACTATATCCCCACCTACTTTTAACATTTCTATCTTTATCCCATCAATCCCAGCTGCCTTACCCCTTTCATTTTACCTACTGCCTCACGAACTTCCCCCACACTCACAACTGGCTCTTCCTCACTCCTACAAGATGTTATTCCTCCTTGCCCTATACACAAAATCACAGCTTCCCTATCTTCATCAACATTCAACAATTCCTTAAAATATTCCCTCCATCTTTCCAATACTTCTAACTCTCCATTTAATAACTCTCCTCTCCTATTTTTAACTGACAAATCCATTTGTTCTTTAGGCTTCCCTAACTTGTTAATCTCAGTCCAAAACTTTTTCTTATTTTCAACAAAATTTGTTGATAACATCTCACCCACTCTCTCATTTGCTCTCTTTTTACATTGCTTCACCACTCTCTTAACACCTCTCTTTTTCTCCATATACTCTTCCCTCCTTGCATCACTTCTACTTTGTAAAAACTTCTCATATGCTAACTTTTTCTCCCTTACTATTCTCTTTACATCATCATTCCACCAATCGCTCCTCTTCCCTCCCGCACCCACTTTCCTGTAACCACAAACTTCTGCTGAACACTCTAACACTACATTTTTAAACCTACCCCATACCTCTTCGACCCCATTGCCTATGCTCTCATTAACCCATCTATCCTCCAATAGTTGTTTATATCTTACCCTAACTGCCTCCTCTTTTAGTTTATAAACCTTCACCTCTCTCTTACCTGATACTTCTATTCTCCTTGTATCCCATCTACCTTTTGCTCTCAGTGTAGCTACAACTAAAAAGTGATCTGATATATCTGTGGCCCCTATATAAACATGTACATCCTGAAGTCTACTCAACAGTCTTTTATCTACCAATACATAATCCAACAAACTACTGTCATTTTGCCCTACCTCATATCTTATATACTTATTTATCCTCTTTTTCTTAAAATATGTATTACCTATAACTAAACCCCTTTCTATACAAAGTTCAATCAAAGGGCTCCCATTATCATTTACACCTGGCACCCCAAACTTACCTACCACACCCTCTCTAAAAGTTTCTCCTACTTTAGTATTCAGGTCCCCTACCACAATTACTCTCTCACTTGGTTCAAAGGTTCCTACACATTCACTTAACATCTCCCAAAATCTCTCTCTCTCTCCTCTACATTCCTCTTTTCTCCAGGTGCATACACACTTATTATGACCCACTTTTCGCATCCAACCTTTACTTTAATCCATATAATCCTTGAATTTACACATTCATATTCTCTTTTCTCCTTCCATAACTGGTCCTTCAACATTATTGCTACCCCTTCCTTAGCTCTAACTCTCTCCAGATTTAATCCCATTTATTTTTCCCCACCGAAACTCCCCTACCCCCTTCAGCTTTGTTTTGCTTAGGGCCAGGACATCCAACTTCTTTTCATTTATATTATTATTATTATTATAATCAAAAAGAAGTGCTAAGCCTTTTCATTTATAACATCAGCAATCATCTGTTTCTTATCATCCGCACTACATCCACGCACATTCAAGCATCCCAGTTTTATAAAGTTTTTCTTCTTCTCTTTTTTAATAAATGTTTACAGGAGAAGGGGTTACTCGCCCATTGCTCCCGGCATTTTAGTCGCCTCATACGACACGCATGGCTTACGGAGGAAAGATTCTTTTCCACTTCCCCATGGACAATAGAAGAAATAAAGAAGAACAAGAGCTATTTAGAAAAAGGAGAAAAAAACCTAGATGTATATATATATATATATATATATATATATATATATATATATATATATATAAATAAATAACAAAAAGGCACAATACCGTGACTGGAACGATACACAAATAACCCGCACATAAAAGACAGAAGCTTACGACGACGTTTCGGTCCGACTTGGACCATTGACAAATATAGCCGTCCTGCTCCTCCTCTGTTAGTGTGACTTTGTCAATGGTCCAAGCCGGACCGAAACGTCGTCGTAAGCTTCTGTCTTTTATGTGCGGGTTATTTGTGTATATATATGCATGTGCGTGTCTGTGAAGTGTAACCAAACTGTAAGTAGGAGTAGCAAGATATCCCTGTTATCTAGCGTGTTTATGATACAGAAAAAGACACCAGCAATCCTACCATCATGTAAAACAGTTACAGGTTTCTGTTTCACAGTCATCAGTCATCATCATCAAAAAGAAGCGCTAAACCACAAGGGTTATACAGCGCAGCAGGGCAGGGAAGGATGCAGGGGTAATGGGTGGCAAGAGGGAGAGGGATGATTATTAGGGTATGGAGTGCAAGGGGGCAGTGGATAGTGCAGGGTAGAGGGTAGCTAGAGATTAAAGTAGAAAGGACCGAGGAGAGTGCTAGCGGTATCATCATCAGAGTTTGTACAGTAAATCAGTTGCTGTCAAAAAGTCAGTTAGAGAGTCTGGATTAAAGGAGGGTCCATCAGCAAGAAGGGAAGGTAAAGAAAGGGCAATGGAGTGCTCGTTGATAGAGTGGGCAGTCCAACAGAATGTGGCCAACAGATACTGGAACTTGACGATTCTCACAGAGAGGAACAGGGCACCTCTCCATGAGATACCCATGAGTAAGATGCGAGTGGCCAATGAGAAGATAGGAGAGAGTAGTCTCCCAACTTCGACACCGATGACAAGAAGACGGCCAGAAACCTATACTCGGTTTAATAGAATGGGTGCGAAGGTGGGTAGCAATTAAAGCAAAATAGTCCGTGAATGGAACACCTCTATATGAAACTGGGAGGTCATGTAGTGCTGACTGCACAGCAGTGTCTGCCTGCTCATTGCTGTGTACGTCAACAGGACCAGGGATCCAACAAAAAACAATATCTTTGTGCTTGCTAAAGATACAGTGTAACCAAAACTGGATACAAAGAACTAGGGGGTGAGGTGTATCAAATTTTCGTATAGCCTGTAAAGCACTAAGGCAGTCTGAAACGACCACAAATGGTGACACAGGCATAGATGCAATACGGATAAGTGCTACAAGAATGGCATACAATTCAGCCATAAAAATGCTAGCCAAGGATAATAAATGCCCTCACATGACACTGTCCGGAAACACTGCTGTGAATCCGATGCTATCAGAAGAGTTAGAACCATCAGTGTACACTGAGATGGCATGAGAATGAGAGTGAAAGTGGTCAAGAAAAAGAGAGTGGAAACCCACCATAGGTAGTTGGTATTTCACGCATGGCAGTGGGAAAGAACAGACACCAACAGCTGGAACTTCCCAAGGGGGCAGGAAAAAGCAAGACGCTACATGAACATAGAAAGGTGGTAACTGAAGAAAAGACAAAAGTGAATGTAGGCAGAGAGAAAAAAGGCGGAGTAAACAGGGGTGACAAACAAATAATCGTAAGGCTCGATAGTCGTAATTTTCGAAAATCGTAACGTTATTTTCGTCAAAACAGTGGCTTGCAAATAGTCGTTTGACTAGCAAATAGTTGTTCATCTGGGAGCATACACATAGCCCCGAGCCGCCTCACACTCCATTCCCAGCCAGTGTGCCATTGTTTATCAGTGAGTGAGGATGGTCCCACGAGTTCATACGATACATTTCATAATATTCCATTTGTTTTAGTGCTTGCAACTGCTGAATAAGTTACCATGGCTCCAAAGAAATCTTCTAGTGCCAGCCCTATGGTAAAGAATGTGAGAAACACATATAATTTAAGAAAAAGTTTGTAGAAAAACACGAAGGTGGTGGTGATAGAGTGGAAGCAGTTATGATAGTGGTAGAGGGTGGCAGTGATGGTGGTAGAGGGTGCTAGCAATTGTGATAGTGGTAGATGGTGGTAGTGATGGTGGTAGAGGATGCTAGCAGTTGTGATAGTGATAGAGGGTGCTAGCAGTTGTGATGGTGGTAGATGGTGGTGATGGTGGTAGATGGTGGTAGTGATGGTGGTAGAGGGTGCCTTCTTCGGTGATCCAGCGATTTTACCAACTCCTCCAATGTTGTTGGAGTTATATATCGCTACAGAAAACACCGCCGCCTCAGCTGCTGCTTCACCACCATTATGCATGGCTTACTCTCAGTGGCCCTTATACACCCAATAACAACACAACACCTCTCGTGACATACATAATGACTTATTTCATTCATTCTAGAGTATATTCCATGTTTCTATGTTATTAATATTGTTTATTATGTCATATTAGTTGAATTGTGATAGATAAATAAGCTGTAGAGTTGATATTAGTGTCATTCTCCAACAATAAACTCGCCTCCCCTCCCTCTGCCATACACCAAGACTTCAATAAAAGGTAAGTGTGATGTTAATTGTTCATTTATACATTTTATTAGTGCTTTACATTTATTTGGCATTCTTTTCTGCATGTAAATCTATATTTAAGCTAGGGAAGTGACCCCTGAAGTGACCTAGAGTCCTTATGGACTCTAGGTCACTTCAGGGTCACTTCCATCTCTCCTCCTCCCTGTCTTCCATTCATGAACAACAGCCTTCAATAAAGGTAACTGTCATGTTGAATGTTCATTCTTTTGTGTATGTAAATCTATCTTTAAGGAAGAAAAAAAATTGTTGTTGATACTTCTGGGTGTCTGGAATGAATTAATTGGATTTACATTATTTCTTACGGGGAAAATGGATTTGAAAATCGTCAATTTCGATAATAGTTACACTTCCAGGAATGGATTAATTACAAAAAACGAGGGACCACTTTACTAACATCAGTGACCATCCTATATACAGAAGGATTGTGGAGGTCATGAGATTGAACATAACAGTGAAGGCAATGAGCATCACGATGATCGGACAAGGATGGAATATTCGCTTCTGCATAGAGGCTCTCAACAGGAGATGAACAAAAGGCACAAAGGCACAGACAGAGACTTTGGTGATGAATGGGATCTAGCTTAGACAGAGTTGCGGGAGAGGCTGCGCAATAGATTTAGTCACCATAATCCAGATTGGACAAGACTAGGGCGGAATGCAAACGGAGGAGAGTGTGATGATCTGCCCCCATGAACGATGTGCGAGAACCTTCAGGAGATTTATCCAACTATGGCAAGTTGTCTTTAAAGAAGAAATGCGAGGTCTCCATGTCAACCTGCAATCAAAGAGCAGGCCCAGAAACTTGGCCATATCACATGCCGGAATACATGAATTGTGTAAGTACAAGGGAGTATCTGGAATAAGAGGATGTCTAGTGAAGGTAATGAATCAGGTTTTTGTACTAGAAAATTTAAAGCCGTGAGAAGTGGTCCAATGGGAGACTCGGTTTATCACAACCTGAAGGGAGGCTCTTACTAGTCAACAGTCAGTGTCCGAGTAAGCTATAGCGAAGTCGTCAACATAAAGTGATGACCAAATATGCGAAGGAAGAACGGAAAGTGGGTCATTTATGGCTAAGAGAAAAAAGTAGTGTTGACGACACAACCTTGTGGGACTCCCTCGGCTTCTACAAAGTCTGGGGAAAGCGAAGTGCCAATACGGACGCGAAAATGTCTATCAGACAAGAAAGTAGCAATGAAGTTTGGTAGATTACTGTGGAGGCCTTAGGAGTGGGCTTGGGCTAGAATGTTATACCTCCAAGTAGTGTCATATGCCATCTCTACATCAAAAAAAGACCACTAGGACAGAGTGGTTGTTAGCAAGGCATTTCGAATATACAGGTCTCCCTCAACATTCGCAAGGGTTAGGGGATCAAGAGCCTCGCAAATGTTGAAAAATCGCAAATGTTTGGTGCCCCAATATATTGTAGGGAAATATAATACAATACTGCTTCCTTAACTTGTTGAACCATGAACAATCATAAAATACATGAAAACGTCGTAAATTGTACTAAATACATACATGTTATGGTTTAATAACATGTATGTTATTAAATACCACTGTGAGTCCCTACTACCCTCCCTCCGACCTCCACAACTGGCAGCCAACCCTCCCACCACTGTGTGGTGAGTGTTTTGTTTGTTCATTATTTGCTATTGAACTACAGTATAAATAATGTAAACTCATTCATGACTGAATATTGGAATGGCTATTTGGACAGGTATTTGATGGTGACATCATGTGTTTACTCTTGAACACAGCAAAGAATCAAACATTTCTGCTACTGCTAACAACAACAACAACAACAACAACCACCACCACCACCACCGCCGCCGCTGCCGCCACCACCACTGCCGCCGCCGCCGCCACCACCACCACTGCCGCCACCACCACCGCCACCACCACCACCACCGCCACCACCACCGCCACCACCACCACCACCACCACCACCACCACCACCCAACCAACCAACAGTAATAAATACAATAGAATTGAAGAAGGAAATTGTACAAAAATACGAGGGAGTGGTTGACACATCGTCAGTGTGGCTTTGTTTATGTTGGAGTGAGCATTAGTCTCCGTGCTCTTCCAAACATTTCATGATAATTCATTGTGTTTGGTGATTGTAGATTGAGTGCAACTGGAGTGGTAGAGGCAGTGGTTGAGGCAGCGGTTGAGGCACCAGTTGACGTGTATTGGACGCTTAGCATGATTTGTTTACGTTGTTTGCAAGCTCATAGTACCACTGCAAGAATTAATAGTAGTGTGCTTATGAACGGTGACTGGCATGTTATCTATGGAAGTGATGCGGGAGAGAGCATAAGCTTGCTTTGAATTCTGTACTGTTATGGCACACGCACCGCTTCGAAGAGCGTGGAAAGATATATTTTGGCCAACGTGCCTTAAAAGAGTTTTACCAATTCCATGATCAGACAGGTAATCCGTTTGAGACGTTTGTAAAGAAAAGAATTTTGTCCAGTGCATACTCGTTAGCCCGGTACGCAAAGGTAGTGAGTGTCGTGTAGGTCGTTTTTGAGCGATCATCGACGAACTGTCGTCAGCAGGTTGTCTTGGACGTTTAGGAGCAGTGCCACAGGCGGTCTGACCCAAGGGAGGCGGGCAATCCGAAAATCATCGCACTGTATTCAGGGAAGCCGGATGCATTGTGAAAGGCATGCAAGAAGTAGCAGCATGGACAGAAATGGGTGACGCTGCAACACCTGAAGGAGGTGACGAAGTGTCACCAGCAGAAGGTACAGGGATATGAGAAGAGTTGAGAGAATGGACCAATAATGATACTTGGTCAGAACAGGGTGTGGGATCAGAAAGGGGTTCAGGAGGAAGGGTTTCATTGGGTGAAGACTCCATAATAAAGGTGCTTTTTCTGTGATAGCTCCTTTCTTGTTATTTTCAGAAAAAAGAAAGAAGGAAAGAAAAAAAAGAGGGACAGTCACTAGGAGGCACAGAAGGGCTGGAAGCTCACCCCCTCATCTGAGAGGGCCTCAAGCCCACGGGCAGTGAAGATGCAGCATGGAACCTGTGCCATACCCTACCCTTCATGCCAATAAACTAGCGCTCTGGGATAGCAGCCTCACATCTACCAAGCCCCCTCGGTGGACAAAAGAAAGGGCAGTCAGAAACCTGCCACAAAGCATACCTCCTCTGGCTGCCACCTCCAAGAACTGACAGGCAGCTTCTGGAGATACACCCATTACCTGAAGGGCACCCCACTCACTTTTTGGAAATCCAGGAAGGGAGCTGGGCACCTTCAGACAATTCAGATTCCACGGCAAACCACACCACCCCCGAAGGACCCCATGGAGTGGGATGAACCCTGGCACACTTCCCCCCACCTAGAAACTGTAATGCCAGAGGGGAGGACCCCAGAGACTACAAATTGGATGGGAAACAAGGGGAGGGTAGAGAGAGGGGAGGAAAGGGAGGAAAAAAAGGGAGGGTATAGGAAGGGTATGGGGAGGGTGGGGTGGGGAAGGGAGGATTGGGGGGTAATTAGGTTCGGTCTGAGGAAGGAGACCAAAAGGTCTAATTCCTCAGACCAAGAGCCTCTTTGCCGTGCCAAGGAGCCCCCTTGAAAAGGAAATAAGTCATAGTATTGATATTAGTGTAATAAAGCATATCTCCCGCATCACGAGACTCGGGAATTCCTGCTGACGTAAGCAAATGTTCCCAGATGGTTCCTGATTGGCTCTCAGACTCCATAATAGCTCCACCCACTCAGTTATGATGTCAAATTGTGATTATATTAGAAAGAATAATAAAAGAAATAAATGAAAAAAATCAGAAAATTGACAACATGTGAGCATGCATGCCACGGGTGGCAGCGTCACCATACATGTATATGTTATAAATGACTATAATTCCTTGTAGGAATATAGTACAGCAATGATTCTTATACCAGAGTGTTGCCAAAATGTTTAGCTATTTTTCTAAACGATTAGCTCAATTTTCTTATTTTTTCGATTTTTTTTTTTACTTTGCATGCATTAGCCGCCCCTAAGTCGCTGATTTACACCATGGTCGCAGTTTTTTCTCATTATGCACTGCGTGCTGCAGGATTTTTTTTTTATATAGTGCACACTTTCCACACAGACCTATTCTCTCATATGTAAGCCCAAGTTTACCTGTCACAGCTTCTGAGTGAGCTGAGCTCATGGCAACTGATAGTGGCTTTAAAGCCACCTTATTTTTTATGGATAATATACAGTGTATGTGCTTTACACAATGAGAAGCATTTCTTTTATTCGTTGGAACTATGGTTAAGGCTAAAAGTAAGCAGAATATAGCAATAAATGGAGAAAAATAAATTAGAATGACTTATGCAGCAAGTAGCACCACCAAACAACAGCAGCAGGTTGGTGTGGCGACCCCGGAAATTTGAAATTATGCTAGCCGAAATTAGTGCTGGATTACTGATAGAACCGGATTACTGATTGCTGGATTAGTGATGGCCAGCCTGTATTAGGAAAAGGTTCCTTGGTACAGTGGTACCTTGAGTTACGAACTTAATTCATTCCAGAAGGCTGTTCGAGTGCCGTTACCAAATGAATTTGTTCCCATAAGGAATAATGTAAATTAGATTAGGCTATTTCAGACCCCCAAAAATACACTTACCAAATCGCTTACAAAAATACACTTACATAATTGTTCGAGTTGGGAGCTGTTCAAAACTCGAGGTACCATTATATAAGTAATTTTCATCTAGCACTTGTCAGCTTACATCCATTACAGGACATGCTTACACAGTGTTCACTGTTTTATGTAACAATACTAATATTTTAAGTAGGAAGGTGCATGCACATACATAATTTTTTTTCCAGATATATCATGTTAAGAACTTGAAAACATTACCTAAGAATTCCATTTATGATATTACTTTGAGTGTACAAAATTAACTAATTAAAAATGGAAAAAAATATGTCTGCAGTAAATATGTGCAAAGAATGAAACATCAGTAGAAAAAGGATGCATTCCCTAATACGACTGGCAAATATAAATTTGTCAAATTAAAAGAACAGATATCAATGTAAAATGTAATTAAAAGTTTTCATATACCAAAACAGATTATAATTTTTGAACAGCATTTTAAAACGAAGGTAACTGTATACCGTTCTTTGTTTCATGTGAGTCATGCATTTCACAAAGGGGCTACACAAAGCAAAGATCAAGGTGAATATTTATACATGTATACAGTACAACAGAACTTCGATTATCCAGCATTTTGGATAACTCTCTCTGAATATTTTAATTACAGTGGAACCCTGGCACTTGAACAGCTCCCTACTCGAACAATTCGGTATTCGAACACTTTGTTCTGTAAAAAAATCGCTCAGTAGTTGACTGTTTGCTTAGCATTCAACCAAACAAACTCGACTGAGGCTGAGGGTTTAATTCCCCAAAAAGTGTTCAATTGTGATGAGACAGGTATACAGTGGACCCCCGGTTAACGATATTTTTTCACTCCAGAAGTATGTTCAGGTGCCAGTACTGACCGAATTTGTTCCCATAAGAAATACTGTGAAGTAGATTAGTCCATTTCAGACCCCCAAACATACACGTACAAACGCACTTACATAAATACACTTACATAATTGGTCGCATTCGGAGGTAATCGTTATGCGGGGGTCCACTGTATTTTAGAAAAAATGCCAAACAGAACCTATATTACATGAGAGGAGAAGTCACTGCCAGGACACAAGCCTTATAATAAAGGACTCACTCTTTTATTGTGCGGGAATGCAAATGGTGATTTAAATGTGAAGCCTTTGCTTGTCTATCACTCAGACAAGCATTGTGTTTAGTTGTTTCTTTTTTTAGATTTATGCATACTAGGCTTGTAAACTTCATGTTAAAATACTTTTGTAAGTGTATTTTTGGGGGTCTGAAACAGATTAATCTAATTTATATTATTTCTTATGGGAAAAATTTGTTCGGTACTCGAACAGCCTTCTGGAACGAATTAAGTTTGAGTACCGAGGTTCCACTGTATATTCAAATTAATTTTTACAAAGAATATTTCTGAACAAGAGAGATTCGGATGTAGAAAATCCAATGAGCATATTTTAAACAAAATCATATGGTTACTTTTTTTTTAATTTAGGGGTCTTGAGCTAAGCATAAAGAATATAATCAACATAAAATTATCCTTACTTTTCACAATCAAATAACACCCAAAAAATGTGAATAAGGTGGTACCTCGGGATATGAACTAAATTCATTCCAGAAGGCTGTTCAAGTGGCGATACAGAACAAATTTGTTCCCATAAAGAATAATGTAAATTAGATTAATCCATTTCAGACCCCCAAAAATACACTTACAAAAGCACTTACATAAATACACTCACATAACTGTTCGAGTTTTGAGCTGTTCGTATCCTGAGGTACCACTGTGTACCCTGCGCACCAACAACAATACCTGTGAACTATTTTGAAGCTGCTTCTAACCTCACAGCTCTGCCACAGACCAAGCTTTCTCACTGGGTGCCCAGTCAACATAGTAAATAGGCATGTACTACGACAGGTCTACCTGCATCTACACTCTGTACCTTTTTTTTTTTTTTCCTTAAAGGGGAGGGAGAGGGGAGTACCTGACATTGTACATAGTCCTGGTATCCTGATTGGTTGACTTCATCCTGCATTAGTTCAAGATCTTTGTTGATAACTGTTTGTAATTTTTCTACAATATTACTTAATGATGCTGCAGTTAGTAGATTTATCTATGTCTACTATCAGGATCAGGGTGAGAAACATACTTGGACTGTACCTTTGGGCACTAAACTTTTCACTCTGCAAAGACTGCATTTTCTTTTTGTTTGCTACCATACTTTGTGCTGTATGTTTTAAATCTGAATATCCACTTCCCTACTTTTCCTGTTATACCTATTGACCTTATTTTATGGGATATCACACTGTGGTCACATTTGTCTAATGCCTTTGCAAAATAAGAGTAGATCATCACATTTACTTTTTGGTTTTATTTCGAAGCCTCAGTGAGTTTGTCATAATGATGTAATAGTTGTGACAAGCATTATCTTCCTGCTATATCCATGTTGATGGATTGTGTTAGTACAGATACTCCCCTACTAACAAACAGATTCGGTTCTGAGCAGTCGTTCGTAAGTTCAACATATGTTTGTATACAGTATTGTAGTACAGTACATGTATGTATGAACATGGAGTAACCTAGAAGTGAGGAAGGAAAAAATACAAAAATACATTATGTCCACTTTTGTGTCCATTGTGATGGCCTAGTGCTTCTTAGCACTACCACTTGCATCACCACTGCTTTTGTGCTTAACACCAGACATACTGGGGGTATACTAATTACAAATAACACTGAATTTGTGGAGAGCACAAGCACACGTATGAATGATTCTGTTAGAGTAACCTACAATGTATTGTGTACATCTCGCCTCTTCCTGCAAACTGTTCACATTATAGAAAGTTTGCAACATGAAAGTTCATATATAGGGGAGTCTCTGCAATGCTTTTCCATAAAAACAGTAATATGTCATCATAGTACTGTGCTCTTTCATGATCTTTTATTGTGTGGAGATAGTGTCACTGATCCAAAATTTTTTGCCATTTCTCTGCTGCCTCCTTTGTGAAAAGGAGCTATGCCTGCACTTTTTAAGGCCTCGAGAATTTCACCTAAATCAAAGCTCCTCCTCTAAGAACTCAAAGTATTCATGATAATGATACTTTGCATTTCTTTATAAATGCAAGATTCCATGAATCAAGCCAAGACACTTCATGTATGGCGTTTTATCTTTCTCTTTCTAAAAGTCTGAAGGATTTCTGCTAATGTCAGGTATATAATTTCTAGGGTGGGCAGAGTTAGATAAAAAAAAGTATCTAGGTCTTCAAATGAATTACTGAAAACTATTCTTTCAGGATTTGAGGATTGTGGTCACTTGTTTTCATTAATGGTGTATGGACGTCATCTGAGAAGAGGGCCAATAAAGGAAGTTTTTGATTTGGATTTTGCATATGGAAAAAGTACTTAGGACTTTTCCATATTTCCTGAAAAGCTTTTTCTTTCTTTTGCGTTTCATTTGTCTGCCATAAGTGTTTTGGTTTATGCTCTCAATTGGCTCTGTGAAAATTTTCCTTCTTGGGTTTTGATATTTACAATTTTTTAATAGTTCAGCAGATACAAAAGCAAAATGCATCTGACAGATAATCAATGCTAGAAAATAATAATAATAAAAAAAAAAAAGCTTAACTGAAATTAATTTTCATAATGACTGGCGATCGAGTGTGTCAATGAACGATGCTCAGATGATGAGCAGTAACCCAATCTTCTTTCACACACAAAAATAAACAAATTAAACAATAGATAAGTGTTGAAAAAAAAAATATTTTCAGTGTCCTATTTCTGACACACTGCACTGACAAATGTATTAATGTTTTTTTTTTTTCAATGTTCTATGATGCTCTCCACTACATTCAGACACTTACTTCTTTATTCATGACTGTTGCATAATGCTGAAGCTGAATAATTGATTGCCAAATAATAAAAAATTATCCAGTGAAGGTTTCAAATTATTATTATTATTATAATCAAGGGGGAAGCGCTAAACCCAGAGAATTATACAGCACCTGGGGGGGGGGGGATGTGGAAGGCATTCAGGCTTAATTCGGGGAACTGGAGCACAGATCCAATTCCCTAAATCAAGAGCCCCTCACCAACATCAAGGAACCTTCCTTGAAGGGGAAGGTTTCAAAACCCAGCATCCTTGGGACTGTGGCTGTGCCTTCTGACACAGATTATTGAACATAATTATCAGTATAAAATCTTTTTTGCATATCCATATTTTTATATAATATATTATGTTTTCTGAAAAAAAATTTTAACAGTAACTCAAGCTTACATTTTTTTTAATAAACTTGGAGGTGGGAAATAAGTGCCTGCACTCTGGAGGAAGGGTGGAAGTGGGAAGTACAGTGCCTGCACTCTGGAGGAAGGGTGGAAGTGGGAAGTACAGTGCCTGCACTCTGGAGGAAGGGTGGAAGTGGGAAGTACAGTGCCTGCACTCTGGAGGAAGGGTGGAAGTGGGAAGTACAGTGCCTGCACTCTGGAGGAAGGGTGGAAGTGGGAAGTACAGTGCCTGCACTCTGGAGGAAGGGTGGAAGTGGGAAGTACAGTGCCTGCACTCTGGAGGAAGGGTGGAAGTGGGAAGTACAGTGCCTGCACTCTGGAGGAAGGGTGGAAGTGGGAAGTACAGTGCCTGCACTCTGGAGGAAGGGTGGAAGTGGGAAGTACAGTGCCTGCACTCTGGAGGAAGGGTGGAAGTGGGAAGTACAGTGCCTGCACTCTGGAGGAAGGGTGGAAGTGGGAAGTACAGTGCCTGCACTCTGGAGGAAGGGTGGAAGTGGGAAGTACAGTGCCTGCACTCTGGAGGAAGGGTGGAAGTGGGAAGTACAGTGCCTGCACTCTGGAGGAAGGGTGGAAGTGGGAAGTACAGTGCCTGCACTCTGGAGGAAGGGTGGAAGTGGGAAGTACAGTGCCTGCACTCTGGAGGAAGGGTGGAAGTGGGAAGTACAGTGCCTGCACTCTGGAGGAAGGGTGGAAGTGGGAAGTACAGTGCCTGCACTCTGGAGGAAGGGTGGAAGTGGGAAGTACAGTGCCTGCACTCTGGAGGAAGGGTGGAAGTGGGAAGTACAGTGCCTGCACTCTGGAGGAAGGGTGGAAGTGGGAAGTACAGTGCCTGCACTCTGGAGGAAGGGTGGAAGTGGGAAGTACAGTGCCTGCACTCTGGAGGAAGGGTGGAAGTGGGAAGTACAGTGCCTGCACTCTGGAGGAAGGGTGGAAGTGGGAAGTACAGTGCCTGCACTCTGGAGGAATGGTGGAAGTGGGAAGTACAGTGCCTGCACTCTGGAGGAAGGGTGGAAGTGGTAAGTACAGTGCCTGCACTCTGGAGGAAGGGTGGAAGTGGGAAGTACAGTGCCTGCACTCTGGAGGAAGGGTGGAAGTGGGAAGTACAGTGCCTGCACTCTGAAGGAAGGGTGGAAGTGGGAAGTACAGTGCCTGCACTCTGGAGGAAGGGTGGAAGTGGGAAGTACAGTGCCTGCACTCTGGAGGAAGGGTGGAAGTGGGAAGTACAGTGCCTGCACTCTGGAGGAAGGGTGGAAGTGGGAAGTACAGTGCCTGCACTCTGGACGAAGGGTGGAAGTGGGAAGTACAGTGCCTGCACTCTGAAGGAAGGGTGGAAGTGGTAAGTACAGTGCCTGCACTCTGGAAGAAGGGTGTAAGTGGGAAGTACAGTGCCTGCACTCTGGAGGAAGGGTGGAAGTATGAAGTACAGTGCCTGCACTCTGGAGGAAGGGTGGAAGTGGGAAGTACAGTGCCTGCACTCTGGAGGAAGGGTGGAAGTGGAAGTACAGTGGCACTCTGAAGTAAGTGGGAGTGTGCCTGCACTCTGGAAGGGTGGAAGTGGGAAGTACAGTGCCTGCACTCTGTGGAAGTGGGAAGTACAGTGCCTGCACTCTGAAAGGGTGGGAAGTACAGTGCCTGCACTCTGGAGGAAGGGGGAAGTGGCCTGCACTCTGGTGGGAAGTACAGTGCCTGCACTCTGGAGGAAGGGTGGAAGTGGGAAGTACAGTGCCTGCACTCTGGAGGAAGGGTGGAAGTGGGAAGTACAGTGCCTGCACTCTGGAGGAAGGGTGGAAGTGGGAAGTACAGTGCCTGCACTCTGGAGGAAGGGTGGAAGTGGGAAGTACAGTGCGTGCACTCGGGAGGACGGGTGGAAGTGGGTTGGAAAGTACAGTGCCTGCACTCTGGAGGAAGGGTGGAAGTGGGAAGTACAGTGCCTGCACTCTGGAGGAAGGGTGGAAGTGGGAAGTACAGTGCCTGCACTCTGGAGGAAGGGTGGAAGTGGGAAGTACAGTGCCTACACTCTGAAGGAAGGGTGGAAGTGGGAAGTACAGTGATTGCACTCTGAAGGAGGGGGGAGGTGGGAAATAAGTGCATGCACTCTGGAGGAAGGGTGTAAGTGGGAAGTACAGTGCCTGCACTCTGGAGGAAGGGTGTAAGTGGGAAGTACAGTGCCTGCACTCTGGAGGAATGGTGGAAGTGGGAAGTACAGTGCCTGCACTCTGGAGGAAGGGTGGAAGTGGGAAGTACAGTGGGAAAGTGGGAAGTACAGTGCCTGCACTCTGGAGGAAGGGTGGAAGTGGGAAGTACAGTGCCTGCACTCTGAAGGAAGGGTGGAAGTGGGAAGTACAGTGCCTGCACTCTGAAGGAGGGGTGGAGGTGGGAAATAAGTGCATGCACTCTGGAGGAAGGGTGGAAGTGGGAAGTACAGCGCCTGCACTCTGAAAGAAGGGTGGAAGTGGGAAGTACAGTGCCTGCACTCTGAAGGAAGGGTGGAAGTGGGAAGTACAGTACCTGCACTCAGAAGGAAGGGTGGAAATGGGAAGTACAGTGCCTGCACTCTGGAGGAAGGGTGGAAGTGGGAAGTACAGTGCCTGCACTCTGAAGGAAGGGTCGAAGTGGGAAGTACAGTGCCTGCACTCTGTAGGAAGGGTGGAAGTGGGAAGTACAGTGCCTGCACTCTGAAGGAAGGGTGGAAGTGGAAAGTACAGTCCCTGCACTCTGAAGGAAGGGTGGAAGTGGGAAGTACGGTACCTGCACTCTGAAGGAAGGGTGGAAGTGGGAAGTACAGTGCCTGCACTCTGGAGGAAGGGTGGAAGTGGGAAGTACAGGGCCTGCACTCTGAAGGAAGGGTGGAAGTGGGAAGTAAAGTGCCTGCACTCTGAAGGAAGGGTGGAAGTGGGAAGTACAGTGCCTGCACTCTGAAGGAAGGGTGGAAATGGGAAGTACAGTGCCTACACTCTGAAGGAGGGGTGGAGGTGGGAAATAAGTGCCTGCACTCTGAAGGAAGGGTGGAAGTGGGAAGTAGTGCCTGCACTCTGAAAGAAGGGTGGAAGTGGGAAGTACAGTGCTTGCACTCTGAAGGAAGGATGGAAGTGGGAAGAACAGTGCCTGCACTCTGAAGGAGGGGTGGAAGTGGGAAGTACAGTGCCTGCACTCTGAAGGAAGGATGGAAGTGGGAAGTACAGTGCCTGCACTCTGAATGAGGGGTGGAAGTGGAAAGTACAGTGCCTGCACTCTGAAGGAGGGTTGGACATGGGAAGTACACTGCCTGCACTCTGAAGGAAGGGTGGAAGTGGGAAGTACAGCGCCTGCACTCAGAAGGAGAGTTGGAGGTGGGAAGTACAGTGCCTGCACTCTGAAAGAGGGTTGGAGATGGGAAGTACAGTGCCTGCACTCTGAAAGAGGGTTGGAGGTGGGAAGTACAGTGCCTGCACTCTGAAGAAGGGGTGGAGGTTGGAAGTACAGTGCCTGCACTCTGAAGGAGTGGTGGAGGTGGGAAGTACAGTGCCTGCACTCTGAAAGAGGGTGGGGGATGGGAAGTACAGTGCCTGCACTCTGAAGGAGGGTTGGAGATGGGAAGTACAGTGCCTGCACTCTGAAAGAGGGTTGGAGATGGGAAGTACAGTGCCTGAACTCTGAAGGAGGGTTGGAGGTGGGAAGTACAGTGCCTGCACTCTGAAGGAGGGGTGGAAGTGGGAAGCACAGTGCCTGCACTCTGAAGAAGGGTTGGAGGTGGGAAGTACAGTGCCTGCACTCTGAAGGAGGGTTGAAGGTGGGAAGTACAGTGCTGCACTCTGAAGGAAGGATGGAAGTGGGAAGTACAGTGCCTGCACTCTGAAGGAGGGGTGGACGTGGTAAGTACAGTGCCTGCACTCTGAAGGTAGGTTGGAGGTGGGAAGTACAGTGTGTGCACTCTGAAGAAGGGGTGGAGGTGAGAAGTAGAGTGCCTGCACTCTAAAGGAGGGTTGGAGGTGGGAAGTACAGTGCCTGCACTCTGAAGGAGGGTTGGAGGTGGGAAGTACAGTGCCTGCACTCTGAAGGAGGGTTGGGGTAGGAAGCACAGTGCCTGCACTCTGAAGGAGGGTTAAAGGTGAGAAGTACAGTGCCTGCACTCTGAAGGAGGGGTGGAGGTGGGAAGTACAGTGCCTGCACTCTGAAGGAGAGGTGGAGGTGGGAAGTACAGTGTCTGCACTCTGAAGGAGGGGTGGAGGCAGGAAGTACAGTGCCTGCACTCTGAAGGAAGGGCTGGAGGTGAGAAGTACAGTGTCTGCACTCTGAAGATGGGGTGGAGGTGGGAAGTGCAGTGCCTGCACTCTGAATGAGGGGTGAAGGTGGGAAGTACAGTGCCTCTATTCTAAAGGAGGGGTGGAGATGGGAAGTACAGTGCCTGCACTCAGGAGGGGGTGGAGGTGGGAAGTACAGTGCCTGCACTCTGAAGGAAGGGTGGAGATGGGAAGTACAGTGCCTGCACTCGGAAGCAGGGGTGAAGGTGGGAAGTACAGTGCCTGTATTCTGAAGGTGGGAAGTACAGTGCATCTATTCTAAAGGAGGGGTGGAGGTGGGAAGTATAGTGCCTGCACTCTGAAGGAGGGTTGGAGGTGGGAAGTACAGTGCCTGAGCTCTGAAGGTGGGTTGGAGGTGGGAAGTACAGTGTCCACACTCTGAAGGAGGGGTGGATGTGGGAAGTACAGTGCCTGCACTCTGAAGGAGGGTCGGAGGTGCTAAGTACAGTGCCTGCACTCTGAAGGAGGGTTGGAGGTGCGAAGTACAGTGCCTGCACTCTGAAGGAGGGTTGGAGGTGGGACGTACAGTGCCTACACTCTGAAGGATGGGTGGAGATGGGAAGTACAGTGCCTGCACTCTGAAGGAAGGGTTGGAGGTGGGAAGTATAGTGCCTGCACTCTGAAGGTGAGAAGTAAAGTGCCTGCACTCTGAAGGTGAGAAGTACAGTGCCTGCACTCTGAAGGTGGGGTGGAGGTGGGAAGTACAGTGCCTGCACTCTGAAGGAAGGGTGGAAGTGGGAAGTACAGTGCCTGCACTCTCAAGGTGGGGTGGAGGTGGGAAGTACAGTGCCTGCACTCTAAAGGAGGTGTGAAGGTGGGAAGTACAGTGCCTGCACTCTGATGGAGGGGAGGATGTAGAAAGTACAGTGCCTGTATTCTGAAGGTGGGGATGAGGTGGGAAGTACAGTGTCTGCACTCTGAAGGTAGGAAATACAGTGCCTTCACTTTGAAGGTGGGATGGAGTTGGGAAGTACAGTGCTTTCACTCTGAAGGTGGAGTGCAGGTAGAAAATACAGTACCTTCACTCTGAAGATGCAAAGTACAGTGCATGTACTCTGAAGGTGGGGCTGACGTGGAAAGTACAGTGCCTGCACTCTGAAGGTGGGGCAGAGAAGGGAAGTGAAGTGCCTCCACTCTAAAGGTGGGGCAGAGGGAGGAAGTACAGTGCCTGCACTCTGAAGGAGGGGTGGATGTGGGAAGTACAGTGCTTGGACTCTGAAGGAGGGAAGTAGAGTGCCTGCACTCTGAAGAAGGGTTGGAGATGGGAGGTACAGTGCCTGCACTCTGCAGGAGGGTTGGAGGTTGGAAGTACAGTGCCTGCACTCTGAAGCAGGGTTTCAGGTGGGAAGTAAGTGCCTGCACTCTGAAGGAGGGTTGGAGGAGGGAAGTACAGTGCCTGCACTCTGAAGGAGGGTTGGAGGTGCAAAGTACAGTGCCTGCACTCTGAAGGAGGGTTGGAGGTGCAAAGTACAGTGCCTGCACTCTGAAGGATGGTTGGAGGTGGGAAGTACAGTGCCTGCACTCTGAAGGTGGGTTGGAGGTGGGAAGTACAGTGTCTGCACTCTGAAGGAGGGGTGGAGGCGGGAAGTACAGTGACTGCACTCTGAAGGAGGGTGAAGGTGGGAAATACAGTGCCTGCACTCTGAAGGTGGGAAGTACAGTGCCTTCATTCTGAAGGTGAGGAGGAGGTGTAAAGTACAGTTCCTGCACTCTGAAGGAGGGGTGAACGTGGGAAATACAGTGCCTGCACTCTGATGGAGGGGAGGATGTAGAAAGTAGTGCCTGTATTCTAAAGGAGGGGTGGAGGTGAGAAGTACAGTGCCTGCACTCAGGAGGGAGTGGAGGTGGGAAGTACAGTGCCTGTATTCTGAAGGTGGGGATGAGGTGGGAAGTACAGTGTCTGCACTCTGAAGGTAGGAAATACAGTGCCTTCACTTTGAAGGTGGGATGGAGTTGGGAAGTACAGTGTTTTCACTCTGAAGGTGGAGTGTAGGTAGAAAATGCAGTACCTTCACTCTGAACGTGCAAAGTACAGTGCATGCACTCTGAAGGTGGGACAGAGGTGGAAAGTACAGTGCCTGCACTCTGAAGGTGGAGCAGAGAAGGGAAGTGCAGTGTCTGCACTCTGAAGGAGGGGTGGAGGTGGGAAGTACAGTGACTGCACTCTGAAGGTGGGTTGGAGGTGGGAAGTACAGTGTCTGCACTCTGAAGGAGGGGTGGAGGTGGGAAGTACAGTGACTGCACTCTGAAGGAGGGTTGGAGGTGAGAAGTACAGTGCCTGCACTCTGAAGGAGGATTGGAGGTGGGAAGTACAGTGCCTGCACTCTGAAGGAGGGGTGGTGGTGGGAAGTACAGTGCCTGCACTCTGAAGGAAGGTTGGAGGTGGGAAGTAGTGTCTGCACTCTGAAGGAGGGAAGTACAGCACCTGCACTCTGAAGGAGGGTTGGAGGAGGGAAGTACAGTGTCTGCATTCTGAAGGAGGAGTAGAGGTGGGAAGTACAGTGCCTGCACTCTGCAGGAGGGTTGGAGGTTGGAAGTACAGTGCCTGCACTCTGAAGCAGGGTTTCAGGTGGGAAGTACAGTGCCTGCAATCTGAAGGAGGGTTGGAGGAGGGAAGTACAGTGCCTGCACTCTGAAGGAGGGTTGGAGGAGGGAAGTACAGTGCCTGCACTCTGAAGGAGGGTTGGAGGTGCAAAGTACAGTGCCTGCACTCTGAAGGATGGTTGGAGGTGGGAAGTACAGTGCCTGCACTCTGAAGGTGGGAAGTACAGTGTCTGCACTCTGAAGGAGGGGTGGAGGTGGGAAGTACAGTGTCTGCACTCTGAAGGAGGGGTGGAGGTGGGAAGTACAGTGACTGCACTCTGAAGGAGGGTTGGAGGTGAGAAATACAGTGCCTGCACTCTGAAGGGGGGTTGGAGGAGGGAAGTACAGTGCCTGCACTCTGAAGGAGGGTTTTAGGAGGGAAATACAGTGTCTTCACTCTGAAGGAGGGGTGGAGATGGGAAGTACAGTGCATGCACTCTGAAGGAGGATTGGAGGTGGGAAGTACAGTGCCTGCACTCTGAAGGAGGGGTGGTGGTGGGAAGTACAGTGCCTGCACTCTGAAGGAAGGTTGGAGGTGGGAAGTACAGTGCCTGTACTCTGCAGGATGGGTGGAGGTGGGAAGTACAGTGCCTGCACTCTGAAGGATGGTTGGAAGTGGGAAGTACAGTGCCTGCACTCTGAAGGAGGAGGTGAGGTGGGAAGTGCAGTGTCTGCACTCTGAAGGAGGGGTGGAGGTGGGAAGTACAGTGCCTGCACTCTGAAGGAGGGTTGGAGGTGGGAAGTAGTGCCTGCACTCTGAAGGAGGGTTGGAGGTGGGAAGTACAGTGCCTGCACTCTGAAGGTGGGTTGGAGGTGGGAAGTACAGTGCCTGCACTCTGAAGGAGGGTTGGAGGTGGGAAGTACAGTGCCTGCACTCTGAAGGATGGGTGGAGGTGGGAAGTACAGTGCCTGCACTCTGAAGGAGGGTTGGAGGTGGGAAGTACAGTGCTTGCACTCTGAAGGAGGGGTGGAGGTGTGGGAAGTACAGTGCTTGCACTCTGAAGGAGGGGTGGAGGTGGGAAGTAAAGTGCCTGCACTCTGAAGGAAGGGTTGGAGGCGGGAAGTACAGTGCCTGCACTCTGAAGGTTGGGTGGAGGTGGAAGTATAGTGCCTGCACTCTGAAGGTGGGAAGTACAGTGCCTGCACTCTGAAGGTGGGGTGGAAGTGGGAAGTACAGTACCAGCACTCTGAAGGTGGGGTGGAGGTGGGAAGTACAGTGCCTGTATTCTGAAGGAAGGGTGGAAGTGGGAAGTACAGTGCCTGTACTCTGAAGGAAGGGTGGAAGTGGGAAGTACAGTGCCTGCACTCTGAAGGTGGGAAGTACAGTGCCTGTATTCTGAAGGAGGGGTGGAGATGGGAAGTACAATGCCTTCATTCTGAAGGTGGGGTGGAGGTGGGAAGTACAGCACCTTCACTCTGAAGGTGAGGTGGAGGTGGAAAGTACAGTTCCTGCACTCTGAAGAAGGGGTGGAGGTGGGAAGTACAGTGCCTCTATTCTAAAGGAGGGGTGGAGGTGCGAAGTACAGTGCCTGCACTCTGAAGGAGGGGAGGAGGTGGAGTTTACAGTGCCTGTATTCTAAAGGAGGGGTATAGGTGAGAAGTACACTGCCTGCGCTCAGGAGGGAGTGGAGGTGGGAAGTACAGTGCCTGCACTCTGAAATACAGGTGGGAAATACAGTGCCTTCACTTTGAAGGTGGAGTGGAGGTGGTAAGTACAGTGCCTTCACTCTGAAGGTGGGGTGCAGGTGGGAAATACAATACCTTCACTCTGAAGGTGGGAAGTACAGTGCCTGCACTCTGAAGGTGGGGCAGAGGTGGAAAGTACAGTGCCTGCACTCTGAAGGTGGGGCAGAGGTGGAAAGTACAGTGCTTGCACTCTGAAGGTGGGGCAGAGAAGGGAAGTACAGTGCTTCCACTCTAAAGGTGGGGTGGAGGTGGGAAGTACAGTGCATGCACTCTGAAGGTGAAGCAGAGGTGGGAAGTACAGTGTCTGCACTCTGAAGGTGGGGTGGAGGCATGAAGTATAGTGCCTCTAAAGGAGGGGTGGAGGTGGGAAGTACAGTGCCTGCACTCTGAAGGTGGGAAGTACAGTGACTGCACTCTGAAGGTGAAGCAGAGGTGGGAAGTACAGTGTCTGCACTCTGAAGGTGGGGTGGAGGCATGAAGTATAGTGTCTCTAAAGGAGGGGTGGAGGCGGGAAGTACAGTGCCTGCACTCTGAAGGAGGGGTGAAGTTGGGAAGTACAGTGCCTGCACTATGAAGGAGGGGTGGAGGTGGGAAGTACAGTGCCTGCACTCTGAAGGTGGGAAGTACAGTGCCTGCACTCTGAAGGTGGGAAGTACAGTGCCTGCACTCTGAAGGTGGGAAGTACAGTGCCTGCACTCTGAAGGTGGGAAGTACAGTGCCTGCACTCTGAAGGTGGGAAGTACAGTGCCTGCACTCTGAAGGTGGGAAGTACAGTGCCTGCACTCTGAAGGTGGGAAGTACAGTGACTGCACTCTGAAGGTGCGAAGTACAGTGACTGCACTCTGAAGGTGCGAAGTACAGTGACTGCACTCTGAAGGTGGGAAGTACAGTGCGTGCACTCTGAATGCTGGGTGGGATGTTGCAGTTTAGAAGTCCATCTGAAATATAATGTCTGTTTATTTCATGCACAATAGCTATTACATCAATGATGGTGAATGTGTATCCAATTTTGGGTGTTACTCTACCTTGGTAAGAAATGGCAGGTGAGGGAATTTTTTTTTTATTTTTCTTTAACTAAGTACACTACTCACCGATGGAATTCACAGCCTAGTTCCTTCCTTGTAAAATGCTTTAGATCAACCTCTTCTTTCTTATTGATAGTCAAGGAGGCTAACTTCAAAAAGCCTCTTTTATAAATCATGACTTGCTTTTCCTTAAGAATGGACACCATCTCCTTAGCTTTTGGTGCACTCAGGTTACTTCGAGGGAGTAGGATGCTGTAATACCTCCTGAGAAAAACAATTGATTTATTGATATCACTGTTTGCTCATCTAATTGTGTTTACTCAACGACCTGCAACCTACCTCTAAATAATCAACTCCTTCACCAGGAAAAACAAAAATGCACAATACAGTACCTGGAACAATACACAAATAACCTGCATATATGAGGAGCTTACAACGATGTTACGGTCTTACTTGAACCATTTACAAAGTCACACAAACAGAAAAAGAGGAGGAGGAGCCAGTATATATAGGCCAGCTGGCAGGGATGGGACAAGAGAAGTGGAAGGAGTAGTAGTGGTAGAGGTAAGGCAGGTAGAGGAAGTAGTAGTGGTAGTGTAAAGTAGGCAGAGTGGTGGGACAAGAATAGAAAAGGGGAGTGAAAGGCTGCAAAAGTGAAGGTAGGGGCCAAAGGAGGAGGTGGTGGTGCTAGTAGTTAGTTAGGTGGCGGTGGAGGTGGCAGCGACGGCGGCAGCAGCAGCAGTAGCAGTAATGGGGTCAGTCAAAGGCCAAGAAAGAGGAGCACTGCAGGAGAACTAAGGGCCCACAAGAGCTAAGACCTAAAACACAGGGGGGGGAAGGGGAGAAGTGAAGGACAGATTGCCTAAGTCAAAAGAAAGGAAACCCAAAACAAGAAAAATGAAAAGTAAGAACGAAGAAGAGGTAGAGAGAGGAGGCAAAAAAAGAATTAGGTTAAGTCAGGTGTGTTCTGAAGTTTGAAGCATTTGACAATGTAATGGGAAAGGAAGGCATCTACAAAGACAAAGCCAGGACTAAGGAGAGTTGTGTATAATGGGGATTACAATTTTCCAACTTAATATTCAACATTTCTTTAATAACCGTTACCTCCTTGAAGTTGAACTTCATAATTATAATCCCGATGTTTTACTCTTGAATGAGACAGCTGCAAGAGTTGATCAACATATTAAATTACATGGTTACTCTACTGTGGAGAAATCGAGAGGACCCTATAGTGGTGTAGCCATCTTAGTTAAATTAGGCTATACATTTAAAAATATTCATATTGATGAAGATAACATTTTTGCAATAGAAATGACAACGTCTCATGGCCAACTAGTGATAGGAACTGGATATTTTCCCCCGAGACAATATATAGAGTCAATTCCTCTACATAGGATATTAAGCAGAAACATTCCAACAATTCTAGTGGGAGATTTTAATGCTCATTACCCTGCCCTCTTTAACTGTGGAGCTGGTATTCCACTGGGTGACTTAAAAGGAAAACAACTATTTAATATCATGACAGCCAGAAACTTGTCATTTCAAGGCCCATTCTTTAAATCGTATATTGGACCTCACCCAGGAACACCAGATATAGTCCTGACAAACAGAGACTGTGACCTCTTTCATTGTCATATCTCTCCTAGTGGAAACGTAGGATCTGACCATATTCCTGTTATAATACAACTACAAACTTCTCCATTTAGAATACCTGTACCTCCTAAACCCAATCTTAACACCCTAGGATTTGACCCCTTCAGGCCATTTCTGGGTGAAGATGAAATTGTGTCGTTGGAAAATCTACCTTCCACTACAATTGATGACGAGATCAGGTCCCTTCACAATCGAATAATTGAAGCTACTAATGCAACTTGCCAATTAGCTTCCACAAAGATCTATCAACAATATAAACCTACTAGGGAAATTAGAGACGCTTTAAGAAATTATCAAGCAGAATGTCGAAGGCATCTTCAGACGCGACAACCACCAGTAGCTACATTGCACAGATTGAAGCAAGAATTAATTAACATGATTAGCTATCACAAACGTGACTTATGGAAATCGCTAGTTCTCCAAGCTAATCAGTATAAACGTGAGCCAGCAAAATTTTGGAGCAAGATCTGACAACTGTTAGGGGCAAAGCACAAGGCTCCTAACTACCTAATTCATACCTTCATTGATGAGGATGATGAAGATGTTGAGATTAAACTTGATGATCCACAGGACCAGGCTAATTTGATGGGTGATGTATGGGAGAAAATTCTCTCCCACAATAACAGTCGTCGATTTAACAATAATCATTATCAGTTGGTATATGAATGGAGAGATGAGAACTTAGATGATCTACAACCACTACCTTCCATCGATACATCAACTCTTGAAGAAGCTCACCCGCTTACTAGACCTATTACATTACTTGAGATGAGTCAGGTTATTGGAAGAATGCGAAATAGAGCCCCTGGACTCTCTGGAATAACAATGAAACAAATAAAGTTCCTACCCAAAAATTGTAAACAGTCTTTGGTTAATATCTTTAATGCCATATTGGCCTCAGGACATTTTCCAGTGGTTTTTAAGACTGCTAGGATGATCTTTCTTGCTAAACCCAATAAAGACATCCACCAACCAGGGAACTATAGACCTATATCTTTACTTGAAGTCACTGGAAAAGTTCTTGAGAAAATCATTTCCAACAGACTGAACTACTATATGGAGTTTAATCACCATTTTACTGAAAAACAATTTGGCTTTAGAACACAGAGGTACCCATCATGCAATAAATATTATTTTCGATACTGTAGCAAGTCTAAAACATCAGGGCAATCTTGCCCTAATTGCCACCAGAGATGTTCATAAAGCTTTTGATAGCTTATGGCATGATGGTCTTATATACAAACTCATTGACCTACCAGACCATAACTGGACTTTTCTCAGATTAATATATAATTTCTTAACTCAAAGAAAAATCATTCCCACCTTTCATGGCAGGTCGACAGAGCCTTTTATAAAAACAGCGGGTGTCCCACAAGGTTCTTGTCTTAGTCCAATTCTCTTCAACATTTATGTGAATGACATTCCTCAACCAGAGCTTAATGATACAATTATAAAACAGTTTGCAGATGATGTTATTCATGTTGTCTCATCAACTCTGGTAACAGGAAAATACAAGTATGAGAGAGCCATAGAAAAAATGAATATTGAACTTCGTCGAACATCTAATTGGGAAAAGAAATGGAGAATTACGACTAATCCTGAGAAAGTCCTTGTTAGCACAATAGGATGTTTTGCATCAACCATCGAAGATAAAGGGGGTATCTCCATCAGAGGTACACCTGTAGCCATTAGAAACCCTAACAAGATCTTGGGATATGAAATAGACAGGCTGCTCCACTCAACATCTCATGTAACTAAAAAGATCAACATAGCCAAAGCCGGTCTTAGCAGTCTCTTTCAATTCAATCAAGCCCCTCCACATGTCAAAAAACATCTATATAAAATGATAATAAGACCTATACTCGAATATCCATGTGTCCCAATGACATTAACAACAAAGACCAACATGCTACAGTTACAAAGGGTCCAGAATAGAGCTCTTCACTTCATTACGGGTACCAGGAGGAGAGACAGAGTTAAAATGGCAGATTTACATGTACAACAAGATATTACTGCCTTAAATGTACACCTTGACACCCTGAAAAAGAAACAACTGTATGCAATGCAAGAACTCTACATGCCAGATAGAGAACATCCTCTACAAGTTGTAAATACCACGGATTATATCATCAATACTCCTCCTCATAGGACTCAAAGAATGACTCTCCCACAGAGGGTCCGTCGTTTTATTCATAAAGATGATTACCATCGACCAATGATATTGAGCAACCTCCCTGATGAAGATATTTGGGTAACACCAGAACCCTTCAATGTTTACTGAGAAATCATCGCCCCCAATTAGGGAGACATCTTATATAACATTCTACTGTAAAAATTATGCTAAATTTACTATGGCGGGACACCACCTGTAAGAAGCCATTGTCAAGTAATTCTTTATAAACTGGCCAGGAAATTATTGCCTTCATTGTCGCTTAAATATCCGTTGTGCAATCGCAAAAAAAAGGCAATTGCAACTTGTATAATTACTACCAATTCAAAGTCATGTACTTATATATCAGTTATATCTATGTGACTCTGATGGGTTAGTATTATACCCCTTTAAGAATATCTTATTATTTCACATACACCTTCTAAATTATGCTGCTCCCATGTTGATATTAGCTAGAGAAAGTTCTCTCCGACCCTTGGAGTTAATGCAAAATGAAGCTCTCAGGATTATTCTTGGCTGTCCCAGATCTACAAAAGTTCTTAACATGAGGAAGGAGCTTGGTATTTCTAGTATCAGTGATAGGATTGTTGAAATTAACACTGTACTCGGTATTAGAATGTTGAGAAACGAACCAGACACTGTCACAGTGAATCTTACCAAGTGTCTAGAGGTAAATACACACAGATCTAAATGGATTGTGAAAACGTGCAATTGCATTAAGTTTTATAACCTGCATGAACTGTATCACTGTAGGCAACAAGAGCATTTCACCCCTCCATGGAAGATGTGTTCATTTAATATCACATACCTACAAGTTCCTCCCAAGAAGCTCATTGCTAGTAATCCCTTCCTTAAATCTCTTGTTAGAGCAACTGCTCAAGAAGAAATTTCTCACCTAGCTGGTAGTAACAAGTTATCACAAGTTATATACACTGATGGATCTAAACAGGAGTTTTCTGGCAGGGCTGCATCTGCTCTTGTTGCCACCTCCCTAGTTAAGAACGATAATAAATTTGTTGAGTTAGGCATAAGAATTAACAACTGGGCGTCTACACTGCAAACTGAATTGTTTGCAATCCTAATGGCGCTAAAGCTAACCTATGACACTGAGCTTGACTCTATCATCATTACTGATTCTATGTCATCATTGAAGGCTCTTGGCTCATATAATGACTCCAACAACATGCTCATTGGGGAAGCCAGGTATAGATATTCAAAAATTAGGGACAAAGGAATTAATGTACAATTGCTATGGATCCCATCACACATTGGATTACTCCTTCATGATAAAGTTGATATGTTAGCCAAGAAGAGTATCGAGAAGGAGAATGTAGAATATAACTTTGGTATAACTGTGTCTAGCATTAGGAATAATATTAAGAGAGAAGTAAATAATGAAAATGATTGTTATAGGAATGCAGTTACAAGCCTGAGTAGATCTATAACCCACTATGATAACATGAACGTAGATAAGTATGTTTATGGAGCAACTTGCAATGTGAACAGACTGACTGATGTTGTAGTGGCCAGGCTTAGGCTTGGTTACAAGTACTTCTGGCAGTTTGGGAGACACACAGATGATGATCAAACTAAATGTAAATTATGTGATCAGGCATATGGTCACTCTCTTGAACACTATGTGCTTAATTGTCCACTTATTGAGGAATACAGAGACAGACAGTATAATAACCTATGTGACATGTCAAGATATCTTATTAATGAAAATAAGATACCAGATATACTAAGCAAATTTCCTAAATTTGCTTGTAACAGATAAGTGAACTATAGATATGTAGATATAAATCCATATGTATTCCTGTTAACCCTTTGGGGCCTAGTTCCTAGGCCTTTTGTATATCCATATGCTCTCGCGCTACCGTCCACAGGATGGATATGGGGTGCACAATAAACTAGCCACTTCGGTGGCAAAATCTAAAAAAAATCTAAATCTTTTAAATTACACCAAAGTGGTTGGGCCACTTACCTTTTATATCCTACCTCTCTCCCCCCTCCCACCCTTTTCCAATATTTCTATCCTTACCCATCCTTCTTCTTTACCCATCTTACCAAAGCTCTGGTCATAAGAAGAAGAAGAGGATTCAACTAGGGAAAGTTGTGTATAAAGAAAGTTGTGATTAAGGAAGGATTCAACAAGATGATAACTGTGAAAGTGTTAGCAAATGACCAGTCAATAGGATGACTGTGATCTCTAACGTGACAGAAGGAGCATTATTGGCGTTGGCAAGTTTAACACTACTTTTGTGCTCCTTAAGTCTGTCAGAAAGAGAACGGCCAGTTTCTCCAAAGTGCTGAAGTGGATGAGAGGAGCATGAAATACAAATACCAGGGGCATTTATAGTGGGAGTAAAGGTATGAACTAGATTACTGCAAAGAGTGTTAGTCAAACGCCCCACCTAATGACTACCTCATCGGCACCTACCCGAATACACTATTCCTAGCTCCAACCAACCCACCTATTATCAACACACTAAAGAACAAGGCAGGAGATTTAAATAACTTACCATAATTTATATACAAAAAAGCTTCACAAGTACTGTCACCAATCACTGCAACACTCTTCAACATATCCATCGAATCCTCTACCTTCCTCACAGTTCTCAAAATAGCGAGGGTCAGTCACCCCGATACATAAAGGAGGAGATCAAGAAGACCTGAATAATTATAGGCCAATATATTTCCAGTCTTTCTAATCTCAATAACTCTCTCCATTCCTTAGACATCAAATTTACTTATCGCCAGACTAACACTCTTCGCACCAATCTAGTTCATACCACTCCCCCCTCTATAGATGCTCCTGGTGTCTACTCTATTTCCTGTTCCTCTTGTCCTCTTCTGTACTTTGGAGAAACTAGCCGTTCGCTTTCTGACAGACTCAAGAAGCACAAAAGTAGTGTTAGGCTCGCCGACGCCAATAATGTTCTTTTCTGTTATGTTAGAGATCACAGTCATCCTACTGACTGGTCTTCTGCTAAAACTGTCTACCCTACTTTAACAAATGCCATCTCATTGAATTCTCCCTTATACAAAACTTTCCTTTATGAATCTTAGTCCTGGCTTTGTCTCTGTAGATGCCTTCCTTTCCCACTGTCAAATGCTCCAAACTTCATAACACATGTGATTTAACTTGATTCTTTTTTCTCCTTTTCTCTTTACCTCTTCTCCTTTCCTATTTTTCCTTTTTCTTGTTTTGGGTTTTCTTTCTACTTCCTTGGGTGTTCTGTCCTTCACTTCCCCCCCAATGTATTTTTGGTCTTACCCCTTGTGGGCCCTTAGCTCTCCTGCAGTGCTCCCAGGGATGGATTTACAAGAAGGGCCCTGGGCCACAGGCACCCACCAGAAGGGCTTCCCCCAAAGATGAAAAATATTATGACACATTATACTGAGAATTGAAGAGATTGCTGGTGTTACATCATCGGTGTGAGAGCATCGTCAGCTGCATGATGCAAGGATGACTCGCAGCACATCATCCTGGGTGTGCAGGGTGCTGCAGTATGAATGACTGCTGGATCGTGGTCAGTATCTTAACAACAGTGTGGTAGTGAGAACTCGCTACGAGCGAGCATGAAGCAAAAGCGATTTGTGAACCTGATGGTCATGAGCATAGAACCTGACGTCCTATGCTCATTGGATTCTGATGGAGTCATCAGAGACTTTTCCATCAGACAAGCACGGAATGTACCTGGCTTATAATATTTTATCTGACTGAAGATAACCCCTCATAAGTCTGTACATTACTTTTGAGTTACACTTGCAAATGAACCGAAAGGGTGCTAAAATACACAATAAACCCAATTTAATGTTTCATTTCTTAATCTTAACCCTTTGAGGGTTTCCGATGTACTAGTACGTCAGGAAGCACTTGTCCTGTTTCCTGACAAACCTTACCTAGCCTCGCTATTTGACCTATATAGCTGTTTTCATGGCCAGGTCACTCGTACCTCTCCTACGATCCTCAGTACTCTTTATTGACTTGGTCTCCAAGTGTTACGTTGTCTAAATAAAACGTACCATTTGACTTTGTCTATATTTTGGATATTTAGTGCTCATTCCCCTCAAGAATTATTTCTATCCAAAAGGGTGCCTAACCCTAGAGTTAAGTTAGGGTCTAAGTCCACCCTCCTAAGTGGCAAATTGGATGTAGAAAGGCACCTACTTTTCCTAACATGTATGCTAGTTCTACATAGTTTACGCACGCTGGCTTGGTAGGAGAAGTTCAATCGCTACGTATGTGACCACATGAATCTGATCTCAGCTCAAGCTAAGCAGTGACATGAGGAGTCAGTCTATCAGCATCCTGTCTGCTGACATTTTGGCTTCATCATCAACGCTTTAATTAAGACAGCGGATAATTACCATTGCAGTAAGGGATGTCAGGGCTTGGGTCTGCAGTGAGAAGAGATGCAGCGCGCAAGCACTTTGACATATACATGTGTGTCATGGGGTGATGTGCGTAGGTGGTGAAGTGTAGTGTAGGTGGTGAAGTGTAGTGTGTAGCTGATGAGGTGACGTGTGTAGGTGGGAAAGTGTAGTGTGTAGGTGATGAGATGATGTGTGTAGGTGGTGAGGTGTGTCGTGAGGTGATGTGTGCAGGTCATGAGGTGATGAGGTGACGTGTGGAGGTGAAGTGTAGTGTGTAGCTGATGAGGTGACGTGTGTAGGTGGGAAAGTGTAGTGTGTAGGTGATGAGATGACGTGTGTAGGAGGTGAGGTGTAGTGTGTAGGTGGTGAGGTGTGTCGTGAGGTGACGTGTGCAGGTCATGAGGTGACGTGTGTAGATGGGAGGTGTAGTGTGTAGGTATTGAGGTGATGTGTGTAGGTCATGAAGTGTTGTACGTAAGTCGTGAGGAGTTGTGCGCAGGTCGTGAGATGTAGTGTGTAGGTCGCAAGGTTGCATGTAAATCATGAGGTGTTGTATGTAAGTCATGAGGTGTTGTACATAAGTCGTGAGGTGTTGTGTGTAGGTCGTGAGATGTAGTGTATATGTCGTGAGGTGTTGTATGTAAGTCGTGAGGTGTAGTGTGTAGGTCGTGAGGTGTAGTGCGTAGGTCGTGAGGTGTAGTGTGTAGGTCGTGAGGTGACGTGTAGGTCGTGAGGTGTTGTGTGCAAGTCATGAGGTGTAGTATGTAGGTCATGAGGTGCTGTGTGTAGGTCGTGAAGTGTAGGATGTAGGTCATGAGGTGCTATGTGTAGGTCGTGAGGTGTAGGATGTAGGTCATGAGGTGCTGTGTGTAGATTGTGAGGTGTAGGATGTAGGTCATGAGGTGCTATGTGTAGGTCGTGAGGTGTAGGGTGTAGGTCATGAGGTGCTATGTGTAGGTCGTGAGGTGTAGGGTGTAGGTCATGAGGTGCTAGGTGTAGATCGTGAGGTGTAGGATGTGGGTCCTGAGGTGCTGTGTGTAGGTCGTGAGCTGTAGGATGTAGGTCATGAGGTGCTGTGTGTAGGTCGTGAGGTGTAGGATGTAGGTCATGAGGTGCTATGTATAGGTCTTGAGGTGTAGGATGTAGGTCATGAGGTGCTGTGTGTAGATCGTGAGGTGTAGCATGTAGGTCATGAGGTGCTGTGTGTAGGTCGTGAGGTGTAGCATGTACGTCATGAGGTGCTGTGTGTAGGTCGTGAGGTGTAATATGTAGGTCATGAGGTACTGTGTGTAGGACGTGAGGTGTGTGTTATATTCCGTTTTTCATAGTATTCGTTAGAAGATGACAGTTGTACTCGTGGTGTGCTGTTGTCAACGTTTAGTGTCATTTAGATTTATTGAACTTCCCAGTGGTTGTAACTCACACTACCTCCTCTTGCATCACACTGGTTAGTTCCCAGTGGTTGTAACTAACACTACCTCCTCTTGGATCACACTGGTTAGTTCCCAGTGGTTGTAGCTCACACTACCTCCTCTTGGATCACACTGGTTAGTTCCCAGTGGTTGTAGCTCACACTACCTCCTCTTGGATCACACTGGTTAGTTCCCAGTGGTTGTAGCTCACACTACCTCCTCTTGGATCACACTGGTTAGTTCCCAGTGATTGTAGCTCACACTACCTCCTCTTGGATCACACTGGCTAGTTCCCAGTGGTTGTAGCTCACATTACCTCCTCTTGGATTACACTGGTTAGTTCCCAGTGGTTGTAGCTCACACTACCTCCTCTTGGATCACACTAGTTAGTTCCCAGTGGTTGTAACTCACACTACCTCCTCCTGGATCACACTGGTTAGTTCCCAGTGGTTGTAACTCACACAACCTCCTCTTGGATCACACTGGCTAGTTCTGTTCCCAGTGGTTGTAGCTCACACTACCTCCTCTTGGAACACACTGGTTAGTTCCCAGTGGTTGTAACTCACACTACCTCCTCTTGGATCACACTGGTTAGTTCCCAGTGGTTGTAGCTCACACTACCTCCTCTTGGATCACACTGGTTAGTTCCCAGTGATTGTAGCTCACACTACCTCCTCTTGGATCACACTGGCTAGTTCCCAGTGGTTGTAACTCACACTACCTCCTCTTGGATCACACTGGTTAGTTCCCAGTGGTTGTAGCTCACATTACCTCCTCTTGGATTACACTGGTTAGTTCCCAGTGGTTGTAGCTCACACTACCTCCTCTTGGATCACACTAGTTAGTTCCCAGTGGTTGTAACTCACACTACCTCCTCCTGGATCACACTGGTTAGTTCCCAGTGGTTGTAACTCACACAACCTCCTCTTGGATCACACTGGCTAGTTCTGTTCCCAGTGGTTGTAGCTCACACTACCTCCTCTTGGAACACACTGGTTAGTTCCCAGTGGTTGTAGCTCACACTATCTCCTCTTAGATCACACTGGTTAGTTCCCAGTGGTTGTAGCTCACACTACCTCCTCTTGGATCACACTGGTTAGTTCCCAGTGGTTGTAGCTCACACTACCTCCTCTTGGATCACACTGGTTAGTTCCCAGTGGTTGTAGCTCACACTACCTCCTCTTGGATCACACTGGTTAGTTCCCAGTGGTTGTAGCTCACATTACCTCCTCTTGGATCACACTGGTTAGTTCCTAGTGGTTGTAACTCACACTACCTCCTCTTGGATCACACTGGTTAGTTCCCAGTGGTTGTAGCTCACACTACCTCCTCTTGGATCACACTGGTTAGTTCCCAGTGGTTGTAGCTCACACTACCTCCTCTTGGATCACACTGGCTAGTTCCCAGTGGTTGTAACTCACACTACCTCCTCTTGGATCACACTGGTTAGTTCCCAGTGGTTGTAGCTCACACTATCTCCTCTTGGATCACACTAGTTAGTTCCCAGTGGTTGTAACTCACACTACCTCCTCTTGGATAACACTGGTTAGTTCCCAGTGGTTGTAACTCACACTACCTCCTCTTGGATCACACTGGTTAGTTCCCAGTGGTTGTAACTCACACAACCTCCTCTTGGATCACACTGGCTAGTTCTGTTCCCAGTGGTTGTAGCTCACACTACCGCCTCTTGGAACACACTGGTTAGTTCCCAGTGGTTGTAGCTCACACTACCTCCTCTTAGATCACACTGGTTAGTTCCCAGTGGTTGTAGCTCACACTACCTCCTCTTGGATCACACTGGTTAGTTCCCAGTGGTTGTAGCTCACACTACCTCCTCTTGGATCACACTGGTTAGTTCCCAGTGGTTGTAACTCACACTACCTCCTCTTGGATCACACTGGTTAGTTCCCAGTGGTTGTAGCTCACATTACCTCCTCTTGGATCACACTGGTTAGTTCTCAGTGGTTGTAGCTCACACTACCTCCTCTTGGTTCACACTGGTTAGTTCCCAGTGGTTGTAGTTCACACTACCTCATCTTGGATCACACTGGTTAATTCCCAGTGGTTGTAACTCACACTACCTCCTCTTGGATCACACTGGTTAGTTCCCAGTGGTTGTAACTCACACTACCTCCTCTTGGATCACACTGGTTAGTTCCCAGTGGTTGTAACTCACACTACCTCCTCTTGGATCACACTGGCTAGTTCCCAGTGGTTGTAACTCACACTACCTCCTCTTGGATCACACTGGTTAGTTCCCAGTGGTTGTAACTCACACTACCATCTCTTGGATCACACTGGTTAGTTTCCAGTGGTTGTAGTTCACACTACCTCCTCTTGGATCAAACTGGTTAGTTCCCAGTGGTTGTAACTCACACTACCTCCTCTTGGATCACACTGGTTAGTTCCCAGTGGTTGTAGTTCACACTATCTCTTCTTGGATCACACTGGTTAGTTCCCAGTGGTTGTAACTCACACTACCTCCTCTTGGATCACATTGGTTAGTTCCCAGTGGTTGTAACTCACACTACCTCCTCTTAGATCACACTGGTTAGTTCCCAGTGGTTGTAACTCACACTACCATCTCTTGGATCACACTGGTTAGTTCCCAGTGGTTGTAGTTCACACTACCTCCTCTTGGATCACACTGGTTAATTCCCAGTGGTTGTAGTTCACACTACCTCCTCTTGGATCACACTGGTTAGTTCCCAGTGGTTGTAACTCACACTACCTCCTCTTGGATCACACTGGTTAGTTCCCAGTGGTTGTAACTCACACTACCTCCTCTTGGATCACACTGGTTAGTTCCCAGTGATTGTAGCTCACACTACCTCCTCTTGGATTACACTGGTTAGTTCCCAGTGGTTGTAGCTCACACTACCTCCTCTTGGATCACACTGGCTAGTTCCCAGTGGTTGTAGTTCACACTACCTCCTCTTGGATCACACTGGTTAATTCCCAGTGGTTGTAGTTCACACTACCTCCTCTTGGATTACACTGGTTAGATCCCAGTGGTTGTAACTCACACTACCTCCTCTTGGATCACACTGGCTAGTTCCCAGTGGTTGTAGCTCACACTACCTCCTCTTGGATCACACTGGTTAGATCCCAGTGGTTGTAGCTCACACTACCTCCTCTTGGATCACACTTTTTTTTATATTTTATTTAAAACATTACAATACAAGGTGGAAATTATATTAAAAGGTACACAAAATTAGTTAAATCACAAATCCCCAGTTTACCTACACAAAAATGACTACACCAGACAAAAGTGTTCTGACACCCTGTCACTCCACACACCACACTACACCCAGTGTTATACCAGCATGATATACCTGTAAAGGCTTAAACTTTTGTCACAATTTCACCCCCCTCCCCCTCCCGCAAAAAAAATATAACCATCACCACCAGATTGCATCTTAACTTGACATAAAAGGATACATAGTCATCTTAACTTGACATAAAAGGATACATAGTCATCTTAACTTGGCATAAAAGGATACATAGTCATCTTAACTTGGCATAAAAGGATACATAGTCATCTTAACTTGGCATAAAAGGATACATAGTCATCTTAACTTGACATAAAAGGATACATAGTCATCTTAACTTGGCATAAAAGGATACATAGTCATCTTAACTTGACATAAAAGGATACATAGTCATCTTAACTTGACATAAAAGGATACATAGTCATCTTAACTTGACATAAAAGGATACATAGTCATCTTAACTTGACATAAAAGGATACATAGTCATCTTAACTTGACATAAAAGGATACATAGCCATCTTAACTTGGCATAAAAGGATACATAGTCATCTTAACTTGGCATAAAAGGATACATAGTCATCTTAACTTGGCATAAAAGGATACATAGTCATCTTAACTTGACATAAAAGGATACATAGTCATCTTAACTTGACATAAAAGGATACATAGTCATCTTAACTTGACATAAAAGGATACATAGTCATCTTAACTTGACATAAAAGGATACATAGTCATCTTAACTTGACATAAAAGGATACATAGTCATCTTAACTTGACATAAAAGGATACATAGTCATCTTAACTTGACATAAAAGGATACATAGTCATCTTAACTTGACATAAAAGGATACATAGTCATCTTAACTTGACATAAAAGGATACATAGTCATCTTAACTTGACATTAAAGGATACATAGTCATCTTAACTTGACATAAAAGGATACATAGTAATTATACTATCATGAGTGATAGAGTAACACCATAGACACAAAAATTATTAATAACAATATTAACAATGGGATACATGTCTTTACTTAACACAATGACACCTCAACCTGGTGAAAGAAAATACACTTCAAATAATTAATATTTCTAAGAATGTTGCAACAATGAATGTCAACAACTCTCAAAGGCAACTTATGTGCAATTATCTTAGCATGGAAATCCTAGTCATTCAACATAATATGTAAATAAAAACTTTATGTTATGAAGAACATCACAAAATACAAAGGTATAAAGTATAAACCGCAGCCATGTAGCGGCTACACGCAAAATTCTACATATTTGCCTAACACAGATAAAACAAAACAATTCACAAATAACCCGCACATAAAAGAGAGAAGCTTACGACGACGTTTCGGTCCGACTTGGACCATTTACAAAGTGTGACTTTGTAAATGGTCCAAGTCGGACCGAAACGTCGTCGTAAGCTTCTCTCTTTTATGTGAGGGTTATTTGTGTATCGTTCCAGTCACGGTATTGTGCCTTTTTTTATTATTTAACAAAACAATTCTTTGTGACAACTGCACCTAAACACAACTCACATCATATGACTTAAGACTGCTATGTACATAGATAACAACATAATAATAAATCTAATTGAATAAATCACAGTTGATAAATCCGCCTTAACATATCAGGCGTAAGAGAAAAATTCTCATTGTACAAGTCCGAGTCCAACTTGTATGTGATCTCATCTTTCTACATACAATAATATGCTTATTATCTACACTTTAGACAGTACAACACACTGGACAAGCAACTGTCCGTCACTTCCGACACAATATACCACCCTACTCCTCACTCTGCACAGTGATAAAGGAAAAGACCCCCCCATTTATACCTTATCCACCATTCACTACTACCTTGAAGGAACATGAGGACTATATGAATGGTGTATAGTCCCTGACACACAAGAAACTGGCCAGCTCCACAGGTGCTTGCGCTCGTGGTCCATACATTATTCACTCACACATCACTCATCCAACACTCACGCAAACATTTGTTGTCATCCATAACCAGGGAGGCGACCCTGTTTCCACCCATGACTTCTCTACCCCATCAACACTTTCCAGTCGTACCCTCCCCTCCCTCTTACATTACAAGTCTAATAAAACCTGTAAAGTAAGTTGCCTATATCCTTCTGAAAAATCCCTCTCCCACCTCCTCTCATAAATTTCCTTATTTCTACATACTGTTTTATAGAACGTTACCGCTAACACTCTCCTCTTCACCTCACTAACCTGTTTTCCCCATAATCCCCACGCTATATATGTATAATCTACCATAAAGTACCCCACAGCTCTGATAACACTCTCATCCCAACCCCCCCACGTCGAGACTGAATGCTCTCAATACAGAAATTCCTTGACATCCTATCCTATATTTAACCACCCCTTGACACTCCTCAGTCCTTCACAAAAATATACTACATGAAACGCCGACTCCTCCCCACCACATATCCCCCACAATCCCCCGTCAACCACTCATCTATCTCGAAGAACCACACCCGATGGTAAAATGCCGTGCAGAAAACGATACATTACATCCCGAACACGAGGTTGCAACCTCATCCTACTCAACCTATTCCATATACTTCCCCATGCATACATGGGGAAAATTCGCTCTACAGGCGCTACAACCCTACCCGCTAACAATTTGCACAACTTACCTATTTTGACCTTCCCTGGCTCTCGATCCCACGCCATAGCCCTCAAAACGGTTTCACACTCACGCAGCTCAACTCCTGTATACATCCGTGTCAATCTGTTATGGATCCTGGCCAACGCCCCCCCCCCACTCACACCTTCCCTCATTACCTCCCTTTTAATGAAGACACATTTGACCCTCTGCTTTAAGTCCAGCAATCCCAACCCTCCCTGGTGCACAGGTAACATTACCACGTCCCTTTTAAGCCAATCACAGCCCGAATCCCACAAGAATTTAAAAACCCTCCTAAGTATGTTCGTTATTGCCGGCCCAGTTAATGGGAACACTGCTACCACATGCCATACTTTGCTATACATTAAGATGTTAATAACAATGGCACGCTGCACAAGGGTCAAATGATAAGGTCGCAATGCACCCAAGTGTCCCTGAATCCTGTCTACCATCCTAATCGAGTTTTCCATGTGTGCCACAGTCAGATCGTCCGCATAGATAAGACTGCAATTTTTTAACGAATTCACCTGCCTCCTCACGACTGCACTACCCCACTCAACCCTTCCTGCCCAAGCTCCTAACCCCATGACCATGGACTTGTCTGAATTCACCCTCATACCAGTTGCCCCTGCAAACATTTGTACTACCCCATCTAATGTATCCATTGACATCCCCTCCCTAATCAGAGCAGTAGTATCATCTACATACCCTATTAAGACTGGCCAAACCCTCGCAATCCCACTCCCTGCTCCCTCTCCATTACACATACGCTGCTCCACCTATCTATAAAAGGGATCCTGTATGCACGCAAACAATAATTGTGGCATAGGACACCCCTGCCTAAGTCCCCTACCCATTACAATCTTCCCACCCAATCGACCATTAATCTGTACCCTCGCCATTGCACCTCGGTACAATGCCTCAACCCAACCCACTATTTCTTCCCCAAACCTCTGTCCCCTGAGGATGGCTCTCAATGCTTCTTGGTCCACTCTATAGTATGCCCATTGACAATCGAGTGCCACCAAACCTCCCCCCTCCCCCCCTTTGCCTCCACGAAATCCCTAAGTAACCCATGCCCCTCCACCATAGACCTCCCTGGCAAACCAAACTGAGTTTTCGATACTACCAGCCCCACCACGCACTTAAATCGATTCCCCAAAATCTTAGCAAACAACTTATAATCTGTGCATAACAACGAGATCGCCCGGTAATCCCGAAGCGTATGCTGCCCCTTACCCTTCGGTACCAAGACTACGACAGCCGTTGCCTGCTTCTCTCCCAACTCACTTCTCTCCTTCATGCAATTTAATAACCTAACCAAAAAACGCCTCATCAGCTCCCAATGCTGCTGATAAAACTCTGCCGGGAGTCCATTAATTCCCGGTGCTTTGCCCTTTCGCATTCCACTTGAAGCCCTCCATATTTTCCCCTCAGTTACTTCCCCACCCAGTGCTTTCTTATCACTGTTACGCAACTGACATATCACACTCCCACACACCTGTTCTAAAACCCCAGCCTCTACCTCTGCTCATTGCCAGTACTTCTCATACCACTTATCCACAAATGTCCCCATTCCTTCCATAGCTTGTATGACTTGCCTCTCCCTGTATCCCTCTATCGGCTCATGAACCTCCAAGCATGGAATAGCCATTGCCTGCTGTCGTTGTTTTTGCCTACGCAATACGCATGATGAAGGTCTATCGCCCCATAACACCTCTTCCACCCCCGCCTGTACCCGCACCGCATGGAGCCTCTCATCCTGTACCTCGTGCAGCCTCCCTTTAATTGCCATAATATCATCCATAGGATAAGTGCCCACAACCGCCCCCCTCGCATAACAACCCCATAACCTGTCTCCCAAATAGTTGGCAAGCCCATATTTTAAAGAATTGATGCATTTCTCTTCTCTTACATAATATTGCTTAATCTGTTCTTTAGCCACACCATCCCACCACATCACCACATCCTCCACCCCATTTACCTCTGCACTTAACCACGGCATTGCAAATCCCTCTATCCCCTCCTCATTCCCTAACACACTCGTATTTAACTTCCAATATCCCCTAGAGATACCTGCTAGTGACTCCTACCCCACCTCTGCTACTACCGCCCGACTTCTATTGTACGGAAAAATGTCAACCAAACCCCTTGAGATATATACAGCCTATCCAACCTAGATGCGTAACTCTTTCTTACAAAAGTGTGCTCTACCTCCCACGCCCCTCCTCCAACCGCATCCCACAACTGAATATCCCTCAAGATATCTCACAAGGCCACCGACACGTGCCCCACCCCTTTTGGTTCCACGTCAGCCCTCCTAATAACGCAGTTCCAGTCCCCACCAACGATGGCCACTACAATTAAACCACATAAGAAGAAAACTAGTTCTTCATATACAAAATCCCCCTGTACTTTCACATCATTTTCTGCCAGTGCATACACACTTACAAAAGATACCCTCTGCCCCATCCACCACCCATACACATGCAATACTCTCCCCCCTCCCCCCTCACTTAACAACACAAAAGGGCTCACCTCCATGATCATGATACCCACACCACCTTTCAGACGTACAGATGGCATAGTCACCACCTGAAACCCTGCCACTTCCAGCACTTTCCCCTCCTTGAAATTGTGCTCCTGAAGAAACACTACATCTACTCTATATTTGAGCAGTAGCATTCTAAACCATTCCATTTTTACACCCTTACACAGTCCATTCACATTCACAGTCATACACCTGAGGCCGCTGTTAAAGTTTCCACCCCTGCCTCTTTTCTCCATTCTTCCCAGGTCCACCTGCACCTGAGTTTCTACAAGTCTTCACATCACCTTCCCTCCCTTCCCCCTTCCTCTGGTGCCTTGTCTTGGCTACCACGACGAAATTCATCCACCCTCCCAGGTCTGTTAAGTTCCCAGTGGTTGTAACTCACAATACCTCCTCTTGGATCACACTGTTAAGTTCCCAGTTGTTGTAAGATGCACTACCTCCTCTTGGATCACACTATTAAATTCCCAGTGGTTGTAACTCACACTACCTCCTCTTTGATCATGCTAGTTAGTTCCCAGTGGTTGTAACTCACACTACCTCCTCTTGGATCACACTTAAGATCCCATTTGTTGTAAGACGCACTACCTCCTCTTGGATCACACTGTTAAGTTCCCAGTGGTTGTAACTCACACTACCTCCTTTTGGATCACACTGGTTAGTTCCCAGTGGTTGTAACTCACACTACCTCCTCTTGGATCACACTGGTTAGTTCCCAGTGGTTGTAACTCACAGTACCTCCTCTTGGACCACACTGTTAAGTTGTCAGTGGTTGTAGTATACACTATGTGGCGGACACAGAGTGCGATGCATTTATTCGATGTTCATCACACACTCATTGGCATCTACTCCCGATCAGCGAACTGGCAGTTTAGAATACAGCAGTTCAAAGACGACCCCACTACTGTATTAACTGCCCAGATCATCCCACCAATAAGGTGAAAGATGGCTCCTCAACCACTGTGATGTCATACTTGCCTGGCTGGCTGGGAGGCAGACTCTTGCTTACGCTGGTCCTGTCCACTCCTGCTGTGAGTGGCTCTTGGCTCTGTCTTATCGTTATAGGATAAGACAAAACCAAGTGGCTCTTATCGTTAATATTGTACATAGTGGTGGAAGAATGTATTGGTAAAGAATAAATACCTTTTTGTGTTTACCTTGATACTTCATTACCAGGTTGCTCTCTATATTTCTGACCTTGGTTACAGCCTGGTGCACCAAGTCTACAATTGGGGGCCTGGTCACAGACCGGGCCACGGGGGCATTGACCCCCGGAACTCTCTCCAGGTAAACTCCAGGTACTGAATATACTACCTCCTCTTGGATCCCATTGGATCAGTCTTCCACTATTGGATGGAAAAATAGACACAAATGCAGTATAACGTGATCCTTCATTGATTACGTTTCCCCCACACACTGAGTTTTTTCAAGTCACCATCAGATCTACCTGACTTGAAAAAGCCAACTGTGAGCGAAATGTGCTGTATAGCCCTTGTGGCTTAGTGCTTCTTTCTAATTATAATAATAATGTGGGCGAAATGTAGTCAATAAAGGATTGCATTATACTGCATTTGTGTTTGTTTTCCTTCGTGTTGGTATGTTATAGCAGTTACCTCCAGCCTAACACTATCCATGAAGATATATCTCTTCATATAATGTGATAAAGTGACTTATGCTTATTGTTTAGCATATTTTAGCTATTTTTATCTTTAGTTTGCAGTGGTTTGGAGAATAAGTTACAGCTGACCCACAGTTTGTGGGTGAAACTTGAAACAACTTTTGGGTCGGTCTTGGACCACAGCGGCTGTCACTTGATGATGCTGATTTAACAGACTACATGGAAGAGAAGTCTCACCCAGCGTATCCGCTCAAGACCCTTGATAGGCTGTGAATTATTCCATCCACGAGGTTACTATTCCTCTTAGTATACGGGTGTAGGGGGGGTAACAAGGCGTGTAGGTCTTTAGGTGTAGTGTCTAGGTCGTGGGTGTAGTGTAAGCTGTGAAGTGTGTAGGTAGTAGTTGTAGTGTGTACGTCGTGGGTGTAGTGTGTACATTGTGAAGTGTGTAGATTGTGAGGTGTAGTGTGAAGGTTGTGAAGTGTGAGTTGTTGCTTTATTGGTCAGGGAACATCTCTGACTAGGCTGTATATCATAAGAGAACATGTTCAGTGGCCCAGTATTGTTGGTCCACTGCAGCCATGACCCTAGCTCACTGATGCAACACTGCAGCCACGACCCTAGCTCACTGATGCAACACTGCAGCCATGACCCTAGCTCTCTGATCCAACACTGCAGCCACAACCCTAGCTCTCTGATCCAACACTGCAGCCACCACCCTAGCTCACTGATGCAACAATCCAGCCACGACCCTAGCTCACTGGTGTAACACTGCAGCCACGACCCTAGCTCACTGATGTAACACTGCAGACATGACCCTAGCTCACTGATGCAACACTACAGCCACGACCCTAGCTCACTGATGCAACACTGCAGCAACGACCCTAGCTCAATGATGCAACACTGCAGCCACGACCCTAGCTCACTGATGCAATACTGCAGCCACGACCTAGTTCACTAATGCAACACTGCAGACAAGACCCTAGCTCACTGATGCAACACTGCAGCCACGACCCTAGCTCAATGATGCAACACTGCAGCCATGACCCTAGCTCACTGATGCAACGCTGCAGCCAAGACCCTAGCTCACTGATGCAACACTGCAGCCACTACCCTAGCTCACTTATGCAGCACTGCAGCCACGACCCTAGCTCACTGATGCAACACTGCAGCCACTACCCTAGCTCACTTATGCAGCACGTCAGCCACGACCCTAGCTCACTGATGCAACACTGCAGCAACTACCCTAGCTCACTGATGAAACACTGCATCCATGACCCTAGCTCACTGATGCAACACTGCAGTCACTATCCTGTCTCACTGATGCAACACTGCAGCCACGACGCTAGCTCACTGATGCAACACTGCAGCCACTATCCTATCTCACTGATGCAACACTGCAGCCACGACCCTAGCTCACGGATGCAACACTGCAGCAACGACAATAGCTTACTGATGCAACACTGTAGCCACGACCCTAGTTCACTGATGCAACACTTCAGCCAAGACACTAGCTCATTGATGCAACAATGCAGTAGCGACCCTAGCTCACTGATGCAACACTGGAGCAACGACCCTAGCTCACTTATGCAACACTGCAGCCACGACCCTGGCTCATTAATGCAACACTGCAGCCACGACCTTAGCTCACTGATGCAACACTGCAGCAACGACCCTAGCTCACTGATGCAACACTGCAGACACGAGCCTGGCTCATTGATGCAACACTGCAGCCACGACCTTAGCTCACTGATGCAACACTGCAGCAACGACCCTGGCTCATTGATGCAACACTGCAGCCACGACCCTTGCTCACTGATGCAACACTGCAGCAACGACCCTAGCTCATTGATGCAACACTGCAGCAACGACCCTAGCTCACTTATGCAACACTGCAGCCACGACCCTAGCTCACTTATGCAACACTGCAGCCACGACCCTAGCTCATTGATGCAACACTGCAGCCACGACCTTAGCTCACTGATGCAAAATTACAGAAACGACCCTCGCTCACTAATGAAACACTGCAGCAACAACAATAGCTTACTGATGGAACACTACAGCCACGACCCTAGCTCACTGATGCAACACTGCAGCAACGACCCTAGCTCATTTATGCAACACCGCAGCCATGACCCTGGCTCATTGATGCAACACTGCAGTCACGACCATAGCTTACTGATGCAAAAATTACAGGCACGACCCTAGCTCACTGATGCGACAATGCAGCAACGACCACAGCTCACTGATACAACTCTGCAGCCACTACCCAAGCTCACTGATGCGACAATGCAGCAACGACCCTATCTCACTTTTGCAACACTGCAGCAACGACCCTGGCTCATTGATGCAACACTGCAGCCACGACTCTAGCTCACTGATGCAACACTGCAGCAACGACCCTAGCTCATTGATGCAACACTGCAGCCACGACTCTAGCTCATTGATGCAACACTGGAGCCACGACCCTAGCTCACTGATGCAACACTGCAGCAACGACCCTAGGTCACTGGTGCAACACTGGAGCCACGACTCTAGCTTACTGATGCAACACTGCAGCCATGACCCCAGCTCACTGATGCAACACTGCCGCCACGACTCTAGGCCATTGATGCAACACAGTAGTCACGACCCTAGCTCACTGATGTAACACTGCCGCCAAGACCTTAGCTCACTGATGCAACACTGCAGCCACAACCCTTGCTCTCTGATGTCTGCAGCAACGACCCTAGCTCATTGATGCAACACTGAAGCCACGACCCTAGCTCAGTGATGCAACACAGTTGCCACGACCCTAGCTCACTAATGCAACACTGCAACCAAGACCCTAGCTCACTGATGCAACATTGAAACCAAGACCCTAGCTCCCTGATGCAACACTGAAGCCATGACCCTAGCTCACTGATGCAACACTGCAGCCACGACCCTAGCTCCCTGATGCAGCAATGCATTCACGACCCTAGCTCAATGATACAACACTGAAGCCAGGACCCTAGCTCACTGATGCAACACTGCAGCAACGACTCTAGCTCAGTGATGCAACACTGAAGTCACCACCCTAGCTCACTGATGTAACACTGCAGCCACGACCCTAGCTCACTGATGTAACACTGCAGCCACGACCCTAGCTCACTGATGCAACACTGCAGCCACGACCCTAGCTCACTGATGCAACACTGCAGCCACGACCCTAGCTCACTGATGCAACACTGCAGCCACGACCCTAGCTCACTGATGCAACGCTGCACTTGGTTCACTCGTTACAAATATTCACCATCCACATGACTCATGAAATCGTGATGACACGATTGCAGTCGCGTCATTATGATTTCGTGAGTCATGTTAAAGATTTTGAGGGGACTTGAGCTAGAGTTCGTCATGGCCAAGCTAGATGGAGATTCGTCTGTAAAAATTTGTATTTGTGGTCACAGCGGTGCCTGTGCTAACCTTCTTATTGTGTATAAATATACCTAGTTAGATGAATCTTATTGTGGCTAGCTGGTCCAGTGGCTAACGCGACGGTCTGGAGTTTTGAGGCTCTCTGATAGCAGGTTCTATCCCCACCCGTGGTATGGTTTGACCATCCGTATGTTATAATTCACCATCCACATGTTATAATTCACTATCCAGAAGCTATAATTCACCGTCCACATGACCTAATTCACCATCCACATGTCCTATTTTACCATCCATATATACCAATTCTCCATCGACATGTCCGCAATACCCATCCACATATCCTAATTCCCTATAAATATGTTCTAATTCACCATCCGCATGTCCTAATTTACCATCCATATGCCCTAATTCCCCATCCACATTTACTAATTCACCATCCACATGCCCTAATTCACCATCCACATGTCCTAATTCACCATCCATATGCCCTAATTCACCATCCACATGTCCTAATTCACCATCCATATGCCCTAATTCACCATCCACATTTACTAATTCACCATCCACATGCCCTAATTCACCATCCACGTGCCCTAATTCACCATCCGCATGTCCTAATTCACCATCCACATGTCCTAATCTCATCACACGTTCAGTGGTGCCGGGCTAACTTCTGAAGGCTGCCATCTATTTGCTCTAGCTTGTTTCTAGATCTGGTATTGCGTGAATATAAAATAAACTCACTATGGATTTACTAGACGCTGGATGGTAACATTAATTTAATATAGAGAGAGACCTTGAAATAACAGCTGTTTCCAGCAGGTGTGGTAAGTCGTGTCACACCCAGCAGGTGTGGTGAGTAGTGTAGCACCCAGCAGGTGTGGTAAGTGGTGTAGCATCCAGCAGGTGTGGTGAGTGGTGTAACACCCAGAAGGTGTGGTGAGTAGTGTAGCACCCAGCAGGTGTGGTAAGCGGTGTAGCATCCAGCAGGTGTGGTGAGCGGTGTAACACCCAGCAGGTGTGGTGAGTAGTGAAGCACCCAGCAGGTGTGGTAAGTGGTGTAACATCCAGCAGGTGTGGGGAGTAGTGTAGCACCCAGCAGGTGTGGTGAGTGGTGTAACATCCAGCAGGTGTGGCGAGTGGTGTAACACCCAGCAGGTGTGGTGAGTAGTGTAGCACCCAGCAGGTGTGGTAAGCGGTGTAGCATCCAGCAGGTGTGGTGAGTAGTGTAGCACCCAGCAGGTATGGTAAGTGGTGTAGCATCCAGCAGGTGTGGCGAGTAATGTAGCACCCAGCAGGTGTGGTGAGCGATGTAACATCCAGCAGGTGTGGCGAGCAGTGTAACACCCAGCAGGTGTGGTGAGTAGTGTAGCACCCAGCAGGTGTGGTAAGCAGTGTAGCATCCAGCAGGTGTGGCGAGTAGAGTAGCACCCAGCAGGTGTGGTGAGTGGTGTAGCATCCAACAGGTGTGGTGAGTAGTGTAGCACCCAGCAGGTGTGGTAAGCGGTGTAGCATCCAACAGGTGTGGTGAGTAGTGTAGCACCCAGCAGGTGTGGTAAGCGGTGTAGCATCTAGCAGGTGTGGTGAGTAGTGTAGCACCCAGCAGATGTGGTAAGCGGTGTAGCATCCAGCAGGTGTGGTGAGTAGTGTAGCACCCAGCAGGTGTGGTAAGCTGTGTAGCATCCAGCAGGTGTGGTGAGCGGTGTAACACCCAGCAGGTGTGGTGAGTAGTGTAGCACCCAGCAGGTGTGGTGAGCGGTGTAACACCCAGCAGGTGTGGTGAGCGGTGTAACACCCAGCAGGTGTGGTGAGCGGTGTAACACCCAGCAGGTGTGGTGAGCGGTGTAACACCCAGCAGGTGTGGTGAGCGGTGTAACACCCAGAAGGTGTGGTGAGCGGTGTAACACCCAGAAGGTGTGGTGAGCGGTGTAACACCCAGCAGGTGTGGTGAGCGGTGTAACACCCAGCAGGTGTGGTGAGCGGTGTAACACCCAGCAGGTGTGGTGAGCGGTGTAACACCCAGCAGGTGTGGTGAGCGGTGTAACACCCAGCAGGTGTGGTGAGCGGTGTAACACCCAGCAGGTGTGGTGAGCGGTGTAACACCCAGCAGGTGTGGTGGGTGGTGTAACACCCAGCAGGTGTGGTGAGCGGTGTAACACCCAGAAGGTGTGGTGAGCGGTGTAACACCCAGCAGGTGTGGTGGGTGGTGTAACACCCAGCAGGTGTGGTGAGCGGTGTAACACCCAGCAGGTGTGGTGAGCGGTGTAACACCCAGCAGGTGTGGTGGGTGGTGTAACACCCAGCAGGTGTGGTGAGCGGTGTAACACCCAGCAGGTGTGGTGAGCGGTGTAACACCCAGCAGGTGTGGTGGGTGGTGTAACACCCAGCAGGTGTGGTGAGCGGTGTAACACCCAGCAGGTGTGGTGAGCGGTGTAACACCCAGCAGGTGTGGTGGGTGGTGTAACACCCAGCAGGTGTGGTGAGCGGTGTAACACCCAGCAGGTGTGGTGAGCGGTGTAACACCCAGCAGGTGTGGTGGGTGGTGTAACACCCAGCAGGTGTGGTGAGCGGTGTAACACCCAGCAGGTGTGGTGAGCGGTGTAACACCCAGCAGGTGTGGTGAGCGGTGTAACACCCAGCAGGTGTGGTGAGCGGTGTAACACCCAGCAGGTGTGGTGAGCGGTGTAACACCTAGCAGGTGTGGTGAGCGGTGTAACACCCAGCAGGTGTGGTGAGCGGTGTAACACCCAGCAGGTGTGGTGAGCGGTGTAACACCCAGCAGGTGTGGTGAGCGGTGTAACACCCAGCAGGTGTGGTGAGCGGTGTAACACCCAGCAGGTGTGGTGAGCGGTGTAACACCCAGCAGGTGTGGTGAGCGGTGTAACACCCAGCAGGTGTGGTGAGCGGTGTAACACCCAGCAGGTGTGGTGAGCGGTGTAACACCCAGCAGGTGTGGTGAGCGGTGTAACACCCAGCAGGTGTGGTGAGCGGTGTAACACCCAGCAGGTGTGGTGGGTGGTGTAACACCCAGCAGGTGTGGTGAGCGGTGTAACACCCAGCAGGTGTGGTGAGCGGTGTAACACCCAGCAGGTGTGGTGAGCGGTGTAACACCCAGCAGGTGTGGTGGGTGGTGTAACACCCAGCAGGTGTGGTGAGCGGTGTAACACCTAGCAGGTGTGGTGAGCGGTGTAACACCCAGCAGGTGTGGTGAGCGGTGTAACACCTAGCAGGTGTGGTGAGCGGTGTAACACCCAGCAGGTGTGGTGGGTGGTGTAACACCCAGCAGGTGTGGTGAGCAGTGTAACACCCAGCAGGTGTGGTGGGTGGTGTAACACCCAGCAGGTGTGGTGAGCGGTGTAACACCTAGCAGGTGTGGTGAGCGGTGTAACACCCAGCAGGTGTGGTGAGCGGTGTAACACCTAGCAGGTGTGGTGAGCGGTGTAACACCCAGCAGGTGTGGTGGGTGGTGTAACACCCAGCAGGTGTGGTGAGCGGTGTAACACCCAGCAGGTGTGGTGGGTGGTGTAACACCTAGCAGGTGTGGTGAGCGGTGTAACACCCAGCAGGTGTGGTGAGCGGTGTAACACCCAGCAGGTGTGGTGAGCGGTGTAACCCCCAGCAGGTGTGGTGAGCGGTGTAACACCCAGCAGGTGTGGTGAGCGGTGTAACACCCAGCAGGTGTGGTGAGCGGTGTAACACCCAGCAGGTGTGGTGGGTGGTGTAACACCCAGCAGGTGTGGTGGGTGGTGTAACACCCAGCAGGTGTGGTGGGTGGTGTAACACCCAGCAGGTGTGGTGAGCGGTGTAACACCCAGCAGGTGTGGTGAGCGGTGTAACACCCAGCAGGTGTGGTGAGCGGTGTAACACCCAGCAGGTGTGGTGAGTGGTGTAACACCCAGCAGGTGTGGTGGGTGGTGTAACACCCAGCAGGTGTGGTGAGCGGTGTAACACCCAGCAGGTGTGGTGAGCGGTGTAACCCCAAGGTTCACAAAAGCAGTATTACAAAGGATTTTAAAATTCCCTTCCTAATATAGGCAAATTTGCATTTGAATCCTTTTGATATGTAGCTTTTGAAGAAATTAATGGGATTATATTGGTTTAAGAAGACTGACGCTATCAAACCATTTCCTAAATTGTATTTGAAATTCCTTACAACCAATTTTACAAGTATAAATTATTTCTCAATCTGAAATATTATATTTATTTCTTTTTAATTGTGATTTAATATATTCAGGTTACATTTTTGTCTAAATTTTACTCGAAATTCTTTCAATTCAATATATACGATTCAAGATAGATCTGTTACATGAGGTGCAGTGAAAATATTAATGTATTAAAAGAATATCTAAGAGGTATATAGGAAACATTATTATGAAAAAATCTCTGTAGTCCATGTGGTCAAAAGTAAGCGTTAATATATTACAAAATAATCATAATAACCGTGAAAACATGGCAAACTCTAAATATAATTCCTTACTGGTATATCCCTTTTCAGTGAAAAGGTTAATTGATTTACACTGTGAGTCACTGTTAGACAAGTTTAGATTTCAAAGGGATATAGGAAAGTACTTGTGGACTGGGGTAACGAAGAGAGCTATCAGTATGGCAGCTTTCTTAACACAATACATGCTGCCCAAAGGACATTTATCCCATATAAGAAAATTAGATCGAATAGAAATGACTCTAAATGGATGAATAATAGGCTCAGATATCTTTTAGGACAGAAAAAAAGAATTTATAGGTGCATCAAAACAGGTGAGGGTCATCTTATGAATCAGTATATTGACATTATGAGGGACCTACAAGGTAGGTCCTACAAGTCTGTATTGTATACCATTCTTGTACAACTTGTCAGACACTGCAACATCATGGAGTCTTGATTCTGAGGACATGTGCATAACCTTCACGACTACGACAACTACTACTACAACTAACCCATCTCTTTGGGTAGGACCTGCTTCCAGTGGAGAATCCCGCATACCAGTGACTATGCCCTCGTCTGCTACACGTCCCCCTTTTCACCTGACAGTATAAAAGCGCCAGGGGGACTGATTACCTCATTTTCTGTATATAGTTCTACTGCCTTTAAGTTATGTCCTGGAATTTGTATTGATAAAGCCAATGGATTGTGAAACGTCTACAGTAAAGATACCCAGATGTTGCATATGTGTCTTAGTTTCAAATTTACTGATGTTCTTCAATAGAACATTTGACAGTGATAAAGAATATGATATTGTTTATTTGGATTTTAGTAAAGCCTTCGATAGAGTACCTCACGAGAGACTCTTAAGAAAAGTGGCAGCTCATGGTATAGAAGGTAAAATTCTAGCATGGATAGAGGCATGGCTTACCAATAGAAAGCAGAGAGTTTCGATTAATGGGGTCAATTTTGAATGGGGATTAGTCACTTGTGGCAATGGACAAGGATCAGTTTTAGGCCCTCTCTTGTTCATAATTTACATTAATGACCTTGATGAAGGGATTACAAGAGACATGAGAAAATTTGCTGATGATACAAAGAAAGGCTGTATGATTCATTCTGAGGAGGATAGCAATGAACTCCAGGAGGATTTGGACAAATTAATGTCTTGGTCTGAAAACTGGCAGATGAAGTTCAATGTGGATAAGTGTAAGGTACTAGTCCTTGGTAATGAAAATAACCCTCGAAGCTATAATCTAGGTGAAGTAGAGCTTGATCATACAGAATGTGAAAAAGACTTGGGAGTCATGGTAAGCAGAAACCTAGTATTGACATACTAGTACGCATAAATTCTAGCGCCTTCAAATCTCGCGGGAAAAGGCTGGTAGGCCTAGATGTGAGAGAATGGGTGTGTGTGGTTGGTGTGCGCAGTAGAAAAAAAATCTGGGACCCAATGGTGCATTGTGGGAATGCCATTTTAGTAGACCTTGTTCACCATGCCTCGCGGTAAGAAACTCCTCACTCCTCAGCGAATTGGGACACTTTTGTTCCCCAGTGACAGTTCTAATAAAGATGTAAGTGCCAGTGAAGATGAGTTTCAAGGTTTTGATGAAGTTGTGACCGAAACTAATGACCATAATACCGGTAATAGTGAGGAAAACCCAGACGACCCTCAGCCTTCCACCTCTGCTGCTGGGCCGTCTTGTTCACGTTCAGTTGTACCAGAACCAAAGAGGAAGCTCCTATTTTCCCATATCCCAGACTCAGATGTGATCATTGGTGATGATAGTGATAGTGAATATGAACTACAAGCTCTTGAAAACACTTCCAGTAGCGATAGTGAAGTGGAATATTCTCCAGTGAAGCATCAGTATATACGATGATATATGCGCTCTGGTAATGTGCCATATGCTATTCCAAGAGGAAGGAGTACATCTCGGAGTACATCCCGTGACTGAAAATGAAGATGATAGTGTTGCATTTGGGATGGAAAATGTGCATGGTGGTCGTAGTGGTGGTGCTGGCTGTGAGGCACCAGCAGTGGGCCATGCTGCCACCCACGCTGCCTCCCACGCCACTGCCTCTGCTGATCTACAACAAAGGCCACCATCCCCCACCCACCCACCACACAAGCCTCCACAACCACAACCACCTGTCAATGTCCAGTACCCACCAGCAGACCGCACCTGGGATTGGCAGGAAGCTGCCAATTTTGTTCCAAATCCCCACCAGTTTGATGAAAGCCAAAGTGGAATACGGCCATCTTGTACACTGCGGAACAATGCCAGTGAACTGGAATGTTTCAAGCTATTCTTTGATGAACCCCTGATGGAAATTATTGTCAGGGAAAGCAACAGATACTTCGATTACACCATGGCAAACACAACACTTTCACCAAAATCACGTCTACACCAGTGGAAGGAGACAACTGTGGCTGAGATGTATCTTTTCTTTGCCACAATAATGTTTATGCCACATGTGTATAAGCACACTGTGAAATCATACTGGTCAACAGACCGCCTGATTTCAACTCCAGGTTTCAGTGATATAATGCGAGTGAATCGATTTGTGCTACTATTACGTATGCTTCACTTCTCAGACAAAACCAGGCCTGACAGAAACGACAGGTTATATAAGATTAGGAATGTGCTTGTGTATCGGAAAAGAAATTCAGTATGTATTTTTATCCCTTCAGGAAGCTTGTTATTGATGAGTCTTTGATTCTGTTCAAAGGAAGACTCTCTTTCAAGCAGTATATACCAAGCAAGAGGAAATGCTTTGGTATAAAGTTGTTTGTGCTTTGTGATTGCTACAGTGGTCTTGTATTGGATATTATTGTGTACACTGGAAGATATACATTGCAAAATACCAGGAAGTTATTGGGCATCTCTGGTGATGTGGTTAGAACAATGATAGAACCATATCTTGGAAAGGGGCATATATTATATACTGAAAACTGGTACACAAGCACCTCATTCAGTGATTTTTTTGCGAGTGAACATGACAGATGTGTGTGGCACAGTGCGTGCAAATCGTAAACATATGCCCAGGTTTGACACTGGCACTCGTAGAGGTGAGGTGCAGGCGTTTGCTGCCAATGACATCATGGCATTTCGGTGGCATGACAAACGAGATGTCACACCGTTGTCATCAGTTCACCCTAGTGAAATGACAAACACTGGCAGGCAGCACAGAGACAGCAATGAACCCATTCTAAAACCTGCAGCTGTGATTGATTACACCCTCAATATGCGCTCAGTGGACAAATGTGACATGCAGATTAGGTTTGCTGATTGTGTTCGCAAGAGTTATAAGTGGTACATAAAACTCTTTTTCCATCTTCTGGACATTTCCATGCTCAATGCTTATAATATGTATAAAATAAAGACCAGAAACAAACCACCATATGGCGAATTTTGTTTGTCTGTCTTCAGACAATAGTATTCAAGTACCAAGGAGCAACACCTGCAATAGAAAACCGCCCACTAAATTATCGACAATTCCCTTCTCGTCTCAAGCATGGTGATCACTTTCCAATACAACTGCCTGCTACTGTTTTCAAGAAAAAAGGCTCAGAAGAGGTGTTATGTCTGTGCACATACAAAAAAATGCCCATAACAACACAGAGACACTCGTTTTATGTGTGAGGAGTGTAAAACACCACTGTGCATGACACCATGTTTCAAAGACTTCCACAGGCTGCAGAACTTCTAGAAACATTCCCTGTGACTGTATATGTGTATATAAAATATAGAAAAATAGTAATAAACAACATTTTATATCGATGGTGTGTGTAAACAACTTTTATAAACAATATAGTGACAACAGTGTTTGTGCAGTTATTGTGTAGTAAATAAAGAGAAAAACTCACAAAATAGTGCTCATATTGGTCTCACAGGCCATAAAACTTACTTGAAAAAAAAATAAAAAAATAATAGAAAATAATACAAAAAACTAAATAAACTAAAACCGGGTGACCGGCAGTCGGCAATGTTACCGTATGCCGGTCATTTTCTGTCAACTTCATGCCTCCATATCTCGGTAAGTATTGATGGTAAAAAATTTCTGTTTAGCCTATAATATATAAAAAAAAAGCTATCTTTTCATAAGAAATTTTTTTTTTTTTTAAATTTTTCGACCCTGAAAACAAGTCTGGGAGACGGCGCGTCAACTCTGAAAGGGTTAAGAAGATGGTACGTATACTGAGAGTGGCGAAAGTTTTCCAAGGAGAAACTTATAAGTCTTCTAACCATTAGAGTTAGACCTTCTTAATGCAAGGGGCCCCCCACCACCTAAATCTGGCAATGAGTGCTCCTCTTTCTTGGCCTCTGACTGACCCCATTATTACTACTACCTTTGGCTCCTACCTTCACTTTTGCCTCCTTTAACTCCCCCTTTTTATTTTTGTCCCACAACTCTCCCTATTTTATGCTACCACTACTACCTCTTATTAAATGACATACACAATCCTAACAATAATTGCCATTATCACACTGCTAGTCAGGCTAAGACACTACTCAGTGCCAACAATAACATAACAGTATTCAATTATACTGTCAAATCATTAAGCAAACACTATGATGACCTCCAAGCATTACTCATTTCTCTAAATGTCAATATGTCTATCATTACTCTCAGTGAAACATGGCTAAAGCATGACATTACAAACATCTATGCCATACCTGTCTACACTACCATACTTAATTGTAGGCCAGACCAAATAGGTGGTGTCACAGCTATATACTACTCTGATGAACTTGAATGTATAAACTCCACTTGCACAAGGGATAAATATGGTGAATATACATATACTAAATTTAAATCCAAAAACCTTAAAAAAACCTTAACAGTTAGAGCAATCTACAGAGTACCTCACTCCAATATTTACTCATTTAGTGAAAAAATAAGAAACATGATAACTAACACAGAGATGAATAAACACCACCTGATACAGGTGACTTCAACATAAACCTCATCCCTGACCCTGACCCACAAGTAACTGAATTCACAAACACTGAGCAACTGCTTACTTCTGCCAATCAAAACAAAACCTACAAGAAACCTCTGAGACAAATTCCTCTTTACTTGACCATATCTGGACAAACACTATATCCCCATTAACCCTTTCAGGGTCCAGAGGCCAAATTTTTAAGTGTGCACCAGTGTCCAAGAATTTTCAAAAAATAATTTTGTTATTTTTTCTTATGAAATGGTAGAGAATCTTTTTCTGAAAGTAATAAAACAAAAAGTATGAAATTTGATGGAAAATTGACAAAATTATGCTCTTGCGAGTTTTGATGTGTAAGCGATATTTACGCATCGGTTATTTTGCTGACTTTGACTCCCATTTTAGGCCAATTACGTTATTCCAGTCGACCAAATTCTTAGCTATTTCATTAGTATTACTTCTATTCTATCAATTGAGAGCAAGAACTAACCAAGTTAACTGTTTTAACTACAACATAAACTGATCGGAAATTGGTAATTTGGCCAATTTAATGCAAAGTTCAAAATACACGTACTCCAATTTCAAAATAGGGTCCAGAATAAGCAATGCAGGTATTCCTGGCACTAAACTAACATTTCCTCTGTTCATAAGTTACATTTTCAGGCTTTACTAATAATTCCATTTTTATTTTTTGTTCTCATAATGAATTTTTATTCAAACCGAAAAATAGAAGATTTACTGTTATGCAATATTGTAATAATTGTATAAATAATAAAACCACATTTATGAATGTATATTAGACCCACCAGCAGGCATGTATTAGACGTGTGAGGTCATTTGTTTACTCTTGAACATCGGCAAAAAATTAACATTTCCGTTACTTTGCGCTCAGTTTCAAGCCATTTCCAGTACTAAAACCAATCAAAATCATCTCTATTTCTGTAATATATCTTCCATTCTATCAAATGAGACCAAAAAATCACAAATACGTACAACTATAAAAAACGTATGAAAAAATCTGAAGTCACGCACCAGTGTCCAAGAAATTTTGAAAAAAAAAAATTATTTTTTCTTACAGAATTAAAGAGCATATTTTTGTGAAGGTAATAAAACAAAAAAAATTAGAATCTGATCAGTACTTACCGAGATACAGTGCCAAGAAGTTTGTAGAAAATGATGTGGTGGCGGCAACATCGACGAATTCCACATACGCGTATTATATTATTTTGTTGTTTTAGTTGTGTTTTCTTTTCTTTTCCAATTTTTTTCTATTCCTACTAACATTTGGGGCCTGAGAGACCAATACTGTATATAATTTATATATATAAACTCACTGTATTGAACACAATAACCGCACTAAAGTTATTATCATATTATTGTTTACCACTGTTGTTTATTACAATAAACATGCACAAATATTGTATAATACTAATGTTCTATCATATATTTACATATTTACAATCACTGGACATGGTTTTAGAACTGCTGGAGCTTGTGGAACTCCTTGAAACAAGGCACCATGCACAGAGGCACCTTACATTCCTCACACATAAACCGAGTGTCTTTGCGTCTTTGTTGCCGTCGTTTTGTTTGTGCACAGACAATGCATCTCTTCTGAGCAAATTTCTTTTGAGTTGAAGGAAGCTGTATTATGAAATGATCACCTTTTCTTCTCAAACGCTTGGGTATATTGTGATGAATTCGAGGACCATGTTGTATTGCAGGTGTTGTTACCTGGTACTTCATTATGAGTTGTCTGACAACAGACAAACAAAATTCACCATACGGTGGTCTGTTACCAGTCTTTATTTGGTACATATTATATGCATTCAGCATTGAAATGTCCATGAGATGGAAGAAAAGTTTCATGTACCACTTGTAACTCTTACGAACACAGTCAACAAAACCAATCTGCATGTCACACTTGTCAACCAAGCGCATGTTTTGTGTATAATCAATCACTGTCACTGGTTTTCGAATACGTTCATTAGTCACTCAATCAACTTTGCCACTGTCTTGCATTTCATTACGGTGAATGGTTGTCAACAATGTGACATCTCGTTTGTCATGCCACCGTAATGCCATGATGTCATTGGCAGTAAACACCTGCACGTCATCACCACGAACACCTGCGTTGAGCCTAGGCATATGTTTACGATTAGAACGCACTGTGCCACACACATCTGTCTTGTTCACTCGCATGAAATCACTGAGTAATGGGCTTGTGTACCAGTTATCGGTATATAATGTATGGCCCTTACCAAGATAAGGTGCCATCATGTTTCTCACTACGTCACCTGATATACCCAATAACATCTTGGTATCTTTCAATGTTTTACTACCCGTGTATACAACAATATCCAACACCAGGCCACTGTCACAATCACAGAGTACAAACAATTTTATACCAAAGCGGTTCCTCTTGCTCGGTATATACTGCTTGAATGACAGTCTACCTTTGAACAAAATCAAAGACTCGTCAATTACAAGATTCTTGAATGGATAAAAGTATATCCTGAACTTTTGTTTGAGATACATGAAAACATTTCTAATCTTGTATAACCTGTCACTTCTGTCAGGCCTGGTTTTGTCAGAGAAGTGCAACATACGTAACAGTAAGATAAACCTGTTCACTGGTATTATTTCACTGAAGGATGGGGTACAAATTAGCCGATCTGTGGACCAGTATGCTTTTATATTATGCTTATAGACGTGAGGCATAAGCATTATTGTTGCAAAAAGCAAATACATTTCTGCAACAGTCGTCTCTTTCCACCTGTGTAGTCTTGACTGTGGTGATAAGATCGTATTTGCCATGGTGTACTGAAAATACTTATTACTTTCCCTGACAATAGTTTCCATCAATGGCTGGTCAAAGAATAATTCAAAGAATTCCAGTTCATTGGCCGTGGTTCCAAGGGGACAGGTAGGTAGAATTCCACTTTGCGAGTCATCAAAGTGGTGAGGGCTGGGAACAAAATTGGGATTTTGCTGCCAATCCCAGATACGGTTTGCTGGTGGATACTGGACATCATAGGCTGGTTGTACGGGTGGTTGTGGCGGGCTGGTGGGTGACGCTCCGCTTTGTCCTTGAACTGACGAGTCAGCAGCGTGGGTTCCCGCGTGGCACAGCGAGTCACGCATGGCGGTGCCACTACCACCACCAGCCCCACTAACACCATCCACTGATGTCTGTGGCCCATCCATGCCAAGTGTAGCCACATCATCCTCACTATCACTACCTAAAACGGGTGTAGGGCCACGGGATGTACTCCGGGATGTACTACGGGATGTACTCCGTCCCCTGGGCACAGCATAGGGTACACTACCCGAGCGCATGCGGCGGCAAACATACCGACGCTTCACTGGTGAATATGTTTCCTCACTATCACTACTCGAACGATCGTCGAGCGCAATAAAATCACAATCCACGTCAGAATCATCGTCATTACTGAAGTCAGAGGCCAGGCCACGGGAAAATATTAGTTTTCTCTTACGTTTAGGAACACCCGACCGTGAGTCACGAGTGCCCACACCAGAGGTAGAAGGTCGAGGATCGTCGGGGTTTTCTGCACTATTATCGATATCCTGGTCATTATTTTCGGTCACTAACTTATCAAAGCCGTAGAATTCGTCTTCATTTCCACTTCCATCAGTGTCAGAACTATCAGACAGGAAGAGGAGAGTCCCAATTTTCCGGGGAGTGAGAGCTGACTTGCGACGAGACATGGTGAACAAGGGTGACTGAGCCGGCGTTCCCACAATGCTATGCAGGCGCCTAGATTTTTTGTTTACGGCGCACACCCACGGCGCAGACCCGTTCTCTCATATGTAGGCCTATGAGCGCTTTCGCGCTAAATTTGACGGCGCTAGAATTTTGGCTAGAATTTTTCAAAATTTCTTGGACACTGGTGCGTGACTTCAGATTTTGGCCTTGGACCCTGAAAGGGTTAACAACAGAACCCAGTATGTATGCACAAATGGAGCCAGCTCCACTACACAACCTGTTCTTGTTGGAGTCCCACAGAGGAGAGTTCTTGGCCCACTTTTCTTTCTCATTTATATCAATGACCTACCAAATGCATCTAATCTCCTTAAACCCATTTTATTTGCTGATGACACAACTTGTCTTTTCTCACCCAAACCCAACTATATGAACAGACACAGTAAATGCTGAACTGCTAAAAATATCTACTTGGATGATTACCAATAAACTGACTCTCAATATAGATAAAACCTACTTCATGTTTTTTTGGAAACAGAGCTTCAAATGTACAGCTAAACATATTGATAAATGGTTCACCTATTTTGAGACAGGCAGAGAGCAAATTTTTAGGTCTCCACCTTGACTGCAGGCTCAAATTTCAGACACACATACAGCAAATTTCCAAGAAAGTCTCCAAAACAGATACGGTACTATGTACCCCAATCAGCTCTTCTAGCTTTGTACCACTCTCTCATTTACCCTTACCTCACCTATGGTATTTGTGCATGGGGCTCAACCACAGCAAATCACCTTAAGCCCTTAACCCTTTGAGGGTTTCGGCCGTACTAGTACGGCTTACGACCCAGGGTTTTTGACGTACTAGTACGCCTAAATTCTAGCGCCCTCAAATCTAGTGGGAGAAAGCTGATAGGCCTACATATGAAAGAATGGGTCTATGTGGTCAGTGTGCACAGTATAAAAAAAATCCTGCAGCACACAGTGCATAATGAGGAAAAAAAAACTTTGACCGTGTTTTTAGAATAAAACAGCGACTTTGCACTGTATTTTTGTATGGTATTTATTGTTGTATTCCATTTTCTTGATCTCATTTTATAGAATGAAAGACATATTACAGAAATTGAGATGATTTTGACTGGTTTTACAATGACAAGTACCTTGAAATTGAGCTCAAATTAGCAGAAATGTTTGATTTTTACCAAAGTTCAAAAGTAAACAAATCATGCCAAGTGTCCAATACACGTCAACTGGTGAGTCTAATATTCTTCCACAAGTGTGCTGATATTATTTATACCATTTCTACACTAATGCAGCGGTCTACATAACAGTAAATCTTCTATTTTTTGTAAGAATAAAAATTGAAAGTGAAAAGCCAAAGAAATATAAAAGGGGCCTGGGGATGTGACTAATGAACAGAGGAAATGTTATTTTAGTGCCAGGAATGTCTTTCTTGTTTATTCTGGACCCTATTTGGAAATTGGCATCTTTTGAAATTTGTGTGAAATTGGCAAAATTGCTAAATTCTGACCACTGTATTGGATAGTTGAAATCAGTAAATGGGTGGTTTCTTGTACTCATTCAATAGAAAAAATAGAGTTCTAGAGAAATAGTTATGATTTCTGTCGACTAGTACACTGGAATTGGCCGAAAATAGGGCTCAAAGTGGGCAAAATCGCCGATGCGTAAACATCGTCGAGACCGCTAACTTCGCGAGAGCATAATTCCGTAAGTTTTCCATCAAATTTCATACTTTTGGTGTCAATATGATCGGGAAAAGATTCTCTATCTTTTCATAGAATTTTTTTTTTTTTTTTAAATTTGGCCGACCCTGAGAACGAGTCTTGGAGAGGGCCTGTCGACCCTCAAAGGGTTAATAACCTAGCAAAAAGCTGCAGTGCAATTGATTACTAACTCCTGCATTAGACAACACACTCCACCTCTTTTTAAGAATCTTAACTTGCTAAATACAGTGGACCCCCGCATACCGATGGCATCACATAGCGATTAATCCGCATACCGCTTGCTTTAATCGCCAAAATTTTGCCTCACATACCGCTTAAAAACCCGCTCACCGATTTTCGTCCGAGACGCGTCCAATGTGCGGCCTGAGCCACGCTCACATGTTCCGCCGGTGGCATTGTTTACCAGCCAGCCTCTGCGGTAACATCCAAGCATACAATCGGAATATTTCATATTATTACAGTGTTTTCGGTGCTTTTTCTGGAAAATAAGTGACCATGGGCCCCAAGAAAGCTTCTAGTGCCAACCCTACAGCAATAAGGGTGAGAATTACAATAGAGATGAAGAAAAAGATCATTGATAAGTATGAAAGTGGAGTGCGTGTCTCCGAGCTGGCCAGGTTGTATAATAAACCCCAATCAACCATCGCTACTATTGGTGGTACAGCTGCTGCTGCTGCTGCACTGTCAGCTGCTGCTGCTGCTGTAGCATCGTCTGCTGCTGCTGTAACATCGTCTGTTGCTGCTGTAGCGTCGTCTGTTGCTGCTGTACCACCGTCAGCTGCTGCTGCTGCTGTAGCATCGTCTGCTGCTGCTGTAACATCGTCTGTTGCTGCTGTAGCATCGTCTGTTGCTGCTGTACCACCGTCAGCTGCTGCTGCTGCTGTAGCATCGTCTGCTGCTGCTGTAACATCGTCTGTTGCTGCTGTAGCGTCGTCTGTTGCTGCTGTACCACCGTCAGCTGCTGCTGCTGCTGTAGCATCGTCTGCTGCTGCTGTAACATCGTCTGTTGCTGCTGTAGCATCGTCTGTTGCTGCTGTACCACCGTCAGCTGCTGCTGCTGCTGTAGCATCGTCTGCTGCTGCTGTAACATCGTCTGTTGCTGCTGTAGCATCGTCTGTTGCTGCTGTACCACCGTCAGCTGCTGCTGCTGCTGTAGCATCGTCTGCTGCTGCTGTAACATCGTCTGTTGCTGCTGTAGCATCGTCTGTTGCTGCTGTACCACCGTCAGCTGCTGCTGCTGCTGTAGCACCGTTGTTGGTGTGGCTTATTGAGAATACCAAGAAACAATTAACCCCAGTGGATTTGCCACCCAGGATAACCCAAAAAAGTCAGTGTCATCGAAGACTGTCTAACTTATTTCCATTGGGGTCCTTAATCTTGTCTCCCAGGATGCAACCCACACAAGTCAACTAACACCCAGGTGAACAGGGAAAAATGCCTGGAACTAGTGCTCATATTGGTGAATTTAAAGCCAGCAAAGGTTGGTTTGAGAGATTTAAGAATCGTAGTGACATACACAGTGTGATAAAGCCTGTTCTGGAAGAAAATGCCAAACAGGACCTACAGTACTCAGGAGGAAAAGGCACTCCCAGGACACAGTGTCTCATCAGTCATTGCTGCATCTTCAATAAAGGTAAGTGTCATTTATTCTTCATTTAGTAGACTAGTACATGCACAATATATACTGTGCATGTACTACTCTACTATTGTGCATGTATCCTTCTCTTTGTGTGTGGGAAAATGTATATTTCATGTGGTAAAAATTTTTTTTTTCATACTTTTGGGTGTCTTGCACGGATTAATTTTATTTCCATTATTTCTTATGGGGAAAATTCATTCACATACCGATTATTTCGCATAACAATTACCCCTCTTGCACGGATTAAAATCGTTATGCGGGGGTCCACTGTATACAAAACACCCACACTTATTATTCTGCCTACTACATACACAGAACACTATACTCTAATGTAAACACTCCTCTCAAATGCCTCCTTAATAACTTTAACAGAACACACAACCATAATACGAAACACAGATCACTCTTCGATATCCCTCACATTCATCTCTCCCTATGCAAAAATGGCATGCATGTAAAAGGCCCGAAGATCTGGAATTCATTGCAAATTTCTGACCACGTTATTGGATAGTTGAAATCGGTAAATGGGCAGTTTCTTGTACTCAATCGATAGAAAAAATGAATTTCTAAAAAAATAGTTATGAGTTTGGTTGACTGGAACAATGGAATTCCCTGGAGTTTACCTGGAGAGAATTCCGGGGGTCAACGCCCCCGCCTCCTCATGGATCAGAGCCTGATCAACCAGGCTGTTGCTGCTGGCTGCACGCAAACCAACGTACAAGCCACAACCCGGCTGGTCAGGAACCAACTTTAGGTGCTTGTCCAGTGCCAGCTTGAAGACTGCCAGGGGTCTGTTGGTAATCCCCCTTATGTATGCTGGGAGGCAGTTGAACAGTCTCGGGCCCCTGACACTTATTGTATGGTCTCTGAACGTGCTAGTGACACCCCTGCTTTTCATTGGGGGGATGTTGCATCGTCTGCCAAGTCTTTTGCTTTCGTAGTGAGTGATTTTCGTGTGCAAGTTCAGTACTAGTCCCTCTAGGATTTTCCAGGTGTATATAATCATGTATCTTTCCCGCCTGCATTCCAGGGAATACAGTTTTAGGAACCTCAAGCGCTCCCAGTAATTGAGGTGTTTTATCTCCGTTATGCGTGCCGTGAAGGTTCTCTGTACATTTTCTAGGTCAGCAATTTCACCTGCCTTGAAAGGTGCTGTTAGTGTGCAGCAATATTTCAGCCTAGATAGAACAAGTGACCTGAAGAGTGTCATCATGGGCTTGGCCTCCCTAGTTTTGAAGGTTCTCATTATCCATCCTGTCATTTTTCTAGCAGATGCGATTGATACAATGTTATGGTCCTTGAAGGTGAGATCCTCCAACATGATCACTCCCAGGTCTTTGACGTTGGTGTTTCGCTCTATTTTGTGGCCAGAATTTGTTTTGTACTCTGATGAAGATTTAATTTCCTCGTGTTTACCATATCTGAGTAATTGAAATTTCTCATCGTTGAACTTCATATTGTTTTCTGCAGCCCACTGAAAGATTTGGTTGATGTCCGCCTGGAGCCTTGTAGTGTCTGCAATGGAAGACACTGTCATGCAGATTCGGGTGTCATCTGCAAAGGAAGACATGGTGCTGTGGCTGACATCCTTGTCTATGTCGGATATGAGGATGAGGAACAAGATGGGAGCGAGTACTGTGCCTTGTGGAACAGAGCTTTTTACCGTAGCTGCCTCGGACTTTACTCTGTTGACGACTACTCTCTGTGTTCTGTTAGTGAGGAAATTATAGATCCATCGACCGACTTTTCCTGTTATTCCTTTAGCACGCATTTTGTGCGCTATTACGCCATGGTCACACTTCTCGAAGGCTTTTGCAAAGTCTGTATATATTACATCTTCATTCTTTTTATCTTCTAGTGCATTTAGGACCTTGTCGTAGTGATCCAATAGTTGAGACAGACAGGAGCGACCTGTTCTAAACCCATGTTGCCCTGGGTTGTGTAACTGATGGGTTCCTAGATGGGTGGTGATCTTGCTTCTTAGGACCCTTTCAAAGATTTTTATGATATGGGATGTTAGCGCTATCGGTCTGTAGTTCTTTGCTGTTGCTTTACTGCCCCCTTTGTGGAGTGGGGCTATGTCTGTTGTTTTTAGTAACTGTGGGACGACCCCCGTGTCCATGCTCCCTCTCCATAGGATGGAAAAGGCTCGTGATAGGGGCTTCTTGCAGTTCTTGATGAACACGGAGTTCCATGAGTCTGGCCCTGGGGCAGAGTGCATGGGCATGTCATTTATCGCCTGTTCGAAGTCATTTGGCATCAGGATAACATCGGATAGGCTTGTGTTAACCAAATTTTGTGGCTCTCTCATAAAAAAATCATTTTGATCTTCGACTCTCAGTCTGGGTAGCGGCTTGCTAAAAACTGAGTCATATTGGGACTTGAGTAGGTCACTCATTTCCTTGCTGTCATCTGTGTAGGACCCATCTTGTTTAAGTAGGGGCCCAATACTGGACGTTGTTCTTGACTTTGATTTGGCATAGGAGAAGAAATACTTTGGGTTTCTCTCGATTTCATTTATGGCTTTTAGTTCTTCCCGCAATTCCTGACTCCTATAAGATTCCTTTAGCTTGAGTTCGATGCTTGCTATTTCTCTGACCAGTGTCTCCCTACACATTTCAAGATATATTGACCTCTTTTAGCCACTCTGTTATTCTTTTCCGTCGCCTGTAAAGGGAGCGCCTTTCTCTTTCTATTTTACATCTACTCCTCCTTTTTCTTAGAGGAATAAGCCTTGTGCATACATCGAGTGCCACCAAGTTAATCTGTTCTAGGCATAAGTTGGGGTCTGTGTTGCTTAGTATATCTTCCCAGCTTATATCGGTTAGGACTTGGTTTACTTGGTCCCACTTTATGTTTTTGTTATTGAAGTTGAATTTGGTGAATGCTCCCTTGTGGCTAGTCTCATTATGTCGGTCTGGGGCTCCACGCATACATGTCTGAACCTCAATTATGTTGTGATCTGAGTATATTGCTTTTGATATGGTGACATTTCTTATCAGATCATCATTGTTAGTGAAGATGAGGTCTAGTGTATTCTCCAGTCTAGTAGGCTCTATTATTTGCTGGTTTAAATTGAATTTTGTGCAGAGATTTAAAAGCTCGTGTGAGTGTGAGTTTTCATCAGAGCTGCCTCCTGGTGTTATTACTGCAACAATATTATTTGCTATATTCTTCCATTTTAGGTGCCTTAAGTTGAAATCCCCCAGGAGCAAGATGTTGGGTGCAGGAGCTGGAAGATTTTCCAGACAGTGGTCAATTTTTAACAGCTGTTCCTGGAATTGCTGGGATGTTGCATCCGGAGGCTTGTAGACTACCACAATGACTAGGTTTTGGTTCTCGACCTTTACTGCTAAAACTTCCACTACATCATTTAAGGCATTTAGCAGTTCTGTGCAAACAAGTGACTCTGCAATGTACAGGCCAAACCCCCCCCCCCCCCTTTGCCTGTTCACTCTGTCACATCTGTATAGGTTGTAACCTGGGATCCATATTTCGTTGTCCAAGTGATCCTTTATGTGGGTCTCAGTGAAAGCCGCGAACATTGCCTTTGCCTTTGCCTCTGCAAGCAGTCCACGGATGAAAGGTATTTTGTTGTTTGTTGCTGGCTTTAGACCCTGTATATTTGCAAAGAAGAATGTCATCGGACTGCTGGTATTGTTGGTACTGGGGAGGATTTTTTTCCGGCATTAGTATCTGTATCTGTTGGTTTGGAGTGGAGGCCATCAACTGTGGTTCCACTCCAGGAATGACTGGATTTGGTGTACGATTTCTGCCATTTCCTGCCAGTTTTTTTTCCTTCCTGGCACTAAAAAACCTCTCCCTCTTGAGTGGCTGTGGCTACCCAGGTTTTCCCATGGCCTGGATGTTTTGTATCTTTTTGTACCCTTTAGATGGTGTGCCTGGCAATTTAAGTTATAGCACAGTCTTTCCTGTACTGAAGAGGTACACATTTCAGGGTGAAAAAGCTTACAGGAAGGGAGTTTGCATTTTCCTGTTGTCATATGGGCATGGCATTTTCTAGGGTGGTCACAGTTGCATGTCCCGTCTGTTTTTCCAGATTTCCCATGTCTGCAGATACCAAGTGCATAGTATGTGCACAGGCTTGGTTTCCGTTTGCCTTGGGTTTCTGTGACTGTATTCCCTGTTGGTGCATGTTTCCCTGTCTTATTCCTATCCTCCCTAGCACCAACAATGGAGCTCCCACCAGTTGTTTTTGGTAATATATCCTCACTATTGCTAGTGGAGTCCTCTTGTTTGCTATTTCCTGTGGTATTTCTAGTTTGCAATATTGGTTTTATCTTATCTTTGACTACACTTGTTTCCCCACTACGGCTCCTGTCCCCTATGAGGTCATTTATATGTACAGTGGACCCCCGGTTAACGAACTTTTTTCATTCCAGTAGTATGTTTAGGTGCCAGTACTGACCAAATTTTTTCCCATAAGGAATATTGTGAAGTAGATTAGTCCATTTCAGACCCCCAAACATACACGTACAAACGCACTTACATAAATACACTTACATAATTGGTCGCATTTGGAGGTGATCGTTAAGCGGGGGTCCACTGTATTCCTTCCTGCGTATAATTCCCGACTACCTGGACAAAATCTCCAGCTTCACCATTACTGTCTCCCAGGACAGCACCTCCAGCTTCACCATTACTGTCTCCCAGGACAGCACCTCCAGCTTCACCATTACTGTCTCCCAGGACAGCACCTCCAGCTTCACCATTACTGTCTGCCAGGACAGCACCTCCAGCTTCACCATTACTGTCTGCCAGGACAGCACTATCAGCCCCACATTTACTGACTACCAGGACATCACCTCCAGCCTTACAGTTTCTGACTACATGGCCAGTATCAAGGGCAGTACCATTCAGCCCAGACTTTTTATGTTCCCATCTGTTGTAGAAAGCTTCCAGGTTGTCTATGAAAGCAGCTTTGATGTTATCCTCTTTTAATACCCTTGTGATTTTAGTCCACAGATTTTCCTCATTTGGGCATACCCAAAAACACTTCCCTGTTTTAATACTGCTTGTAGCTAGTTCTTGGATACCTGCACAAGGGGCGTGACACCAATTTCCACAAAAATGACAATTTATCCATGTGGAAGCCCATTTGTTTGATTGACTGCAGACTATACAGAGCTTCATAATGATTTGAATGGTTGATTTACTGTAATTCTACTAGCAACCTCTTGAATACTCTATTAATAACCTCCTTAAATGAAGCTCTAGCTATTTGTATTTCTATTTCTAACTGTACTTGTATATTGAACAGCTTACCGTGTACGTTCCTGATTTATATTTATTGTTTGTGTTTGAAAATAGGGCTCAAAGTGGGCAAAATCGCCGATTTGTAAATATCGCCGAGGTCGCTAACTTCGCGAGAGCGTAATTTTGTCAGTTTTCCATCAAATTTCGTGTTTTTGGTGCCATTACAATCGGGAAATGATTCTCTATCATTTCATAAGAAAAAATAATTTTTTTTTTTTTTTAAATTTTGTGACACCAGGAGACACTTCAGGATTGGGGGTTGTGACAGTCAAGGGGTTAATAACTTTAACAGAACACACAACCATAATACGAGACACAGATCACTCTTCGATATCCCTCACATTCATCTCTCCCTATGCAAAAATGCCATGCATGTAAAAGGTCCGAAGATCTGGAATTCATTGCCAGAACACACTAAAGGACCCCTGTCTGCAAATCAGTCTAAGGCCCTAATAAGAAATCACAGCATCACCCAAAATTAACCAGACAAACCATACCTAATCACTACCAATTTCTCAAAAGCTACTCATATTGTGCTGATGAATGCTCAACCACTTACTACTTCGAAATTAGGATGCCTGTTTTTTCATTGTTTTAAACAGTAGTAGATTGTAATACAGTACATCATAATATAAATTGTTCTACTGTAATACCAAATTTCATTGTTTTAAATAGTACTAAACTGTAATACATCATATTATAAATTGTTTTAAATATACTGTAATCTTTATTAACTAATTTAATAGTGTAATAAGTCTCTACTAGACATATAAAAACCATGTAGCATTACCTGATAGAATATTCAATTCTCCTGCACTCACTGTAACTCATCTAATGACCATATGAACTATGTATTACAGTGGAACCCCAAGTTTCAGCCGTAATCTGTTCCAGGAGCAAGGCCTAAACTCAAAACGGCCGAAAGGCGAAGCATTATTTCCCACAAGAAATAATGTAAATACAGTGGACCCCCGCTTAACGATCACCTCCCAATGCGACCAATTATGTAAGTGTATTTATGTAAGTGCGTTTGTACGTGTATGTTTGGGGGTCTGAAATGGACTAATCTACTTCACAATATTCCTTATGGGAACAAATTCGGTCAGTACTAGCCCCTGAACATACTTCTGGAATGAAAAAATATAGTTAACCGGGGGTCCACCGTACAATTAATCTGTTCCAGACCCAGAAAAATATTCACAAAAAATACATTTTTTAACCCACTTAGGGTCGGTCACATACAAGTACGTCATTGCAGCTAGGGTCAGTCACATACTTGTATGCCTAAATTCTAGCGCCTTCAAATCTAGTGGAAGAAAGCTGGCAGGCCTACATATGAAAGAATGAGTCTGTATGATCAGTGTGTGTAGTAAAAAATAAAAAAAAAAACTTGAAGCACGCTGTGCATAATGAAGAAAAAAAAAAGCTTTGACTGTATTTTTGGTTTAAAACAGCAACTTTCTAGTGTATTTTCGTATGGTATTTATGGTTGTATTCTCGTTTCCTTGGTCTCATTTGACAGAATGGAAGATATATTACAGAATTAGAGATGATTTTGATTGGTTTCATGAAGACAAGTACCTTGAAATTGAGCTCAAAGTAGCGGAAATGATCGATTTTTGCCAATGTTTAAGAGTAAACAAATCAAGCCACGCGTCCAATACACATCAACTTGTGAGTCTGATATTCTTTCACAAGTGCACTGATATAATTTATACCATTTTCACAATGATGTAGTAGTATACATATCAGAAAACCTATTTTCTGTGAGAATAAAAATTCAAAATGGAAAACAAAAGTAATGTAAGAGGGACCTAGAGACGTGACTAATGAACAGATAAAATGTTATTTTAGTGTTTTAGTGCCATGAATGTCTGTCTTGTTTATTCTGGACCTTATTTCGAAATTGGCATCATATGAAATTTGTGTGAAATTGTCCTAATTGCCAATTTCTGACCACTTTATTGGGTAGTTGACATCGGTAAGTGGGCAGATTCTTGTACTCAATCGATAGAACAAATGGAGTTCTAGGGTGTTACGTTATGTGTTGTTGTCCCTTATTACTTTCATAGTAAGGTTCTCACCACATGTTCTAGTGTGGGGGTAGCTTTTACATAAAGGCCTTATGTCTAGGGTAATACTTACATCATGACTGGTCATCCTCAGTGTCTCTGATCCTTTCACCAGCCCTCTTCACAGGTTATTTAAACTACTACTATAAAAATATAACTGTATTCTAAATAGGTATGTACAGAATATACAATTACAGTGGTCCCTCGTTTTTCGTAATTAATCCGTTCCAGGAGCCATTACTATAAACGAAATTTATGATTTACGAATCAATTTTCTCCATAAGAAATAATGTAAATACAATTAATCCGTTCATGACACCCAGAAGTATTAAAACAAAAAAATTTTTTACATGAAATATACATGTAGTGCATAAACAATACAATGGGAAATGATGAATGAAACATTAACAGCATAACACTTACCATTATTGGAGATTCTTCTTAGTGTATGGGAGACTGGAGGAGGAGGAGAGAGTGGATTGTTTATAGTTTGGAAGGGGAATCCCCTTCCGTCAACACTTCAGGTACCATTTGCTTTTCTGGGGTTGCTTCTCTTCTCTGTTTCTTAATGACACTAGGACCACCTTGAGAGTCACTGGAGTCCTGTCTCGCAAAATAACTGTGGAGAGAGCTCTGTTTCTGGCGTCTCTTTACCACTTCCCTAATATGGCCCAAGACTTTGTCACTGTACATGTTGCCAACCTGGCTTGCAACAACCTTGTTAGGGTGATGTTTCTCCATAAAGCTTTCCATCTTACCCCACATAGTAAAAATCTCTTTAATTTCTGAAGAAGGCACCTTCTTCCATCTCTCTTCCTCCTCCTCTGCAGCAAGATTCTGAGCTGCAATGTGTTGCTCTTCCTGCTGAAGCTCTTGCAGCTCCTCAGTGGTGAGCTCTTCATTGTGGTCTTCCACCAATTCTTCCACATCCTCCAAACTCACATCCAACCCCATGGAACTCCCCAGTGCCACAACTGATTTTACAACAGACATAGGCTCATTAGGGTCAGTCCCAAATCCTTCAAAATCCCTCTTGTCGACACAATCTGGCCACAATTTTCTCCAGGCAGAGTTCTAAGTCCTGGTAGTCACTCCCTCCCAAGCCATACCTATAAGGGTTATGCAATGGAGGATGCTGAAGTGTTCTCTCCAAAATTCCCTTAGGGTCAAGTGAGTGTCTGTGGTCACAGTCAAGCACCTGTGAAACATTGCTTTTGTGTCGAGTTTTTTAAAGTTTGCAATAACCTGCTGGTCCATGGGTTGGAGGATAGGAGTGGTATTCGGGGGCAAGAACTTTACTGTGATGAACCCAAACTCTTCGAAAATTAGGTCATCCAAGTTTGGAGGATGAGCAGGTGCATTGTCCATTACTAGCAGGCACTTGAGATCCAATTTCTTTTCCAGGAGATACTCCTTCACACTAGGGCCAAACACTTCATTGAACCACTCGACGAAAATTAACCACTCGACGAAAATTTCCCTCGTGACCCATGCCTTACTATTAGATTTCCAAAACACACACAATTTACTCTTCATAACATTGTTTTTCCTGAACACTCTGGGATTTTCAGAATGGTACACTAGTAATGGCTTCACTTTGAAATCCCCACTAGCATTAGCACAGAACATTAGCATAAGCCTGTCTTTCATAGGCTTGTGTCCTGGCATTGCCTTTTCCTCTTGTGTAATGAAGGTCCTCTTTGGCATTTTCTTCCAAAAGAGGCCTGTTTCGTCACAATTGAACACTTGTTCAGGTTTCAGTCCTTCAGCCTCTATGTACTCCTGGAATTCATGCACATATTTTTCAGCCGCCTTGAGGTCCGAACTGGCAGCCTCACCATGCCTTACCACACTGTGTATGCCAGTACGGTTCTTAAATCTCTCAAACCAGCCTTTGCTGGCCTTAAATTCACTTACATCACCACTATTTGCAGGCAATTTCTTTACCAAATCTTCATGCAACTGCCTAGCCTTTTCACAAATAATCGAAGTCATAAGAGTATCTCATGCTAATTATTTCTCATTTATCCACACCAATAATAACTTCTCAATCTCTTCCAGTACTGGTGATCTCATTTTTGTCAGCATAGTTACTCCCTCTGCAACAGCAGCATCCTTTATTTCCTTTTTCTTGGCCACTATGGAACATAAGGTTGTGTAGGGTTTCTTATACATCCTGGACAGTTCGGCCACACTTGTACCACTTTCATATTGTTCAATGATGGTTTTCTTAAATTCAATAGTATTTCTCACCTTCTTTACCACAGGCTTGGCACTAGGAGCTTTCTTTGGAGCCATGGTAGCTTATTTAGTACTTGCAAGCACTAAAATAAATGGAATATTATGAAATATTTCAATGGAGCACGTGAGGGGACCTTCACTCACTGGTAAATAATGCCAGACTGGCTGCCGCCTCGGCTCACGCCGTGGGTATGCGTCCAGGACGAACTACGACTCGCAAGTCAACCTATGAAAAGCGAGTCCACGTTTATACGAAAATACCCCTATGATTGGCGAAATTTACGATTGCTGGGAACTACGAAAAGCGGGGGACCACTGTATAGCACTCACATATTCAAAACATAAGTCTACACACTCCTTAGCTGTTCTCCCACATGGTGCATCTCAGCAACTTTGCCCTTCTCTCTTCATGACTAATCTCTGGGCTAACCAGTGTTTTGACACACTTTAGTCACCCTGGGTATGGTGTCCACAACTTAAGTTATAAAAACTCACCCCTGGACCACACATAATGCCCAAAAGAAATAGAAGAAGGACCCAGAGGTCCTGCCAGCTTGAAGTCCACCAACAGAGAGAGAGAGAGAGAGAGAGAGGGAGAGGGAGGAGCCTAGCTAAGCTCCTCCCACACCCACCAAAAACAAAAGACTGTTGCCAAGCACAATTCTTTGGTTACCACACCTTATTTACTTTTACAAAAAGAAATACAACTTCATAAACTACTTACTTAAATTGTGTGTTTGTGTGTCTACAGTATAACCTATTATATTGAGAAAAACAGGCTTGACTCAGCTGCCTTACAGCCATAAGAGTGATCTGCCCTTATGACATTTAGAGCTGAGTCCCCATCAATTCAATATAATTAGGTATTCCAGAGTAACTGTTACAGATACATAAATACATGTTGGGTCCTATAGCCCCATAGCACCCCCACCTCCAGATGAAGACTCACAAAAGCTAGCCGTGTCCCTCAGGATACGGCTAGTAATAATAAAAAATATTGCTTAAGTCTGAAGGTGGTAAGCAAGGCTACCAGAAATGTTACATATTTCCCAGCGCCCCAACTACTCATCCTTTACTGTTATTTACAACAGATTGCAGATTTTTTTAGAAAAGCATTTTAACCATACCCACATACTCAAGGGTGTAACTATTTACAATTTTAGTGGCTTTTAAACAAAACACATTACAATGCAAGAATTGCACACAATGCCCACTGTGAAAGCCTGCACCAACAGGCCTGTGCCTCTGCTGTGGTAATCCAGCAAGCAACTGGTACTCCAGGGTGGCATCTTTCTGATCAGGAGACGAGAGCAGAGCCAAACCCAGAGCAGTCAGGTGTACACCAGGCAGGAAACTTCACAAAACATGTCAAGGTGTCTCTCACTTGTTGGCCGAACCAAACAGTGAGACTTCCAGTCAACACTCACGATCCTTAACATGGTCAGGCACTCAAGCCCATCTTCCGAGGTCCCACTCCACACAGATCCTCCAACCTTACAGATGTTACAGATACATAAATACATGTTGGGTCCTATAGCCCCATAACATAGGCAAATAGCTATGATTTTACCCAAATGCAACATTGGAATTGGCCGAAAATAGGGCTCAATGTGGGCGAAATCACCCACTTTGAGACCGCTAACTTCGTGAGAGCATAATTCCGTAAGTTTTCCATCAAATTTCATACTTTTGGCGTCATTATGATTGGAAAAAGTTTCTTTATCATTTCATAAGAAAAAAATAATTTTTTTTTCAAAAATTTTTCAACCCTGAGAACGAGTTTGGGAGAGGGCCTCTCGACCCTCTAAGTGTTAAAGAATAACTATAGTTTTACATTCACAAAACACAGATGAATTTTAAATAAACATTTAAAATAGTATTTACTTACCTTTATAAGAACACAAGAAAGAAGGAACACTGCAGCAGGCCTACTGACCCAGGCGAAGCAGGTCCATGTCCCCCTTCCCCTTGGATTAGCCCAATGACCCACCTAGTCAGGTCACTTCCACTTAAGGAAGGAGCACAGCATCAGACCTAGTAGTGCAAGCTAGTCAGGTCCACCTCACACCCACCCACACTCACTCATGTATTTATCTAACCTGTTTTTAAAACTACACAACATTTTAGCCTTTATAACTGTACTCAAGAGTTTGTTCCATTCATCCACAACTCTATTACTAAACCAGTGCTTTCCTATATCCTTCCTGATTCTTAATTTTTCCAACTTGAAACCACTGCTGCGAGTCCTGTCTTGGCTGGAAATTTTCAGCACGCTATTTACATCCCCTTATTTATTCCTGTTTTCCATTTATACAACTCAATCATATCCCCCCTAATTCTACGCCTTTCGAGAGAGTGCAGATTCAGGGCCCTCAGTCTATCCTCATAGGGAAGCTTTCTGATACATGGAATCAACTTTGTCATCCTCCTCTGTAGGTTTTCCAGTGCATTTATATCCATTCTGTAATACGGTGACCAGAACTGTGCAGCATAATCTAAATGAGGCCTAACCAAGGATATATAGAGTTGAAGAACAACCTGAGGTCTTCTATTATTTATATTTCTAGATATGAAGCCAAGGATTCTGTTAGCTTTATTGCGAACACCAATGCACTGTTGTCTTGGTTTTAGATTACTGCTAACCAGAACTCCTAAATCCTTTTTGCAGTCAGTAGTACTAACCCCTTGACTGTCGCAACTCCAAATCCTGAGGTGTCTCCTGGTGTCACAAAAAAAAAAAAAAAAAAAAAAAATCATACGAAATGATAGAGAATCTTTTCCCGATTGTAATGACACCAAAAGAACAAAATTTGATGGAAAACTGACGGAATTATGCTCTCACAAAGTTAGCGACCTCGGTGATATTTACAGATCGGCAATTTCGGCCACTTTAAGCCCTATTTTTGGCTAATTCCATTGTTCCAGTCGACCAACCTCATAGCTATTTTTTTAGAACTCCATTTTTTCTATCGACTGAATACAAGAAACTGCCCATTTACCGATTTCAACTACCCAATAATGTGGTCAGAAATTTGCAATTTGGCCAATTTCACGAAAATTAAAAAATATGACGATTTCAAAATAGGGTCCAGAATGAACAATGAAGAAATTCCTGGCTCTAAAATAGCATTTTCTTTGTTCATCAGTCACGTTTCCAGGCCCCTCTGATATTACTCTTGCTTTCTATTTTGATTTTTTATTCAAACAAAAAATAGAAGATTTACTGTTATGCAGACTACTGCAATATGGTAATAATTGTAAAAATAATGTCAACCCATTCATGACTGCATATTAGAATGGCTACTTGGACATTTATTGGAAAATGACATCATTTGTTTACTTTTGAACATCGGCAAAAATCAAATGTTTCCCCTACTTTGAGCTGCATTTCAAGGTTCTTTTCATAGTAAAACCAATCAAAATCACCTCTATTTCTATAATATGTTTTCCATTCTATCAAATGAGACCAAGAAAACAAGAATATACCCATAAATACTATATGAAAATAGACTACAATGTCGGCATTTTAATTAAAAAAAAAAATGGTCGGAGTTTTGTTTTCTCATTACGCACTGCGTGCTGCAGGACTTTTTTTACATGGTGCACAGTGACCACACAGACCCATTCTCTCACATGTGGGCCTACCAGCTTTCTCCTGCTTGATTTGAAGCCGCTAGAATTTATGAGTATATGTATATACATCAAAAACGATGGCTCATAAGACGTATATATACAACCAAAACAGTCAAAGGGTTAAGATCTACATCATTTAGTTTATATGTAGCATGGTTATTTTCCTGTCCAACATTTAGAACTTTGCATTTGTCTATATTAAGCTGCAGCTGCCACTTCTCTGACCATTGCATCAATCTACTGATATCATCCTGGAGTGCTCTAGTGTCCTCATTAGAATGAATTGGCCGACCTATTTTGGTGCCATTAAAGAGACTTGCTGGCATCTGGAAGATAGGGAGGAGAGAGGGAAGACTTATTGTTCCATAAGGACTTCAGGTATCAAAGCCCTTTCTGGGGTTACTTCCCTTCTTTGTCTTTTAATGCCACTAGGACCTGCTCAAGTCATTGGACCCCTATTGCACAAAATAACTGTCAAGAGTGCTCTGTTTCTGGCATCTCTAAGATTTCCTTAAAATGGGACATGAAAATTGGACCCATGGTGGTTTATTTTACAGTCACAATTAATGAAGAAGCATTAAACACAATGAATTTATTGTGAAATGTTCGGCTGCCTGGTTGCCTGCCTTGCTGGCTGCCTGGCTGGCTGGATGTCTGGCTGACTGGCTGCCTGGCTGGCTGACTGGATGGCTGCCTGGCTGGCTTGGTGACTGGCTGGCTGGCTGGCTGCCTGGCTGGCTGGCTGGCAGGATAAGTGCACAGGGTAATGTTCACTCAAGGATAAACAATGCTAGACTGGCTCATGACGCCTATGCAGGGAGGTGGACAGGTCTGGTACGCCGGCTGAAATTTGGGGCAACGGTCAAAACTTGGGACAAAATCTGGCCAAAAAAAGTTGTCGAAACTTGAAGTGGCTGATACTCAGGGAAGCCGAAACTCGGGGTTCCACTGTATTACCTTACTAATCTTAAGTTAATCTTTAACCCCTTAACTGTCCAAACGTGGATCTACTTTTTTATTTTTCCTGCCTCCAAATTTGGCACAATTGGCCTAAGATGCCTGGTCAGCATAGAATGGGTCTTAACCCTCCGTGTGCACTGCATTAAAAAAATCTGGGACCATTTAGTACCTTGTGGGAGCACCAGTTCAACTGAACGCCAGCTAGAGCAAACAGCACGGCAAACACCACTGATGTCAAGTCGTATTAATACTCCCCTTTTAAGAGGAAAGTGTCATCTTGCTAGAATGTCCTATAACCTATGCCCTAAGTAAAAAGAAAAGTCTGGAACTGTAATTTCGGCAGGCTGGCTGGCCAGCTGGCTAGCCGGCAGCTGGCTGGCTGGCAGCTGGCTGACTGGCTGTCTCTATCTGTCTGTCTGTATCTATCTGTCTCTATATTTGTCTTTATCTCACAGGAACACATACGTAAATCCAAGTACAGTGGACCCTCACCTAACACTATTAATCCGTTCCTGAGAGCTCAATGTTAGGCGAAATTATCGTTAGGCGAATTAATTTTCCCAATAAGAAATAATGGAAATCAAATTAATCCGTGCAAGACACCCAAAAGTATGAAAAAAAATTTTTTTTTACCACATGAAATATTAATTTTAATACACACAAACTGAAGAAGACATGCACAGTTACTTGACACTTACCTTTATTGAAGATCTGGTGATGACTGATGGGATGGGAGGAGAGGAGTGTGTGGATGGTCTTAGGGTTTAGGAGAATCCCCTTCCATTAGGACTTGAGGTGTCAAGTCCTTTTTCGGGGTTACTTCCCTTCTTCTTTTAATGCCACTAGGACCAGCTTGAGAGTCACTGGACTTCTATCGCACAACATATCTGTCCACAGAGGCCTGTACCTCTTGTTCCTTTATGACTTTCCTAAAGTGTTTCACAACATTGTCAGTGTAATAGTCACCAGCACGGCTTGCAATAGCTGTGTGAGGGTGATTTTCATCCATAAAGGTTTGCACTTCAAGCCACTTTGCACATATTTCCTTAATCTTTGAAGTAGGCAACTTCTTCAATTTCTCTCTCCCCTCCTCCGAAGCAGTTTCCTCAGGTGTGGCCTCATGCTGATGAAGATGATCTAGCAGCTCATCAGTGGTTAGTTCTTCATTGTCCTCCTCCACCAACTCTTCCACATCCTCCCCACTAACCTCCAACCCCAAGGACTTCCCCAATGCCACAATTGATTCCTCAACTGGCATATGCTTCTCAGGGTTAGCCTCAAATCCTTCAAAATCCCTTTGGTCTACACATTCTGGCCACAGTTTCTTCCAAGCAGAGTTCAAGGTCCTCTTAGTCACTCCCTCCCAAGCCTTACCTATAAGGTTTACACAATTGAGGATGGTAAAGTGATCTCTAGAAAACTCTCTTAGAGTCAATTGAGTTTCTGAGGTCACTACAAAGCACCTTTCAAACATAGCTTTTGTGTACAGTTTTTTGAAGTTTGCAATGACCTGCTGGTCCATGGGCTGCAGGAGAGGAGTGGTATTAGGAGGCAAAAACTTGACCTTAATGAAGCTCATGTCCCCACAAAGTCGCTCTGACAAGTCTGTAGGATGACCAGGGGCATTGTCTAACACCAGGAGGCACTTAAGGTCTAATTTCTTTTCAATTAGGTAATTTTTCACAGTGGGGGCAGATGCACGGTGTAACCAGTCATAGAAAAAGTCCCTAGTGGCCCATGGCTTAGTGTTTGCTCTGCACAGCACACACAAATTAGCTTTGAGGATATTCTTTTGCCTGAACGCTCTGGGAGTTTCTGAGTGATACACCAATAAAAGCTTCACTTTGCAATCGCCACTAGCATTGGCACACATGAGAAGAGTAAGCCTGTCTTTCACAGGCTTATGTCCTGGGAGTGCCTTTTCCTCCTGAATAATGTAGGTCCTGCTTGGCAATTTCTTCCAAAACAGGCCTGTTTCGTCACAATTAAACACTTGTTCAGGTTTGAATCCTTCAGCCTCTATGTACTCCTTGAATTCATGCACATATTTTTCAGCCACTTTGTGGTCTGAACTGGCAGCCTCACCATGCCTAATCACACTATGCATGCCACTATGATTCTAAAATCTTTCAAACCAACCTTTGCTGGCCTTAAATTCACTCACATCACCACTAGTTGCAGGCATTTTTCTAATTAAATCCTCATGCAACTGCCTAGCCTTTTCACAAATGATCGCTTGAGAGATGCTATCTCCAGCTATCTGTTTTTCATTTATCCACACCAGTAACAGTCTCTCAACATTTTCTAACACTTGTGATCGCTGTTTTGTAATCACAGTTGCACCTTTTGCAAGAACAGCTTCCTTGATTGCCGTTTTCCTGCTCACTATAGTAGAGATGGTTGATTGGGATTTACTATACAACTTGGCCAGGTCCGACACACGCACTCCACTTTCATACTTTGCAATTATCTCTTTCTTCATTTCAAAAGTCATTAGCACCCTTGGTCTCGAAGGGTTGGCACTAGAAGCTTTCTTGGGGCCCATGGTGACTTATTTTGCAGAAATAAACACCAGAAACAGTGATAATATGGATAATATGGAATGTACCGAATGTATCCTTTGATGCATGCACACTGGCTGGCTTGTAAACACTGGCACACACGGGGCAGTTCAGGCTACATGTGGACACGTCTCGTACGAATTGTATTGCGTACCGGGTTTTGTTACAGGAACCGGGGCAAATTTTATGCGATATAACGCTTCGGATACTGGATTTATCGGTTACCAGTGACTTCTCGAACCGGGGGATCACTGTAATACTAGTGAAACAGCTAAAAATTTGATCAACTGGAATAAGGTAATTGGCCTAAAATGGGAGTCAAAGTCGGCAAAATCGTCAATGTGTATATATCGCTGACACATCAAAGCTTGCGAAAGCATAATTTCGTCAATTTTCCATCAAATTTCGTACTTTTTGTTTTATTACCTTCAGAAAAAGATTCTCTGCCATTTCATAAGAAAAAATAACAAAATTATTTTTGAAAATTCCTGGACACTGGTGCACACTTTGAAATTTGGCCTCTGGACCTTGAAAGGGTTAAATCTCTCATATCAACCTTTGCTAGCCTTAACCCTTAAACTGTCCAAAAGTAGATCTACGTTTGTGAGCGTAGCGCTCCAACCTTGATTTTCTCCATACGAAAGCATGTAAAAAAACAGAATCTACGTTTGGAGCGCTACGTGAGCATACGTAGATCTACGTTTGGACAGTTGAAGGGTTAAACTCACTAATATCAGCACTAGTTTCAGGCATTTTTTTATTAGATCATTATTCAACTGCCTTGCCTTTTCACATATTATTGACTGAGAAACACTATCTCACGATAATTGTTTCTCGTTGATCCGCATCAACAACAGTCTCTCCACATCTTCGAGTATTTGCAATCTCTGTTTAGTAAGCATACTTACACCTTTCGCAACAACAGCTCCCTTGATTGCCTCTTTGTTGGCCAAGATAGTAGTAATGGTTGAATGGGATTTGTTATATAACCTGGCCAACTCAGAGACACATACTCCACTTTCGTACTTTGTGATTATCTCTTTCTTTAATTCAACAGTATTTCTCACCCTTTTTACCACAGGGTTGACATTAGAAGCTTTCTTTGGGCCCATAGTGGCTTATTTAGCTGTTACAAGCACTAAAAACAATGGAATAATACAAAATGTATCGCATGTACGCGTGGAATTGTCCAGACTAGCTGGAAAAGAATGGCACACTAGCTGAAGGCAGGGTGGCTCAGGCTGGGCAAACAGGCAGACATGTTCAGGATGAATGCCCTTAACCGAGTTCTTGGGCATTAGCCGAGCCAATATTTTGACGCAAAAGCGTGCCGCTATCCGATTTTGACGTCAGCAAATGCCGCCGTTATCCGAGGGTCCACTGTATTTGAGCACTATTTCAGTACCTAATATTAGTGTCAGAACAAAGATTAACTACAAAATCACAAGAACTACTACAAATTGTCATTATCAGAATATAAAAAATATACAAATTAAAAAAAAATAATGAGATAAAATGGTATATCAGCAACACGTCTGCAACTGGCAGTTCTTCATGTTGCCATCAGATGAGTCACAAGTGCCGACTTTGCAGCCTTATATCTCTGTAAGTACTGACTAGAATTTTTTTTTTTTACATTACTTTATGTAAAAAAATGTCTTCATTTAAAAAAAAAAAGGATTTTTTTTTCATTTTCAAAATATTCGGAGCGCTGGGCGAGAGAATGTGGATCTGCATGTGGACAGTTAAGAGGTTAAGTTTGCCCGAAATGCTTTGCATACAAAGGAGCTTTTGGCATGTACACCCAACTATTATATTCCTCTGTACAACCATGTAATTTGTCAAAATAAACATATAAATCTAAGTTAATCTTTAAGCTTGAATAGAAATGCTCTGCTTACAAAGAGGCTTTTGGCATGTACACCCAACTATTGTATTCCACTGTACAACCATGTAACCTGTCAAAATAAACGCCTGAATCTTAATCTTAAGCATATAAACAAACCTATCTCAGCATACAGCAATTAAACATTGGTTTGTAATTTCTGAATGACCAATGAAATCATGAGTTCACTCACCCATCTTTTGGAAGAAGTGCTCTAATCACTTCACAAGCCCAGTCTATATCCTTGTCCCCCACACCAGACAGGAAGACGGATCCACATTCTTTGTATTTTAGATCAATGTATGGCAAAGGCCTCAGCAGATCAGGATTAATACCCGCTACTACATGGATACCTGTAAATAATTAAAGGTTGTCTTATATAATATAGACTATTACAACAAAATAGTATGAGCATTCATATACTAGTAGGTACACATCATACAGGTCTCCCTCAACATTCGCGAGGGTTAGGGGATCAAGAGCCTCGCAAATGTTGAAAAATCACGAATGTTTGGTGCCCCGATATATTGTAGGGAAATATAATACAATACTTCTTCCTTAACTTGTTGAACCATGAACAATCATAAAATACATGAAAACATTGTAAATTGTACTAAATACATACATGTTATGGTTTAATAACATGTATAACATGTATTATTGTGAAATGTTTGGAAGAGCACGGAGACTAATGCTCACTCCAGCATAAACAAAGCCACACTGACGATGTGTCAACCACTCCCTCGTATTTTTGTACAATTTCCTTCTTCAATTCTGTCGTATTTATTATTATAATTATTATTACTACTATTGTTATTATTAGCAGTAGCAGAAATGTTTGATTCTTTGCTGTGTTCAAGAGTCAACACATGATGTCACCGTCCAATACCTGTCCGAATAGCCATTCCAATATGCAGTCATGAATGGGTTTACATTATTTATACTGTAGTTTAATAGCAAATAATGAACAAACAAAACACTCACCACACTGGTGGGAGGGCTGGCTATCAAGTTGCGGGGGTCAGAGGGAGGGTAGTAGGGACTCGCAGGTGGCGGGAAACTTAAATATGATTTGGCAGCTGGGAATTTGGAGGCTGGGAATTTGGTGGTTGGTAATTCGCGAATGTGTGAAGCCCGCGAAAGTTGAAAATGTGAATGTTGAGGGAGACCTGTACAGTATATACAATAAGACATAACACTTTTTTGTCTATGCACCTTAGTGAAAGATCAGAAGTGTAGACTACATATATACAGTGGACCCCTGTGTTTCGGCAGCCACGACTTTTACGAAATCTGACTTTCAGCAACTTTTTTCGTCAAAATATAGCCTCGCAGTTTGTGATTGGTGTCTGTTACGACCAAGGTCATAATGAGATTAATTTATGTGTATTATCCACTTAATATTATACTTGGGGTTTCTTTAATACTAGCTAAATTAAAGATTCCACTAGTTTATAATATTATCTGATTTAGGAATATATGTACCTGGGTATGATGTGTATACATGTATATATATATATATTTATGTATTTCGAGTAATGTGTTGGGTAGGTAGGTAACAGCTGGCTAAGAGTTGAAACAAGGTATGTCCTTGGAGGGTAGTTTAGCCAACTATTCCCTCTCCTCTTTGGCGAGTTGATGTCATGTAGGGAATAACTGTGCTAATTCAGTTCGCTCTCTCTGCCAACTCAGTGTGCATTGACTGAGCTACCCCTCCAGCACTCCACCTTATTCTTACTTGGATAGAGAATTCTGTTGTAGAAACTCCTGAACCAGCTTGAGGTTTATTCTGAAGTGAAGTCTGCGGACAGTTATATATTGTTACCCTCAGTTTACAATGTGACGATCTGTGTCAAGCTTAGAACTTTGTGATATATTCCTTATGCCAGGGAGTTACTCAGTGAAAGTGTTACTTCTCAATGTATGTACAGGTCCTCCATCACAAATCCGGCATCATTGGGACCTGTAGTGTGCCGGATCACTGAGTTTGCCGGATTACAGAGTAGTTAGGTTAGCATACACTTAATGAAATTAACCAACTTGACTGACGCAAAAATCGAACATTTCCAGTACTTTGAGCTCAATTTCACGGTACTTTTGATCGTGAAAGCAATCAAAATTATGTCTATTTCTGTAATATATCTTCCATTCTATCAAATGAGTCCAAAAAAAAATAAGACTACAACCATAAAAGCCATACGAAAATATACTGCAAAGAGGCGGCTAATGGCTGAGAAGTGAATTCCCTTATTTATCATTCGTCTTTTTTATTTTTGTTGTACATTAAGAAGCATCTTTCCATCATACATTACCCAAGTTTCAATGAGATAGCCCAACAAACAACCAAGAAAAAAAAAATATTTACCAAAAATCATATATGGCAAGCCCAAGCCAGGTACTGGAAATAAGTCACTTTGTCTGACTTTTCTGGGTTATCCTAGGTTCTCTATACATACACTGCTATGTATGATAATCTATGTAACTGTATTTGTGTATACCTGAATAAACTAATTTACTTCTAGTCTGTTAACTGAGTACAAGAAACCACCAATTCACTTATTTCAACTATCCAATAAAGTGGTCAGAAATTGGCAGTTTGGCCAATTTCACACAAATTTCAACAGATGCCAATTTCAAAATAGGACCCAGAATAAACAATGCAGACATTCCTGGCACTAAAATAACATTTTCTTTGTTCATTAGTCACGGCTACAGGCCCCTCTTACATTACTCTTGCTTACCATTTGGAATTTTTATTCACACAAAAAAATAGAAGATTTACTGTTATGCAGACTACCGCATTATTGTAATAATTGTATAAATAATGTCAACACAGACTACGTATTGGAATTTGGACTGGCAGGTGGACAGGTATTGGACGGTGGCGTCATTTGTTTACTCTTGAGCTTCGCTAAAGAATAGAACATTTCCGCTACTGTGAGCGCAATTTCAAGGTACTTTTCGTCATGAAAGCAATCAAAATCATATCTATTTCTGTAATATATCTTTCAATCAAATGAGACCGAAAAAATGAGAATATAACCATAAAAACATACAAAAATATACCGCTAAGCAGCCGCTAATGGCTGAGAAGTGAACTCTGCTATTTATGGTCTGATTTCTTACATTTTTGGTGTTTTACCTGGAGTTTACCTGGAGAGAGTTCCGGGGGTCAACGCCCCCGCGGCCCGGTCTGTGACCAGGCCTCCTGGTGGATCAGAGCCTGATCAACCAGGCTGTTGCTGCTGGCTGCACGCAAACCAACGTATGAGCCACAGCCCGGCTGGTCAGGAACCGACTTTAGGTGCTTGTCCAGTGCCAGCTTGAAGACTGCCAGGGGTCTGTTGGTAATCCCCCTTATGTATGCTGGGAGGCAGTTGAACAGTCTCGGGCCCCTGACATTTATTGTATGGTCTCTTAACGTGCTAGTGACACTCCTGCTCTTCATTGGGGGGATGTTGCATCGTCTGCCAAGTCTTTTGCTTTCGTAGTGAGTGATTTTCGTGTGCAAGTTCGGTACTAGTCCCTCTAGGATTTTCCAGGTGTATATAATCATGTATCTCTCCCGCCTGCGTTCCAGGGAATACAGGTTCAGGAACCTCAAGCGCTCCCAGTAATTGAGGTGTTTTATCTCCGTTATGTGTGCCGTGAAGGTTCTCTGTACATTTTCTAGGTCAGCAATTTCACCTGCCTTGAAAGGTGCTGTTAGTGTGCAGCAATATTCCAGCCTAGATAGAACAAGTGACCTGAAGAGTGTCATCATGGGCTTGGCCTCCCTAGTTTTGAAGGTTCTCATTATCCATCCTGTCATTTTTCTAGCAGATGCGATTGATACAATGTTATGGTCCTTGAAGGTGAGATCCTCCAACATGATCACTCCCAGGTCTTTGACGTTGGTGTTTCGCTCTATTTTGTGGCCAGAATTTGTTTTGTACTCTGATGAAGATTTAATTTCCTCGTGTTTACCATATCTGAGTAATTGAAATTTCTCATCGTTGAACTTCATATTGTTTTCTGCAGCCCACTGAAAGATTCGGTTGATGTCCGCCTGGAGCCTTGCAGTGTCTGCAATGGAAGACACTGTCATGCAGATTCGGGTGTCATCTGCAAAGGAAGACACGGTGCTGTGGCTGACATCCTTGTCTATGTCGGATATGAGGTTGAGGAACAAGATGGGAGCGAGTACTGTGCCTTGTGGAACAGAGCTTTTCACCGTAGCTGCCTTGGACTTTACTCTGTTGACGACTACTCTCTGTGTTCTGTTAGTGAGGAAATTATAGATCCATCGACCGACTTTTCCTGTTATTCCTCTAGCACGCATTTTGTGCGCTATTACGCCATGGTCACACTTCTCGAAGGCTTTTGCAAAGTCTGTATATATTACATCTGCATTCTTTTTATCTTCTAGTGCATTTAGGACCTTGTCGTAGTGATCCAATAGTTGAGACAGACAGGAGCGACCTGTTCTAAACCCATGTTGCCCTGGGTTGTGTAACTGATGGGTTTCTAGATGGGTGGTGATCTTGCTTCTTAGGACCCTTTCAAAGATTTTTATGATATGGGATGTTAGTGCTATCGGTCTGTAGTTCTTTGCTGTTGCTTTACTGCCCCCTTTGTGAAGTGGGGCTATGTCTGTTGTTTTTAGTAACTGTGGGATGACCCCCGTGTCCATGCTCCCTCTCCATAGGATGAAAAAGGCTCGTGATAGGGGCTTCTTGCAGTTCTTGATGAACACGGAGTTCCGTGAGTCTGGCCCTGGGGCAGAGTGCATGGGCATGTCATTTATCGCCTGTTCAAAGTCATTGGCATCAGGATAACATCGGATAGCCTTGTGTTAACCAAATTTTGTGGCTCTCTCATAAAAAATTCATTGTGATCTTCGACTCTCAGTCTGGTTATTATTATTATAATCAAAAAGAAGCGCTAAGCCACAAGGACTATACAGCGCTGCAGGGCAGGAAGGAAGCGAGGGCATCAGGTGGCAAAAGGGAGATGGATGAGCAACAGGTTACGGATAACAGCGGGGCAGTGGATGGTGAAAGGGTAAAGGGCAGCAAGAGACTGAACCAGAAAGGGCTGAGGGGAGTGTGAAAAGTATCATCAGAGTTTGTGGAGTAAATCAGTCGTTGTCAAGAAGTCAATGAGAGAGTCAGGATTAAAGGAGGGTCCATCAGCAAGAAGGGAAGGTAAAGAGAGAGTAGGAGAACGAAGACGACGTTGGAGGTAAATTCTGCGTGCTCGTTGATAGAGAGGGCAGTCTAACAGAATGTGGCTAATCGATACTGGAACTTGACACTGCTCACAGAGAGGAACAGGGTGCCTCTCCATGAGATACCCATGAGTAAGACGAGTGTGGCCAATGCGAAGGCGGGAGAGAGTGGTCTCCCAACCTCGGCACTGATGACAAGAAGACGGCCAGTAACCTATGCTCGGTTTAATAGAATGAAGTTTGTTACCGAGCAGAGTTGACCAACGTTGTTGCCAACGGGTGCGAAGGTGGGTAGCTATTGCAGCAAAATAGTCTAGAAATGGAACACCTCGATAGGAAATTGGTAGGTCATATACTGCTGACCGCGCAGCAGTGTCTGCCTGTTCATTGCCCTGTACGTCGACATGACCAGGGACCCAACAAAAAACAATATCTTTATGTTTGGTAGAGATACGGCGTAGCCAAAGTTGGATACGGAGAACTAGGGGATGAGATGTATCAAATTTTCGTATAGCCTGTAGAGCACTAAGGGAGTCTGAGACTACTACAAATGATGACACAGGCATAGATGCGATACGAATAAGTGCTGCAAGAATGGCATACAGTTCAGCAGTAAAAATGCTAGCTGAAGATAGTAAATGCCCTCGTACGACGCTGTCCGGAAACACTGCTGCGAATCCGACGCCGTCTGAAGACTTAGAGCCATCTGTGTACACAGCGGTGGCATGAGAATGAGAGTGGAAGTGATCAAGAAAAAGAGAGCGGGAAGCCACCGTAGGCAGTTGAGCTTTCGAGCAAGGGAGTGAGAAAGAACAGACCCGAACAGCTGGAACTTCCCAGGGGGGTAGGGAAAAGTGAGATGCTACATGAACATATAAAGGTGGTAACTGAAGGGAAGACAAGAGTGAAAGTAGGCGAAGAGAAAAGGGACGGAGCAAACAGGGGCGGCGAACGAATAAAGAATGTCTACTAATATCGGTGACCATTCTATAAATGGAAGGATTGTGTAGATCGTGAGAGCGTACATAGTAACGAAGGCAATGGGCATCACGACGATCAGACAAGGATGGAACATTTGCTTCTGTATAGAGGCTCTCAACAGGGGAAGAGCGAAAAGCACCAAGGCACAAACGTAAGCCTTGGTGATGGATAGAGTTAAGGCTAGAGAGAGTAGCAGGAGAGGCCGCGGAATAAATCTGGTCACCATAATCGAGTTTCGATAAAACGAGGGCTGAATGTAGGCGAAGCAGAGTTCGACGATCAGCTCCCCAGGAAAGATGAGCAAGGGTTTTAAGAAGGTTTAGCCGGCTGTGACAAGTTGCCTTCAGAGAGGTAATGTGAGGTTTCCAGGTTAACCGACGGTCAAAGAGAAGGCCTAGAAACCTGACTGTATCACGTTCGGGGATACGGGAGCCATAGAGATACAAAGGATGATCGGAGATAACAGAGTGTCTAGTGAAAGTAATTTGGTGAGTTTTGGTACTTGAAAATTTAAACCCATGTGTGGTGGCCCAAGTGGAAACACGGTCGACCGCATGCTGGAGAGAAACTGCAATAAGGTGACAGTCAGCGCCTGCACAAGCAATAGCGAAGTCATCAACATAGAGTGATGACCAAATATTGGGTGGAAGAACAGAGGCCAAATCATTTATAGCAAGGAGAAAAAGTGTTGTGCTTAGAACACATCCCTGAGGGACACCTTCAGCTTGGACGAAGTCCGGGGAAAGAACATTATTGACTCGAACACGGAAATGTCTGTCAGTTAAAAAGTTCTTAAGGAAGGATGGTAGATTGCCTCGGAGGCCTAAGGAATGGGCCTGGGCCAAAATATTATACCTCCAAGTTGTGTCATATGCCTTCTCAAGGTCAAAAAATATGGCAATAACTGAGTGATTATTCGCAAAGGCATTACGAACATACGTATCCAAGCGTAGTAAGGGGTCTATGGTAGAACGACCCTTACGAAAGCCATATTGACTAGCGGAGAGACTGTTGTGAGTCTCTAAATACCACATTAAACGTCGATTTACGAGGCGTTCCATCACTTTGCAAACTGCACTTGTAAGAGCGATGGGGCGATAGTGGGAGGCATCATGTCCTGTAGTACCCGGTTTGCGGAAAGGGAGAACAATGGCAGATTTCCACAGCTGGGGAAGAACTCCTTGTGCCCAAATAAGATTGAAGAGGTGTAAGAGGACTACAAGGGCTGACCGATGTAAATGTTGTAACATACGAATATGAATGTCATCAGGCCCAGCTGCCGATGATCGGCAAGCTGAGAGCGTTGCCTCCAGTTCTTGAAGTGTAAAAGGCACATTATACTGTTCTTCTCCGAGAGAAGAAAAGTCCAAGGGTACTAACTCTCTGGCAGACTTTGAGGAAAGAAACGAGGGGCATAGATGGAGCCCTCGGGAAATACGGACCAGATGTGTGCCAAGTTCAATGGCAACGTCGAGAGGGTTTGCTATATCAACACCAGTGACCCGTAGAACAGGAGCCGGGTCAGGAGAGTATTTACCACTCAATTTCCTCACTTTTTTCCAGACTGCACTCATAGAAGAAGCAGAGGTGATGGTGGAAACATAGTCTCGCCAACAAGTGCGTTTAGCTTCACGGATGACACGGCGAGCGATCGCACGCTTCTGCTTAAAATCAACAAGTCTCTCAGCGGTTCTATTGTACCGGTACCTGCCCCATGCAGCACGTTTCAAACGTACTGCACGAGCACAAGCAGGAGACCACCAAGGCACGCACTTCTGAGAATGCCTGCCTGAGGTGTGGGGTATAGAATGAGAAGCTGCGGTATAAACTGATGTCGAGAAGATGTGTAGGAGCTCATCAATGGAGGATGAAGAAGGAACCTCACTAAAAGCAGTGAGGTGTGAGTAAAGATCCCAATTTGCCCGATCAAATTGCCAGCGAGGGCTACGGGAAGGTGGTGAATAGGAAGGAGAAGTAAGAATGATCGGAAAATGATCGCTGTCATGTAAGTCTGGTAGAACAGACCAGATGAAGTCTAGTGCTGTGGAGGAAGAGCAGACTGATAGATCGATGCAAGAGAGAGTATGAGTACGAGGATCAAAATGGGTGGGAGTACCCGTATTTAAAACATGGAGGGGGTGAGAGGCAAGAAAAGCCTCCAACTGAATTCAGTCTGGTTAGCGGCTTGCTAAAAACTGAGTCATACTGGGACTTGAGTAGCTCACTCATTTCCTTACTGTCATCTGTGTAGGACCCATCTTGTTTAAGTAGGGGCCCAATACTGGATGTTGCTCTCGACTTTGATTTGGCATAGGAGAAGAAATACTTTGGGTTTCTTTCGATTTCATTTATGGCTCTTAGTTCTTCCCGCGATTCCTGACTCCTATAAGATTCCTTTAGCTTGAGTTCGATGCTTGCTATTTCTCTGACCAGTGTCTCCCTACGCATTTCAGATATATTGACCTCTTTTAGCCGCTCTGTTATTCTTTTCCGTCTCCTGTAAAGGGAGCGCCTGTCTCTTTCTATTTTACATCTACTCCTCCTTTTTCTTAAGAGGAATAAGCCTTGTGCATACATCGAGTGCCACCAAGTTAATCTGTTTTAGGCATACGTTGGGGTCTGTGTTGCTTAGTATATCTTCCCAGCTTATATCAGTTAGGACTTGGTTTACTTGGTCCCACTTTATGTTTTTGTTATTGAAGTTGAATTTGGTGAATGCTCCCTCATGACTAATCTCATCATGTCGGTCTGGGGCTCCGCACATACATGTCTGAACCTCAATTATGTTGTGATCTGAGTATATTGTTTTTGATATGGTGACATTTCTTATCAGATCATCATTGTTAGTGAAGATGAGGTCTAGTGTATTCTCCAGTCTAGTAGGCTCTATTATTTGCTGGTTTAAATTGAATTTTGTGCAGAGATTTAAAAGCTCGTGTGAGTGTGAGTTTTCATCAGAGCTGACGCTGGATCAGTCAGCTGTTGCTGGACCAGTCAGCTGTTGCTGGATCAGTCAGCTATTGCTGGATCAGTCAGCTATTGCTGGATCAGTCAGCTGTTGCTGGATCAGTCAGCTGTTGCTGGATCAGTCAGCTGTTGCTGGACCAGTCAGCTGTTGCTGGATCAGTCAGCTGCTGTTGCACCAGCAGCTGTTTCTGAACATGACTCGTCCCGAATCTGTCCCGAACCTGTCCGTACAGCCTGAGCGCCTCCCTTGCCGTCATTGTTTACAAGCCAGGGTGGCCGGTTCCATGCATACATTCGATACATTTTGTATTATTCCATTATTCATAGTGCTTGTAACTGCTAAATAAGCCACAATGGGCCCAAAGAAAGCTTCTAGTGCCAACCCTGTGGTAAAAAGGGTGATAAATACTATTGTACCACAGTCAGCTGCTGCTGCACCACAGTCAGCTGATAAATTGGACCAGTCAGCTGTTGCTGCACCACAGCTGCTGCTGCAGCCACAGCTGCAATGGTCAGCTGTTGCTGACCACCAGCTGCTGCTGCACCATGGTCAGCTGCACCACAGCTGTTGTTGCTGCACC
>NC_091317.1:35080826-35090234 GCF_038502225.1 Cherax quadricarinatus | reverse complement strand
GCATCAAAAGTCAAGTCTGACCCGAAACTGCTGTATAGCCACATTAGGAGAAAGACAACAGTCAAAGACCAGGTGATCAGGCTGAGGAAAGAAGGTGGGGAACTCACATAAAACAAGAGCGTTAAGGAAGTATTCACAGTGGAGACAGGAAGGACTCTGGGAAGACAGGACAGAGGGGGACACCAACAGGGAATACACCAACAAGTGCTGGATGACATGCACACAACTGAGGAGGTGAAGAAGCTGCTAAGTGACCTTGATACCTCAAAGGCAATGGGACCGGACAACATCTCCCAGTGGGTTCTTAGAGAGGGAGCAGAAATACTGTGTGTCCCATTAACCACAATCTTTCACACATCCCTTGAAACTGGGCAACTACCCGAGGTATGGAAGACGGCAAATGTAGTTCCCATTTTTAAAAAAGGAGACAGAAAAGAGGCACTGAACTACAGACCAGTGTCACTGACGTGTATAGTATGCAAAGTTATGGAGAAGATTATCAGGAGGAGAGTGGTGGAGCACCTGTAACGGAACAAAAGTATAAATGACAACCAGCACAGTTTCATGGAAAGCAAATCCTGTGTCACAAACCTTCTGGAGTTTTATGATAAAGTAACAGAAGTAAGAGATGAGAGAGAGGGGTCGGTTGATTGCATCTTCTTGGACTGCAAGAAGGCCTTCGACACAGTTCCTCACAAGAGATCAGTGCAGAAACTAGAGGATCAGGCGCGTAACGGGAAGGGCACTTCAATGGATCAGAGAATACCTGACAAGGAGGCAACAATGAGTCGTGGTACGTGATGAGGTATCACACTGGGCACCTGTGACGAGCGGGGTCCCACAGGGGTCGGTCCTAGGACAAGTGCTATTTTTGGTATATGTGAATGACATGATGGAAGGGATAGACTCAGAGGTGTCCCTGTTCGCAGATATGAAATTAATGAGGAGAACTAAATCAGATGAGGATCAGGCAGGACTTCAAAGAGACCTGGACAGGCTGGACACGTGGTCCAGCAACTGGCTTCTCGAATTCAACCCTGCCAAATGCAAAGTCATGAAGATCGGAGAAGGGCAAAGAAGACCGCAGACAGAGTACAGGCTAGGTGGCCAACGACTGCAATCCTCGCTCAAGGAGAAAGATCTTGGCGTGAGTATAACATCCACTGGTCAACAAGCAAAATGCTTCCGAGACCAGAGTAGCAATTTCCAACTAATTTTAGGTCACTGATAATGAATATCATGGTTAAAATTGTTTGTTAGCTCTACTTTTCAATATACACCTACGTGTCACAACAGGTTCCAACAGGCTTGTGGCAGTGTGTTTCTTACCACACTCACAGTCTCACTGACCTTCATTATTGTTCCAGCAGTCATAGAAGGTGGTTGTGATGTCCAAGTTTATATTTTGAGGTGAAAGGTAGGTGATTTTCTTAGCCAAACACTTTTTAAACTTATAATAAATATTCACTGAGCAAGCTATTGATATGCATTTGAGGCATATATTAATTTTATTTTCCTACTGAATGATATAAATACTTCTGCTTAGCTGTCATGCTCTGTATTATAATAAATTAATGAACAAATTTATGTTTATCTTCTAATTGTTTGTTTTCGTTTAAATGCCTCATACTTGTGTGAATAATGCAGACAACTTCTGCTACATTTGTGGTAAGGTGACCTTTGCATCACAGAAGCGCCGTATAACTGCTATGGTTAGAAAGACATATTACCTATATTTTGGATGCAAGATTGGTGACCAGGATAAGAACTGGGTTCCGCACATATGCTGCAACAATTGTGCTACTGACCTTCACCACGGCTGAACAGAGGAAAGGAATGCCTTCCGCTGTGCCAATGACATGGCAAGAGCCAACTGACCATACCAACAACTTATTTCTGCATGGCACCTCAAGTACAAAAGGGCTTGGCAAAGACAAAAAAAAAATGGGGTCCACTGAATACCCAAACATTCCATCAACTATTCGTCCAGTTGCACATAGAGAAGGTTTACCTGTTCCTGATGCACCAACTTCGGTATCCTTCGAGTCAGATGAAGAAAGTGGTGAGGAGGAAGAAGCGAAGGATGACAGTGCTGGATTACAGAGTGACTGAAACTTTGATGAAGCACACTCATCTAGGCCACATCTCATAACAAGAGGAGAACTCCATGACCTTGTCAGGGATCTGCAACTACCCAAAAATAAGGCAGAGCTGCTAGGCTCTCGTCTTCAACAGTGGAATCTCCTAGCACCTGATGTGAAGATTTAAAAATTCCGTGACCGTCATCAAGGCTTACAAGAACATGGGATGTAACATGTCACTTAAAATCCACTTTTTGGAGTCACATTTAGACTTTTTTTCCAGCGAACTGTGGGGCAGTTAGTGACGAACATGGTGAAAGGTTTCACCAAGATATTTCAACCATGGAAAAATGGTACCAGGGCAAATGGGGCACAAGAATGCTTGCAGACTATTGCTGGACATTGGCAAGAGATGATTCTTCAGCCCACTATAAGCGTCAAGCAAAAAGGCAGAGAGTAGGTACGGATTAGAGTTTAAAACATACTGACACATATTGTACGTTATAATAAAATAATCAAATATTACATGTCTCGTATCTTTAAACCTATAGCCAATAAGCATTTTTCAAGGTGATATTTGGATTCAGGACATGAAAATACATAAGAATTAACTAATCTCATTTAAGAAGCATACAACTTTTCAAAAGGACAGTGATAAATTTCAGAGAGACCTCAACTACAGACGTGATCAAACAAGTTGTTTCTGAAGGTCAACACGAACAAATACAAGGCCACGTAAAAAAAAATAAAAAAAAAAATTAAGGCAGATTGGACACAGTCCTGAAGGATATATTCGGGGATCAACGCCTCCATGGCCCGGTCCCAGACCAGGCCTCCTGGTGGATTAAGGCCTGATCAACAAGGCTGTTACTGCTGGCCGCATGAAGTGCAATGTACGAACCACAGCCTGGCTGGTCAGGAAATGATTTGAGGAACCTGTGCAGTTACCTCTGGAAGACACCCATAGATTTGCTGGCAATTCTCCTTGAGCATGGAAGGAGGGCACTGAAAAGTCGGGGACCTCTGACACTCATCGAGTTCACTCAGTGTATTCGTCGCGCTCCTGCTTTTATTGGAGGAACTGTGCAACGTGTGTCAAGTCTCTTGCTTTCACAAGGAGTGATCATTGTGTGCAGGTTTGGGACTAATCCTTCCAAGATTTTCCAGGCGTAAATCATGATGTACCTTTCTCACCAAGTACAATATAGAGGGAGAGAAGCAGTAAATATCAGTGAGGTCATGGGTGAATATAACATCATGCACATCACCAGAAATATACATAAATCGTATAGCGTCAGGGATATACGCAAGATTATAAACTCGCCACGGTTATGCATCATCATTTGCAAATGATATCCAAATAAGCATGAACGTCATCTCCGTGAAGGACAAGAAAAACTGCAGGAAGATATAAACAAAGTCTTCTACCGAACAATGAGGAACAAAATTGTATACAAAATGCAAGATCTGGGTGTAATAATGTAAGCTGAGCTTTTTTTTTTTTTTTCAAAGAACATAGAAAATGTCACAAAAGCCAAGAAAATGACGGGATGGGTAATGAGAACTTTCGAAAACAAAGGAAATAGTGCCAATGATGACACTTTTTTTTTTAAATCACTTGTGCTCTTTCGTTTGGAATATTGTTCAGCGCTGACAGCTGCTTCATGGCAGATACTGAACTCATTTTCAGTCTGCAATGAGTCAATACATTACCAAGAATGCCTCATAGTCCTAAATAAGAAATGTAAGTGGAAATTACTTAAGGGTTCGGTTCCGAATCAGAACACCGCCATAACAGTGGAGTGAGAGATATGGGAGAATTTGTAAAATAAACCCAGTGAAAAGCAGTGGCACCGTGGGCACAATAAGAGAACACTATCAATATCCATGGTCTCGGACCATTTAACACTACCACAAGATATCATATCAACACTGTCTCTGCCAATTGCTAGATCAACCAAGTTGTGAAGGATATGTGGGCCCAAAGGCCACTAGAGGTAACAGCCTGGTTGACCAGGCAAGCACTAGACAAGCCTGACCCAGGGCCGGGTAATGAGTAGGAAAACTCAAAAACCTTCAAAGGTTTATCAAAGGTATCATTCTGAAACATTTAAAAAGAATCTTTCAGAACTTTATATATAACATATATGATGGCAATCACTGAGTATGCAGCCGTAGCATGATCAAGCATGTGAAGTTGAGTAAGGTCCAAATGTTTACAACCAGGTTAATACTAGAACCGAGAGGAATACACTAGAAGGAAAAGTTAAATAACTCTGACGACCTTGTCGGAGAGGACAAGGGGACACCTGATTACGACCTACAAAATATTAAGGAGAATCTATAGAGCAGAAAATGACAGAATTAAGAGGTCTCAGGGTGGTTGAAAGTGGCCAGGACCCAAATAAGACCTCTTGGTAGATTTGTGATCAACTAGGATGTTGGTGCTTGCCGCTCACTGTCCAACGTATTCGCTACAGCCAGGATGATCAGGAATTGATTTGATTTTATAGAGTTCCTTCTTGAAGACGGGTAAAGGACTCCTGATAATCTCCCACTCGCCCTCATGAATGGTACTGGAGAGTCCTGGTCGAATACACTTGAGTTATATCTCACTGCACCCTTGCTTTTCACTGGGAATATTTTGTTCCGTCGGCCAAGTCTCTTGCCTTCACAGGGAGTGATTTCTGTGCACAGATTCGGGAGATAAACTCAATATACCGCTTAAAGATTAGGTATGATAAGGCTCAAGAGGCCAGAAATCAACAATGCCCAGCAAAGTATTCAAGAAAGCAGAGCCAAGCACAAGTCTGTCTGTCTCTCTCTCTCTCTCTCTCTGTCTGTCTGTCTGTCTGTCTGTCTGTCTGTCTGTCTGTCTGTCTGTCTGTCTCTCTCTCTCTCTCTCTCTCTCTCTCTCTCTCTCTCTCTCTCTCTCACACACAATTGTATTTATACAACTCTTGGAAACTGCAACACCACGTAACGTAACTAAATACCGACTCGCTCTTCCTGGTGTGTTACGTTGTGTGTGGCGGAGGTCTAGATAGTAACATGTCATGTGCAATCAGTAATTACGCACACTGGATCACGTGCCAAATATCTTCAGTATATACACTAGACTTGTTTCATGTTTTACGTACACCATAAAACACTGTCTACACTGAGACTGGTCACTTCATCGTGGTTGTATGTGACTGTCAGCTGTGCTTAGTGTTGATGCTGTAGTAGGGTAAACTGACAATGACGTTAGTCAGTCATTCAGTCAGTACAGTCTCAATCTTATGATACAATATTTTACTTAGCTGTGTGAAACATACGGAAATTACTAATAAAACAGAAGCTTACAAACCACGAAAAGGGTGGTGATGGAACTCACGGCAAGTTCGAGCCCCACCCGTACCAGGGTTAGTTTGCAATCGCTTCATTACGATTTCGTGAGTCACGAGAACAGAAGCTTTTCCAACAGCACCAGTACCTGTGTATGATGGTGTTGCCTGCACCAGCACCTGTGTATGATGGTGTTGCCTGCACCAGCACCTGTGTATGATGGTGTTGCCTGCACCAGCACCTGTGTATGATGGTGTTGCCTGCACCAGCACCTGTGTATGATGGTGTTGCCTGCACCAGCACCTGTGTATGATGGTGTTGCCTGCACCAGCACCTGTGTATGATGGTGTTGCCTGCACCAGCACCTGTGTATGATGGTGTTGCCTGCACCAGCACCTGTGTATGATGGTGTTGCCTGCACCAGCACCTGTGTATGATGGTGTTGCCTGCACCAGCACCTGTGTATGATGGTGTTGCCTGCACCAGCACCTGTGTATGATGGTGTTGCCTGCACCAGCACCTGTGTATGATGGTGTTGCCTGCACCAGCACCTGTGTATGATGGTGTTGCCTGCACCAGCACCTGTGTATGATGGTGTTGCCTGCACCAGCACCTGTGTATGATGGTGTTGCCTGCACCAGCACCTGTGTATGATGGTGTTGCCTGCACCAGCACCTGTGTATGATGGTGCCTGCACCAGCACCTGTGTATGATGGTGTTGCCTGCACCAGCACCTGTGTATGATGGTTGCCTGCACCAGCACCTGTGTATGATGGTGTTGCCTGCACCAGCACCTGTGCATGATGGTGTTGCCTGCACCAGCACCTGTGCATGATGGTGTTGCCTGCACCAACAGTTGTGTATGATGGTGTTGCCTGCACCAGCAGTTGTGTTTGGCGGTGTTGCCTGCACCAGCAGTTGTGTTTGGCGGTGTTGCCTGCACCAGCAGTTGTGTTTGGCGGTGTTGCCTGCACCAGCAGTTGTGTTTGGTGGTGTTGCCTGCACCAGCAGCTGTTTGGTGGTGTTGCTTGCGCCAGCAGCTGTGTTTGGTGGTGCTGCCTGCACCAGCAGTTGTGTTTGGTGGTGTTGCCTGCACCAGCAGCTGTGTTTGGTGGTGTTGCCTGCACCAGCAGCTGTGTTTGGTGGTGTTGCCTGCACCAGCAGCTGTGTATGACAGTGACTCTTGTATTTAGGTCACAGTTGCAGAGAGCGTAGCCTGGGATGGGAGCGCATGGTTGGACACAGTCCTGCGCCACCAACACTGCAGCACAAGTAACGTTACCCATCTCGTGATGACCTCTGTATTCTGCGACTTTATCCACTCAGTAAAGAGTAGTTTACTCTTTGTCAAACTGGAGGTAGTTCCAGCCGTCAGCCTGATGTGACGGCTGAGTGACAGCCTGTCACACAATTCTCTCCTGTAACTCACCAGGGGCACACAATTCTCTATTATCCTCTATTTCGATGTGGTAGTTAGTCTGCAGGTACCTTTCACAGTGGGCCATCTGTTTTGTTAGCTAAAGAAGCAAACTGAGCTAGGAATCTTGACTCGCATGTACATACTTCTCAGAAAAACACAGAATTAGACTAAGTCATCACTGTGTGATGAAATAAATCCCAGATAACGAAGGAGAATGAGCAATGACTACAAATAACAGAGATAGTATCTTGTTATCTGTAAATGTTATCTGTTAATAGTTTCGTGGATCACTCTCCCTCTCCCCCCAAAGTCCGGTCTCAGATCACAAACTGCAAAGGGAATATTAGAAAAAAACATGAATTTTAACACACGGGAAATTAAGGTTGTTTATACTGAATGAAAACCGAAGTTTACAAACTTTACTTAACACACAGAACACAAATAGTAGTAGTGAACAGGGCAAGATCCAGCATCAGCGAGGTCAAAAGCTCAGTGCCCAAAGACACTGTCCTGGCACCTCTGCTGTTCCTCATCCTCACAGCATAGACAAAAACACCCGTCAAACTTTTGTATCATTTACAGATGACACTAAAATAAGCATGAAAGTCAGTACGGTAGAGGACACTGAAAAAGTACAGGAAGACATAAACAGGGTTTTCCAGTGGGCAGTGGAGAACAACATGACGTTTATTGGTGATAAGTTCCTGCTGCTTAGGTATGGAAAGAAAGAAGACCTCAAAAGGAGCACTATATACAAAACTCAAGAGTGTCACCAAATAGAACATAAGAACACGTAAAAGACCTAGGAATAATTATGTCAGCGGACCTTTCTTTTACATTGAGCCAGTACCTAAACTACTGGGAATGCCTTAAAGTCTTAAACATGTACTCACTGGAGCGGAGGAGAGATACATGATAATCTATACCTAGAAAATACTGGAGGTCCTAGTCCCAAATCTGCATAATGCCATAACAATATACTGGAGTGAGAGATATGGGAGAAAGTATAAAATAATCCCAGTGAGGAGCTGGGGTGCGGTGGGGACAATAAGGGAACACTGTATCAACATCCGGGGTCCTAGACTATTCAACATCTTACCAGAAGATATCAGAAACACGGCTGGAACAAGTGTAGAAGCCTTCAAGAGGAAACTGGACAAGTATCATCACCAGGTGCCAGATCAACCAGGCTGTGATGGATATGTGGGGCAGAGGGTCTCCAGCAGCAACAGCCTGGTTGACCAGGCAAGCACCAGACGAGCCTGACCCATGGCCGCCTCAGAGAGTAGATAAACTCTCGAAACTCTTCAAAGGTATATCAAAAAGGAGCTGCAGCATCAGGTAAGAACAGCGTAGAAGCTGTCAAGTGCCTTATAACACCCAGGGTTTATATTAAGTACTCGACGACAAGAGACGACACTGAACCAACACAGCAAGTGAGACAACACAATTGGTGCAGTCATTGGGAAGAGATAAAACCTCCAAGTTCTTGACACAGCTCGTATCCTTTAATACTACAAATAGCCACCATAATGATCTCCGTGTGGCATTACACCGGTTACCTGCACGATACCAACACACAAACATCGCAACAATATCAGGAACACGATAACAGGATAACACTGGTATGGCACTCGATAACCTTCTCAAAGTACTCCCATTTTCTATAACTCGTTAAGTCAATCACTTTAAACACCCACACATACATACATATCTACAACACATGCCTGGGTCACTTTCTACACAATAACTAGTGTACCGACCTCTTTCAAAGTACCTTAAGGATAACTCAAGGTGCTGACAAGGGTCAATGCCCCAGCAGCCAGGTCCCAGACCAGGTTTCCTGGTGGATCAAGGCATGATCAACTACACTGTTACAACTGGCCACACACGAACTACAATCTGGTTGATTAGAAACTGACTTGAGAACTTAAGTTCCCTCCTAGATGGGAGGCTGTTGATAACTGTTGGACCTCTCATACCTATTGTACAGTGTCCACAAAAACACTCCCTGATTTCAAACAGGTATAACATGTAACTATATTGCAATACTCTTTCACAGTTAATAGCTTCAGATGCAGGATTTCCTTCAGTTTCATGTGGTATAGGGTAGCATTAAAGGTGCTCAGTGTGCGCCCCTCTGGTTGTTCGGCAAACATCGATGTGATAGTCCAGTTCGGTCCAGACGCTCTGTAGCATATCTGGTGTTATCATGCGAACTGCTTCAGTGATCGAAATTTTCAGCTCGTCCAGGGTTGCAGGTAGTGGTGGTACGTAAACTGCGCTCTTCACGTACCCCCAAAGAAAGAAGTCACAAACAGTTCGGTCCGGTGACCTCGCAGGCCACTTGTAGAGGTCACCGGACCTAACTGTGACTTTTCTTTGGGGGCACGTAAAGAGCGCAGTTTACTTACCACCACTACCTGCAACCCTGGACGAGCTGAAAATTTCGATCACGGAAGCAGTTAGAAAGATTAGTAAAGTCCAGATGTGTATATCCAGCAAGATCTCGAAAGGTAAATATACTACGAGGAGACACTAAACGAACTGAATCTAACGACACTATAAAGACAAGGATTT